>NC_044330.1:87221764-87524794 GCF_007399415.2 Gopherus evgoodei
TACATAGATGCACTAGTGATGCAAGGAAATGGTATTGAGAGTCTCTTCTCCAGGCCCTACGGTATCAGTGTGCAGCGGGATGCCCATCTAGTGCAGAAGAGAACTCTAGAAAAGTAGCTCAGCTAACATATCCACTGGTGCTCTCTAGGGCGTGGCCTGACAGGCTGGGGGCGGGGTCAATTCCCCAGCAAGCTAGCTGGTTTTACATACCTCTGCATATGTGACACACACTTTGTTTCTTCCTGCAATATCTATCTGTCTTGCCCTGCACTAGCAGGATAGCTTTTGGGCCAAGAAAGCTGATTGTCAGTGAGGCCTTCTATGTTGTATAGTGCAGACACCCATCACGTGGATTATTATCATTCTCATCTTTAGTAGAATGTATATTTCTTAGGCCCTCATCCCTAGGGTATCTGAGCACCGTTATGTTCATTTAGAAGAACGTCACTTACCTCAAAGTAAAGGAATGAGGCTTCCTGTTACTGCCACACAAACAGGGGCACACTGAATTCAGAAGGATCGGCTCTGGGTAGTTTACAGTGTGCAGCATGGACGTTTGTGGGGCTGAGCCAGGTAGGATGAGAAAACTTTCAGACAAATCTCAGGCCATGTCTACATCTAAAATTTTGCAGCGCTGGTTGTTACAGCTGTATTAGTACAGCTGTATAGGGCCAGCGCTGCAGAGTGGCCACACTTACAGCAACCAGCGCTGCAAGTGGTGTTAGATGTGGCCACACTGCAGCGCTGTTGGGCGGCTTCAAGGGGGGTTCCGGGACCGAGAGAGCAAACCGGGAAAGGAAACCAGCTTCGCCGCGGTTTGCTCTCTCGGTCCCGGAGCCAGCCAGCAAACCGCAGGGAAGGAGACCTGCTTGCTCGGGGTTCCGGGACCGAGAGAGCAAACCGGGAACGCCGCGGTTTGCTCTCTCGGTCCCGGAGCCAGCCAGCAAACCGCGGGGAAGGAGACCTGCTTGCTCGGGGTTCCGGGACCGAGAGAGCAAACCGGGAACGCCGCGGTTTGCTCTCTCGGTCCCGGAGCCAGCCAGCAAACCGCGGGGAAGGAGACCTGCTTGCTCGGGGTTCCGGGACCGAGAGAGCAAACCGGGAACGCCGCGGTTTGCTCTCTCGGTCCCGGAGCCAGCCAGCAAACCGCGGGGAAGGAGACCTGCTTGCTCGGGGTTCCGGGACCGAGAGAGCAAACCGGGAACGCCGCGGTTTGCTCTCTCGGTCCCGGAGCCAGCCAGCAAACCGCGGGGAAGGAGACCTGCTTGCTCGGGGTTCCGGGACCGAGAGAGCAAACCGGGAACGCCGCGGTTTGCTCTCTCGGTCCCGGAGCCAGCCAGCAAACCGCGGGGAAGGAGACCTGCTTGCTCGGGGTTCCGGGACCGAGAGAGCAAACCGGGAACGCCGCGGTTTGCTCTCTCGGTCCCGGAGCCAGCCAGCAAACCGCGGGGAAGGAGACCTGCTTGCTCGGGGTTCCGGGACCGAGAGAGCAAACCGGGAACGCCGCGGTTTGCTCTCTCGGTCCCGGAGCCAGCCAGCAAACCGCGGGGAAGGAGACCTGCTTGCTCGGGGTTCCGGGACCGAGAGAGCAAACCGCGGCGAAGCTGGTTTCCTTTCCCGGTTTGCTCTCTCGGTCCGGAACCCCGAGCAAGCAGGTCTCTTTCCCCGCGGTTTGCTGGCTGGCTCCGGGACCGAGAGAGCAAACCGCGGCGTTCCCGGTTTGCTCTCTCGGTCCCGGAACCCCGAGCAAGCAGGTCTCCTTCCCCGCGGTTTGCTGGCTGGCTCCGGGACCGAGAGAGCAAACCGCGGCGTTCCCGGTTTGCTCTCTCGGTCCCGGAACCCCGAGCAAGCAGGTCTCCTTCCCCGCGGTTTGCTGGCTGGCTCCGGGACCGAGAGAGCAAACCGGGAAAGGAAACCAGCTTGATTACCAGAGGCTTCCTCCTTCCACGGAGGTCAAGAAAAGCGCTGGTGAGTGTCTACATTGCATTACCAGCGCTGGATCACCAGCGCTGGATCCTCTACACCCGAGACAAAACGGGAGTACGGCCAGCGCTGCAAACAGGGAGTTGCAGCGCTGGTGATGCCCTGCAGATGTGGACACTCTCAAAGTTGCAGCGCTGTAACTCCCTCACCAGCGCTGCAACTTTCTGATGTAGACAAGCCCTTAGAAGCTGAAGGTTCCGCTGAGATTACAAAGCCATTATTACCAAAGAAGAAGGGGAATGGGATTTTCCCCTCATTCCTGGCCTGCTGCTTGACACCAAAATGAGAACATGATTGTCTCGGAAGTCCTGCTCATTGGCTATTATTTCCTGTGCTTGCATCTGTTTTTACAGCCGCCCTGATGGAGTTTCACATTGCTGTGAGAATCTGGCATTTAGCAGCCCTCCCCCTCCCGCTGCAATTGAGCCTTGACCTCTGAACATCAGTCAGATTGTACAGAACCTGGTGACAGTGGGATCAAAATTGATGCCACTTTGAGAGACCAGGCACTAACTGTAAGCTGGATGGGGTGGACAATTGTTTCTTGACACCTTTTGTGCTTCAAGCTGCAGCTGCAAATTAGCAGGAATAATAATAACAAAAGAAAACTGTCAGATGCCACAACTTCTGCTGGAACTAAAAGTCAGTGAATGGTTAGAAAGTAAATATTCTGTGCTTTGTGACATCATTATGACAGTAAGAATATTGGGTCTTGTGTCCTGATGGGGTCTCTAAGCACTTTACAAATGTTACACAACCTAGAGGCAAAGGGGCAACTTCTGGCGTGGACTATAGCAGCTGTTTTTTAACATGATTCAGCGGCACTGCAGATGCAGAGAGGCTCTGAGGATGCAGAGAGGTCAGGGAAGTTAACCAAAGTCACACTATCAGAACCTAGAATAGAATCCAGGAGTCCCATCCTTATTCCACTAAATCAGGGTAGGCAACCTCTGGCACGCGTGCCAAAGGCAGCACGTGAGCTGATTTTCAGTGGCACTCACACTGCCCGGCTCCTGGCCACCAGTTCGGGGAGCTCTGCATTTTAATTTAATTTTAAATGACGCGTCTTAAACATTTAAAAAACCTATTTATTTTACATACAACAATAGTTTAGTTATATATTATAGACTTATAGAAAGAGACCTTCTAAAATCATTAACATTTATTACTGGTACGCAAAAGCTTAAATTAGAGTGAAAAAATGAAGACTCAGCACACCACTTCTGAAAGGTTGCCGACCCCTGGACTAAGTTATGCTGCCCCCAATGAGAAATGCATACATTTATCCCAAACTTAAGGACACCCTTGGAAATCAGCCTGAAAATAGAGTCTGTTGCCCATCCATTTGGGAACGTTCATTCAAACTCTAAATTGCCATTTGAGTCTTGTCTACATACAGAAATCACACTGCTTTTAACTAGGCTAATACAGTGGTTAAAGCCGTACAACCCATCTAGTGTGGATATAATATACTGCTGTTTATACCAGTATAGCGTCTTCCAATAAATGCTATTCTAGATATGCACAGTACTGATTTAACTATTTTTGGCCGGGTGGGGAATCACACCCCTAACTGAAATAGTTAAATCAGGACAAAAACTGTGTGTAGATCAGACCTTAGACACAACAGGGATGGGTGCCATATAGAGAACTAGGTAGAACAGAAAAAATAGAATAGAATAGAATAGCGTCTCTTCATGGCTCTTTGTTCTTTGCGACCATTCAGGTGCATGGGGTTTTAGACAACGACAGCTCTACATGTGACTACACCAGTTTTCTTGTGGGAACTAGGGCAATTGTGCTGAGCAACAGCTTTCATTATTCATTATTTTCCTAATAAAAGTTTCAAGCATCCAATCAGGGGGCAAAATCAATATCATGTGTCTAGGAAACCAGTGACTCATTGTAAAGAGCAACTCACTGCCGCAAACCCATTTGCAAACAACCCACTGACAGAAAATTGTTCATTCCAACTACTCAGTGAATTCATATGAATAATTAAGACACTTCCAGGGAAAGGGAAGGACTTGGGAGCAGGACAGAGGATGGGGACGAAAGGCACAACAAATATAATTCACAAAATGTCATTTGATCAGCTGCATTGATAACCCATGGGCCAGAATGAGCCCGGCAAGGCTTCCAGATGTCAGCACAAGCTTTGCAGGGCTGGCAGGTAGAACAATCAGCTTTTGATTTTTTAAACTGATCAAAAATGATGGGGAAGTGATGGAGAGAATCTGTATGTGGCCCTGTCATGCCATTTTTACCATCTCCCTTTTCTGTTTGCACTCCCCTTTTAGCACAAGTGCCTCTAGTACTCATCCAGATCATTTCACGAGGCACCACTAGAGTTCTAAGTGGCTTTCTTCTTCCTCCCTCAGTCAGGTATTTCAAAAGCCCAGTGTCCCAGCTGTCCAGATGACCTCATAACTCCAACCTCACTGGACCCATCACAACACCACCCCTGTGATGCAGCTCAGTCCTTTTTGCAAAAAGCCTCCTAGAGAACATCTAAAGTTTCCCTTTTCCTCTCCTTCCCCCTGAGCCAGCCAGAAGGGAGAAGGGAAACACCCAGCCAGGACTGCCGACTGCCAAAGCACACATCTCACTGCTGCTGCTGCTCATGAGCTGGAACAGCAAGAAATGCCCAGTCAGTCACAAGAGCAATTCCCCGCTGAGGCAAACACTGGGAGGAGTGAGTGGGTTTAGAAACACTGGACCCAGCAACAGGTCAAATCCACCTTTGTCTCTTCTTTATATGCCAAATGTAACATGCTTTCAGTTCTGGTACAGGATGCGCCCCTGCCCCGCCCCCACTTCTTCCTCACAAAAAGGTGGCTGGAGAGGATGGGAGAGCTTGAAAGCACTGCTCACATTAGCTGATCTTTGGTTCTGACATTCTTTGAAGCCAGTTTCTGCCTCCCTAATTCTCTTGACAGCTTGCAGCGATAAACTGAATGTGAGATGCAGACACGCAGGGCGACGGTGACAGGACTGACTTTGGCTTGCTTTGTGAAGGAGACTACCAATGAGAACAGCGGCCAGCGGGTTGGGTTTTTTTGGTTTTGTTGTTTTTGTGGAGACAGCTGCACTTTTCTGCCAGACACTCAGCCGGCCAAGATAGGCTAGCGCTCCCTGTTCACTCAGTGCTGAGCCAAGCAGATAAGTAGCTGGTTCTCACAGTGACGGAAAGGTTTGGCAGGCATGTTCTAGTGAGAATTTGACCAGCACAGAATGGGGATGTAGCTTAGATTGGGCTGCAGGCTGCCAAAATGATCTTCCCAGGCAAGGAATCATTACGGTCCTGATCCAGGAAGGAGGAGAGCACCTTCATTTCTGAACAGTCTCCCAGATCCTAAGAGGCACTTTCAGGTTGAGTTGGTGTGTAAGCTCTGACAAGCCAGCACAGCATGAGTTACTGCTGCAGTTGATTGAACTGCAGGAGGATGTTATCTAAGTGACACCCAAAACCAGACACATCCCTCCATTTCCTTATCTAACTGTGTCATAATTAGCAATGACTCAGGCCAAAAGTAGTTGGTTGCTGTCAACGTGAGAGACAAATTCTGACTGATGATATTCCAGGCCAAGTGGTACTGTAAAAACACACCCTTCTATATTAGAGGGAGCTTTCACAGATTTCCATAGGGACTACACATTTCAGGGTCAGTCTACACTACAAATGATGTCGACCCAAGTTACAGCACCACAGTAATTAAATCATTTTTGCATGTCCACACTACACTCCTTGTGTCGGCGGTGTGCATCCTCACCAGAAGCACTTTCACCAACTGAACTGCCAGTGTGAGGCATTGTGGGACAGCTTCTGAAAGGCAGAAACAGTCGATGTAAGCAAACAGTGTCAACACTGACACTGTGTCAACCTAACTACATCGACCTACCTCATGGAGGTGGTGTTATTCCCCATGCCTTTAAATATGATACAGATCTCACAAAACAAACCATTCTTATGGTACACACATGATACACATGGACCAGAAAAAAAAATACTGAAAATCTTACAAGAAACCCTGTGTGTGCCTCTCCGAGGAAGTTCTGAAACCATAGGGCATTCAGTTCTTGACTCGTGGGGACCGTGTGAGACACTGGTTCGCAAGGGACCTGATTCTGCCAGATACTGAGCTCTTGCTGTGTGATGCTGCCTGCTTTCAAGTCTCACTGGCTTCAGCAACTTGCCAGGAATGGGCTCTGAGCCTTCTGGGAAAAAGGGTTTCAAATTCTGGTTTAGGTGTCCAGTGAAAATAAGTTTACTATAGCCTACTCCAGTGTTTCCCAAACTTGGGACGTCACTTGTGGAGGGAAAGCCCCTGGCGGGCCAGGCTGGTTTGTTTACCTGCCGCGTCCGCAGGTCCAGCTGATCGTGGCTCCCACTGGCCGCAGTTCGCTGCTCCAGGCCAATGGAAACTGCTGGAAGTGGCGTGGGCCGAGGGACATACTGGCTGCCACTTCCAGCAGCTCCCATTGGCCTGGAGCAATGAACCGCGGCCAGTGGGAGCCACAATCGGCCAGACCTGCGGATGCAGCAAGTAAGCAAACCAGACCAGACAGACAGGGGCTTTCCCTGAACATGCGGCATCCCAAGTTTGGGAACCACTGACCTAGTCCCCAGAAGACATTAACCCATGTTGCAAATACCACCCAACACTAGAGACAAGGTGGGTGAGGAGATAATATTTTGTATTGGAAAGGAAAAGCTTTCAGGTTTCACAGAACTCTTCCTCAGGTCTGGGAAAGGTAACCAGAGTGTCCAAGCTAAATAGAAGGTAGGACAGATTGTTAAATATAAGGAGTTGACACATGTTGTAGGAAACCACTTAAACTGAAGTGGGCAATTAACACCTCGGCAGTCATAGGATAAAAGAGGGTCTGAGGCTGCAGAATGTGTTACATATTGTTGCAGTGAGTCATAAGACACAGAGAGAACCTACTTCAACATCGAAAAAAAATCCCACTGACCACATACCCCTAGCTGTCATCTATCATCCCACGCTGGAACCCACCTGGGGCATCATTAAACAATTACAACTCATACTTGATGAAGATCACCTCCTGAAAGAAATCTTTCCTGAATCCCTCTTCTGGCCTTCAATGCCCCAGCCTCACCAAGCTGATCATCAGAAGCAAGCTCCCCACAGACCAGGACACACCAACTCAAAGTGGCACCAGACCCTGCCAGAACAACAGATGCAAAACCTGCAGACATGTCTTCACTGCTATGATGATCAACACCCCCTGTAATACACCTTCAAGATCCATGGGTCCTACACCTGCCTATCACAACATCTGGCACACCTCAACAGTGCTTCAACTGCTCCAACATCAACTATGTGGATGAAACCAGACAATCAGCACGCTCTCAAATGAGCTCACACAGAAATATGTTAAAAGATAAAAACACCCTCTCACCCACGAGTGAACACTTTCCCCAAAGTGATCCCTCCATATCCGATCTCTCAGTCCTTAAAGGAAGCCAGCATAACACCTTCAAAAGACAAGCCTGGGAACTTAAACTGATAACTCTGCTGGACACTAAAAGCTAGGACTTAACAGAGACACTAGTTTTATGGATCATTACAACAATTTGTAACACACCCTGCTGCCTACTACCCACTTCATTTTAAGTCCTCTCCTACAACATGTGAACCCCTTATGCTTAAGTCTGTCCCATCTTGTATTAGGTTGAGCTCCTGGGTTACCTTCCCCAGACCTGAGGAAGAACTCCATGAAGCTCAAAATCTTGTCCCTTCCACCAACAGAAGTTGGTCCCATAACAGATATTACCTCACTCCCTGGTCCCTCATATCCTGGGACCAAAACGGCTACAACAACACTGAACCAGACAATAGAACAGATGTAACCAATGGGCAGAAAAGCCCCATATCTGGTGCGTGGCCCTGCTGTGTTTGCACCCTGCATGCTGTCAGAGTAGAGGCTTGAACTGGGATGGGAACATTGTGGTCCCTGGCTTAGCAGTTACTATTCTACAGCTGAGTCAAAAGGGACCCTCCCTAAGATCATCTAAAATAACAATTAATCTTTTACTGGACATAATAAGAGTTTAAACATTAGGGGCTAGCAGGCACCTGATCTTTGAATTTCTTTTGTCTGCAACATACTTGACACCTATGCCTGGCTCTGTAACTGCAGCTGGACACCAGGCCCTCTTCCCCTGAGCTATCCTGCAATTACTGCTTCCCCAGCTCTTCTATTTGTGTATGTTCCTGCTTGGAGCTTACGCTGTGTTGGGTAAACAGTAACACCCTTCCCTGACGGCAGCTTCCTGCAAACTTCCACTGACCTGTAGAGCTAGACAGCCAGTCTGCGGGACCATGAGAAGGGGCCTTTCCCTCGCCTTGGGGCTACAGCGACAGCTGATAAGTCACTAATATTTTGCAGCTCTTGTCTTTCTTCATGTGTAATGAGTTTTACAGCCCACAGTAAATTCTTGTTGTTTTAAGATCCTCTAGGATGGAAGGGTGTTTTTGTAGGATAGAATCCATGGAGAAATTGCCATGCCTGGCTGTAGGGGAAAATGTCACCCCTTTGACATAAAAGACGGTGCATTTATTCTACAATAGTTTTTCTGTATCAGCTCAGTCTTGGAAGGTGCTGAGTTCATTCCACTCCCATCGATTTCTGTGCGTGCAGCTGCTCGCAAGATGTGGGTGTCTCTGTTATTGTTCTGTGAAGGTACCCACAGTACACATGCCCCAAATCCTCAAATGGTATCAGTGGAGCTACACTGATTTACACCAGCTGGCCGATTGCCTTGGAATATAGACCCTCTTTGAGGACAGAGTGAAGGCAAGTAGCCACTCATCCTTTACTTAAGGAAAGGCATGTCTACATTCAACTTGTTTGTTTTTTACTTGGAGTTAACTGATTGCCAGTTAACTGAGGCCTTGTCTACACTGCCACTTTACAGCACGGCAACTTTCTTGCTCACGGATGTGAAACCTCCCTCCCCTCCAAGCACTGCAAGTTTCAGCTCTGTAAAGTGGCAACGTAGACAGTGCACCAGCTCTCACCCAGCGCTGGTGCCACGAATACACAGCCATGTTAAACATGGCTAGTGAAGACATACCCTTAGGTGGTTAACATGCTTGTAAAGGGAGTGTCCACACCAGTCTTTACAAACATGTTAACCACCTTAGGGTAATTGGCAATCAGTTAGCTCTGGGTAAAAGGGTCTAATGTAGACAAATCTAAACTGCCCCAGCTTAGTTTATCTGTAAAGTGACGTGTCCAGCTTCCAGCTCTATGCAAGGGGAGAGGTCTCTCCCCTCCAGTACAGATGCAGTCTGCTTGCTGTGGGGTTGCGTTTCTTCATAGTCAGAGATTTTCCCCAGAGGAACAGTAGTAAAGGATCAGAACCATAGGCGCCGACTCTGTAGGTGCTCCAGCGCTGGAGCACCCCTGGGGAAAAAATGGTGGGTGCTGAGCACCCTCAGAAGCCTCCCTATCAGCTCCTCACCTTGCCTCCCCCAGCGCCTCCCACTTTCTCCCCGTACCTTCCGCCCACTGCAATCAGCTGTTTCACGGCGTGCAGGAGGCACTGGCGGGAGAAGCGAGGGTGCGGTGCGCTCAGGAGAGGGAGTGGAACAGGGTGGGAAGAGGCAGAGCGGGGCCTTGGGGAAGAGGTAGTGTGGGGGCGGGGCCTGGGTCAGAGCTGTTGGTCAAGCACCTCATGGCACACTGGAAAGTCGGCACCTGTGCTCAGAACTCAGCATAGAAGACAACAAATGGGCACCAAACAGAATGAAGATTTACTCTGTTGCTCACCATGCAATTACTCTTCAGGGCTTGGGGATCTGATTTCCCACCCACCCCATACTAAAGAGAGATGTACAATGAGGACCTTTTATGCACAAAGCATTGTCTCCCTAGCCTCACTCATCCTACCTCCTACTATCAGTACCTGAATTTATGGCTGTAATGCCTTTCCTCTTCAATCCCAGCTGCACTTGCCACTGAAAGCCAGACTTAGATCATGACTCTGTGTTTATAGTCTCTTGCCATAAATCTTATGCCATAAATTCAGTATTCTGGGCCAGATCCTGCCAACATAATCCATACTAGCATCTTCTACCCAGGAGCAGTCCAGTGACTTCAGCATGAGTAAAGATTCCAGGATTGGGCCTTATGACTGTATTGCAGCGTGAGATGAGGCGCGCTGTGATGAAGAGCGGCTCCTGCTTAGACTTCATAAATTGAATGAAGTGCTGTGATAGGAATTCCAGTAATCTGGCTAATGCACAGGGCAGTAATTCTCCAGAAAAACTCTATGTCCCCTATGAAAAACAATCACCCATAAAAAAATCAACACCCTGATTTTTTTTCCCATTTCTAAATATAGTAAGAATAATGATCCTGATTAAGTGCACACTGGGATTAACAGCCTATCCCATCTCAGGTCATCAACTCCTCTCCCAGCCAAGTCACTAATAACCCAGAAATCGCTTTTGCCAACGTATCTATTGCTCAACCGCATAGACATTTTAAAACACCATCTAGATTTCAAATTGTCATTGCAGGGGAATGGATTAATATATTTTGGCTTCCAAGTGAGGCTGCAGCTCATGCTCTGGGATAGTTTAATCCTAGCCACTGGCTAGACATGTACATAAAATGGCAATTCAGGTACAGGCTGCCATTAAAAAGCAATTAGAAATCAGATGTAGTTTTACTGTTGATGCACATATATATGAACTCACTGACTTTTGTTTTTACCATAACTAAATACAAGGACAGGTCATGCCTACAAGTGGGAAAGACTTTCACAACTTGCTCAGGGTGTCCCTGCTTTTAAAGCAGGATGTTCGCTTGTACTGTTTAGCCAGACAGCGACAATGCAGAGGTACAAAGTAGGATTAAAACTCACTGCAGATATTAAGCATAGACACATGCTCCATAACATGACTAAATATAACAGAATGGAACAGATCCACTTTGAAAACCGCACTGGACAAAATGGGACGTGTGCCTTTAAAACTCATTGCTGGAACCTATTGCTGTGCCAAAGCATGGGAGATGAAACTCTCATTAATATGAATACTAGACTTAGGCTCTAGCCACAGAGTTCTGATCTGGCTTCAGATTTCCAGGGTTCAGGCTAGTGGTTTGGTTCAACCCAGTGTAGAGATAAGGGCCAGACAGAAAATTCAGATGTGTGCTTAAAATTTCCAAAATCCAGGATTTTGGTTCTAATTAACAGCCCGTCCATAATATTTTCTCCGGCTCTCCCCTGCTCCATAGCATGTATTTCCTTACACACCAACACAAAGGAAGGAGCAATCACTTCCATCATTGACATAGAACAGAAGCTGAAACGAAAGGGCATCATTTCAAATGAGGGATGTCCTTCTGGCTTGAATTCTTTGCCTCCTATTTTGATCTCACACATTAAATTCACTGTTGCTCAGAAAGTGTGCGGACAGGGCTTTGAAGAGCTTGTGATCAGCTGTTTGTAGTAGCTCCCTGGACGTTAATCCTGCATTATTGGTCTTTGCACAGTGACCCAAGTGCCTTTTGTAAAGCATTGTCCATATACATCTGACCTTTTGGGGTACACACAAAAGTAGCCACATCGGCACATTCTCTGGTTCTGCGTCTAGGCAACCAAGTTGGACAGTACTCCTGGATCACTAGGCTTGCTACTGCCAGTCCAGCAAGTAAAAAATTTGAACTAAGTAAGCTACCAAAAACAAAAACAGAATCCACTTTTCTACAGAACCCTCACCCCTCCTCTCTCACACGCACACACACTTGTATTTTTAAGAGCTGAATTTTCTCTGACAGATTAAAGGAATCCTGGCTGCAGAGGAGAGCTGGTTATTATCTGAAGATTAGTTCCATAGCTCAGTGGTAGCATTTATGTTTTTCAGTGACATTCTTTAAACAAAGAGCAATCACATAAACCAAGGACTGAACAGTGATATTCCCAAATGAATTCACAATCATGGGGTAGAAAACCCAAACCAGGTGAGAAAATACAAGGAAGTTCTGTGTTTTCTTTTGTCACTTGAATTGTGTTTTTGGAAGAAAAGGGAAAGCCCAAATCTCATTCCCTGTACACTCTGAGGGTCATTAATGACCATCACCAAGCACCAGCAGAACTGAGCTTCTGGCTCTGATAAATATGACTAATATGATGACCAGGTTCCCAGCAGTGAAATGATAGACATTCAGGGAACATCTACACAAGAATAAAAGACCCACAGCCTGGCCGCAGCTGGCTCAGGTCAGCTGACTTGGGCTTGCAGGGCTTGGGCTGTGGGGCTAAAAATTGTTGTGTAGATGTTCGGGTTCCAGCTGGAGCCAGAGTCTGGGACTCTGCCCCCTCGTGGGATCCCGGAACTTGAGATCCAACCTGAGCCAAATGTCTACACCGGTGCTTCTCAAAGTCAGACCACTGCTTGTTCAGGGAAAGCCCCTGGCAGTCCAGGCCAGTTTGTTTACCTGCGGCATCCGCAGGTTTGGCCAGTCGTGGCTCCCACTGGCTGCGGTTCGCCGCTCCAGGCCAATGGGGGCTGCAGGAAGCGTTGCAGGCTGAGGGACATGCTGGCCGCTCTTCCTGCAGTCTCCATTGGCCCGGAGCAGGGAACCGCAGCCAGTGGGAGCTGCGATCGGCTGAACCTGTGGATGTGGCAGGTACACAAACTGGCCAAGACCGCCAGGGGCTTTCCCTGAACAAGCGACGGACCGCTTTGAGAAGCACTGGTCTACACAGCAATTTTACAGCCCTGCAGCCTGAGATCTATAAGCCCTAATCAGCTGACCTGGGCCAGACGTGGGTGTTTAATTGCTGTGTAGAGATACCTCTTCCACACCTAAAAATTATCCAACATTGGAACCATCCATGTGATCAGGTGGCATATTGGAAATTGAAGACCGAATTTGGTGCAAGCACAATAATAAATATATTTATATAACATCTATCAGCCAGAAAAATTCAACACATATACACATTTTATATATATGAGAAATACTTCACCCACTATTTAATTGCAGCCACTTCTGGGGTGGAACATGACCACTGTTTAACAGTGCACAGCAACTTTGCTCAGAAGTTGGAGATTTGTTTTAAGTTCATAGAATTATTTCACTTTTCTTTCTGTGCCAGGAAAATAAATCCCCAAGAAGAAACACAATTATACTTGCTTGTCTCAGGGAATTAGTAATGGGCTATGCAGCCTTTTACCCTGGCATCAGCTGTTCAAACCCTGCTCCATAGTAGCTAGATCTGGTCCCAAGAAATGGAGGACAAAATGTGGAAATTTTTATTCAATTTTTTTCATCCTTTCCCCCTAACTTTTCCCACTAGTTAGCTAAAAAATTGAGGGAACAATTTCGCCCATTTTAAACTGAAAACTAAATTTTTTCACAATTTTCCAGCCACCTCCAGCAGCCATCACAAGTTGCCATCACCATCAATGACTACTGCAGTGACCTATGAAACGAGTTGATGACTTTGGTCCCTTACCTACTGGCTAGGTGTCTCAATCACAAAACAGCCACCAGGTTCCTGGATTCTAGGCAATTGAATCAGGAAGTATCTTAGGGTGTTGACGTGGCAGCAACTAGACATGTTCCTGATGAACCCTGGAACATCACACAGTTGATTACCTTTAAAAAAGTAGACCATATTTATGTTGCTTGTTACTGAGACCAGTCCCGGGAAGAAGAGAGAGAGTACTTGTCTTTGATTTGGATACTGCAACAACATTCTGTAGTTTGAGATCAGTACATAGTAAAAAAGAGGGAAAGCACAGAATCAAAGGCAGGAATAATGGTTAATGCCACTTTGGAGAATTCTGGTCCAGGAGACTTGCTGGAATTCCTTAATATCAACCAAAGCCAACATGGATAGGTTAACCGGGCTGTGATGTCCACATCGGGGAACTGTCCAGCAAAACACCTCCTGAAGAAATTCCACAGCCTCAGCACTGAATGTGGCAGGTGGATACAAAGTCAAATAACAACCACACCAAGGATCCTGCTTTCTTTCCTGTTCTATGGAAAACCTCTTTCTGCTGGAGAGTGGGAAAAGGCACCAAACTTCTATAAATAATGTTGCCATCTTGATTTGGTAACTATGCCCAAGGCTATTTAATGTATTTGCATAGGACTATGGGGCACAGGGACAAGTTGTAGACAAACAGCAGTTGTATCTCTTCAAACTAATTAGTGATCTCTTTTGCCTCTCCATAAAAGCATTTCAAGTCTTATGTGCATAAAGAAAAGAAAACAGAACCCTAAGGTATAAAGGTAAACAAATTCTGTGGTTCAGGACAGAAACCAATCACCTGAGCAGCTCAGGAAGGAACATTTTCCCTTTGTATAGTTCATTGACCAACTGAGCACAGTGGGTATTTTTATTGTCATCAGATATTTGGCCACTGCTAAAGGCAGGACACCAGGCTAAAGTGACCCATGAGATAGTCCTTACAGATAATATTCATCCTAAATTTAGCCCCATTTTAGAGTAGTTAAGAATTCATTTGAAGACTGATCCTAATTTCCTCTGGGCAAATTCATTATCCATAAATGTTCACAGAATGCTTTGGCAGAATAACTTTCAGGCTGTGGGATGTTCAAACCCTTCACTTGAGTTAGTCACTATTCATTGTACGTGGTAGTTATTATTTTGTGCTGAAGTAGTCCTTGGAGGCGCCAACCAAGGATAGGGGACCTCATGTTGCTATACAGCGTACATACACTTAACAAAAAGTCCTCGGCCCCAAACAGTTTACAATTCATGTAAAGTGTGGTTGGCAAATAAGTCAGATGATTTAGTTTCTACTATCTGATTGGTTCCTGAAACTTTTTAACAGGACAATAATACAGTGGATAAGCAATATCCTAATTTCAACACAAATTTTTGGATGAATCACCATTTGTAATAAAATTTCATGACTCCCTGATGCTCATCGCAATACTCACAAATAATGAATAGTAAATCCCCATGAATCACAGCAAACCAAACAGCAATTTTTTTTGCTAAAACAGTCACACATTTCATTTTTATTTTTACTATTCAATCAGCTCTAGTCTGATCCATTATGGCAAACATAAAGGAAGCCCTACAGATCTGCAAGGTCGACTAACCCATCCTCTTCCTAGTGCAAAACAGATTCTTCTAGTTTGGTTTTAGATGTCTCTGGCATCAGGGTTTCCACCACTTCCCTATGGTGAGTATTCCACAGTCTTCCAGAGTTGTAACTGGTAGGGCTTTTCCATTCACAGAGAACCTGAAGAGCAGTATGATACAAATAAATGGTTAGGTCAATACAGGAGTGCAATCCTCAGCATAGCTTTCTGTTTATGATGATGATAATATAAACAGCTTTGAACTTTGGACTAAGATAACACCTTCCATCCAACAAAGCACTTTTCAAACATGAAGTGTCACAGTATTCCTGTGAGGTAGGTCAGTATTTTTGCCCTCATTTTGCAGATCCAGAAAACGGAGGTACAGTGACATGCTGAAGATCACATAGCGAGTCTGTAAGAGACAGAATTAGAAACTTGGAGTTCTGATTTTTACATATTGGCTGTAACCTCTAGACTACACTGCTCTCCATGAATAAGTAGTACCGTAACAGGTGTAACTCCTCTTGTACCTAAGGAGGGAATGCAACAGTGTGGGCTCATTAGAAGATCCTACCTAAACAGAAGATTACTATGACAATGTTGCAATGCCAATCATACCAACGAACAATTTTGCAAACCAATACCATTTTGTTCTGTCTCCTGCAGACCACCAGAATCCATTTGTTCAGATTCACCCTCAATATCCCGAAGTGATATTTGTATTGAATACTACCGAAGTGGTTGTCATACCCTGCCGGGTCACCTCACCAGATATCAAACCCAAGCTTCGACAGGTAAGTGGAAATTTCAGATTACCCCAAACTCTTAGAGATCTGGAGAGTCAAAGCCAAGTAAAAACTATAAAAGGAGCTTTTGAAGATGGGTGAACTTTAGAGCAAAGCTGGTGGGACTAGAAGAATGGCAAAGGCCTCCAAAATCCACCTTAATCCTTCTAAATTCTTCACGGTGCTTTATCACTGACCGCCACATGTGGCCTTTGTTAGCGTTAGACTGAGTTCATGCAAATTATTTCCCCCAACTTATTTCTTGATGTTTCTGAATATGTTGGCAAAAACAGAGGACAAGATGCTCATTCTTTTGGAAAATAAAGTATTCTGTGACGAATTTTGCTCTGTCTTTCAGATGGAAAGCTAGCCAGGTACCTGTAGCCTGGTACCTGCTCAGCACTCTTACACCTGTCTGTTCTATTTCACATTTTGCAGCAAAGTGCCAGACTCAGGTATAAATTGGTGCAGCTTCCACTGCCCTCACTAGACTTGTACCTGCTTGTGCCAGGACTGCATTTGTTCCAAAGATCCCAGAGCCAGTTTTTGCCTATCAGAGAGGGTAATGAAAGGATGAAAGCCATAGAGCCTGATTCTCGCCCACTGAACTCCATCAGGGTGTCTTCATAGACTTCAGTAAGTGTTAGCTGAAGCCCATGGAGAGGCAGAGCCAGGAATAGAGCACCGGTCTCCTGGCTCCCAACCTTGTGCTCTAAATACTAGATCATGCTACCTTCTATTTGCATGTTGGACTGAAGATGAAAACTGTCCTGCCATCCCCTGAAGAGACACAGAATGAGAAGTGGCAGTGCCATTTCCTTCATTCTGTCCTTGTTAGTCTGCCTCAGCCTGTTCTGGAGAGTTCTCCTCTTGCCATAGGAAAGGAGCCTGCCAATGCAATCTTCTACCTTTCTACTGGAAGTGCTGACAAGGGGGCCAGTAGCTACCAACTAGGCTGGTGGGTTTGGTGGTGCAAATGCCTGATCTCCAAGAAAAGTGCAGCTAAAATCTTTTTGCTGCATTAACTGCATTTTTTTTACAAGCCAAATATATAAATGTAGGGCCTAATCCTGTGATGTCGTGAGCCCTCCTGGGAGGTGCTGAACATCCTCCCCTCCTCTTCACTGCAGTATGTCTCCCCGTCCCAGGAAGCAACCAGTACCTGAAATGATTGCCTGAGATGCCGCCCCTGCTTCCATTGAAGCCAGTGGCCAAACTCCAACTGACATCACTGGGAACAGCGCTGGGCCTTATTACATTATCCTATCTCTCTTTTTATGGAGATAAAGTGAGGGGAGCAGGACTGAGTGCATCTCCTCCTTCTCCACTTTCAGAACCCCACTCCTTCCCCTGGCTGTAATAATCAGTGCTCGCCCTCATCTTCCTCTCATCCTTAGTGGGGGCACTGAGAAAGTTCCCTCTTATCCCATTAGAGGCCCAAATTTGTCCCTGGAGTATCTCTGCTGACTTCACTGGACTTACCCCAGGGATGAACATGGCCCTAAAAGCTTGGACCAAGCCCTGAAGTCCTTGGGTTTTAAGGTTTATCCCTCTTTTACAAGGTATTATCCTTTCTCCACCTGGTGTTGAATCAGTCTCTCCACCAGCAATTTCTCAGTACAGATGCAAATGTCCTTCATTTTGCTACAAGCTGATGATGCCCGTTTGGTGACTGAGACAAATGAAATCTCAGCACATTTCCCTTGTGAACTGCAAAGTAATCCAACCCAAGAATTTTTCGGCTTTAACAGGCGGATGGGCGTGGGATTGGAATTTATAGCCCAAAGGGAAGGTGATTGTGGGTGAGGGAGACGTCGCAGTCAGAGAGGATGCACCCACTTGTATAGGTGTGTGTGTACTAGGGAGTCTCTCATGCCATCCCAAACTTCCTTATATGGAAACCCCGCTCCTTGTTTTCCCTTGCCTGGGAAATTCCTGCTGCTGTGTGGAGCCACAGTGGCTGCTTCCTGTGCAAAGAGGAAGCTTGGAGGGCAGGGGGAATAAAGTGACCAGACAAATTTAGAACATCCTTTCCCAGAATTAATCTCCGATATGCAATACAGAGGAAAAATACTGAATGGAACCTTCATGTGGGGTCAGCTCCTTTTTTCCTTTTCTTTTTTGTACAAATATATATTTGATGAAGAAATGTAATATGTGTGCACTGCTGTAAGGCGCCTCTTCAATGGCGTTATTTTTTTCTTCTCTTCTTCTAACCATCAGGGATACATAGCCCTCAAACCATGAAATTCAGCTTTCTTACACTTTATTATTCTTGTAGCAAATGTACTTTTTCCATCATAAATTAAGTTCCTTAGATTACCATTATACTTTAAAATGATTGCACTCCCTCTCCTTTAAATATTTATGAGAAAGGGTGCAGTTTGCTAATACTAAACAGATCCCAGCTAACCGCATATCATCTGAGTCACAAGAATCCCAGGGCTGGACTTGCCATTTAAGCTTCTAACGTGTATTTAATGCTGGGTGAAAGAGTTGACAGCTCTGAAAGATCTATTTAGCCACTGAACGGGGATTGCACCAGCAATGGCTTTTTTTTTTTTTTTTTTTTTTTTTTGCCACATACTGCTCTGCCCATGTGCCTTGTTACTGATGTGGAGGAAACCCTCCGAGGGCAATTCCAGCCTCTATAGCCCATCTCAGTCATTGCCCTCTTTGTTGAAACTGCCAAGAAAGGTATCAATTAAGTGCTAGTTTTGAGAGTGCTATTTGTCAGATGGGCACCTGCATACTGAGAAGGCCACTGTGCAATGAATCATCTCTATATATCTAGACTGGATTTGAACAAGATCTGAACCCCCTGACCTCTGTGGAAGTCAAGATCTAATCCAAACTTCAAGTCTTATTTCTAGCCCTATAAAAATCCTGAATCCAGACAGCAAATCTTAAACCACTTTAAGGAAATTCAGATCCAGATCTGAAATCCATAATTCCTAGTGCTCTTGTTCTACAAAGGACAACCTGTCTTATCTCACCTCCACCTCCTAACTGCTACCGTGCAGTAACGACTCATTTGACTTTGTTCCGCTCCGTGGTGAATATGAAAAGTAAGTGAACTAACGTGATGTCAGGCCAATCAGTGTCATAATTTCACCTCCAATATTATGAGTAACAGCTCCCAACGTTCAGAGCTGGAATTCATTCCAAGCAGGATCATTTCTCCCAAACACTATTTAAATTGCACCTGTCAAGTATCAGAGGGGTAGCCGTGTTAGTCTGGATCTGTAAAAGCAGCAAAGAATCCTGTGGCACCTTATAGACTAACAGACATTTTGGAGCATGAGCTTTCATGGGTGCATCTGACGAAGTGGGTATTCACCCACGAAAGCTCATGCTCCAAAACGTCTGTTAGTCTATAAGGTGCCACAGGATTCTTTGCTGCTTAAATTGCACCTGTCATTCACACCACCCCAAATCATTCCTTGTTAGGTACAGAAAATTAAATCAAGTGCAGCCCAGTCATAAGAACAATAGCAGGACTAGTTATGTCATGAGCGATGTTCCCACTTGTTGTGCTGGCTCATGAAAATCCAAAACTTCCTTGGTGAAACTCTCCTCTTGATTTAGTTTTGAAAGACACATTATAAACACTAGCACCTTTCTTTTCTCTGGGGAGTAGGCACACTGTTAGTTATTACGAGGCAACTGCAGGTGCTCTGTGGTCATCCCAAGCCTTTGTTATACTGTCATCTAGAGTTACTTCCTTTCCAGCCACCGCTTCTGAACAGTCTCTGCTCTCAAAGGTGGAGATGGAATTTAGCATTTAATCCAGCAGTTAGAGCTGGAGATTGGGGGTCTAGACTCCCAGTGTCTATTCCTGGTTCTGTCAGAGACTCACAGTGTGATATTGAACAACTCCTTTAGCCATCCTGTGCCTCCATTAGCCCAGCTGTAAAATGGGCATGGATGGGTGAACCTCAGTGAGTGGCAGTCATTCCACACACCCTCACCCCCCTTCACCATTAGCGTTTGATTTCCCATACCTAATTTTTTTTCTACGATTTAAATCCAGAATTTTTCAAGGTTGATTTTTTAAAAATCAGGAGGTTTTTTTAGTTAATGGGGAGTCTGTATTGCATGTTAGCAATAAAATACCATCATCCCCCACCTAAAAATGGCTAATCTGTCTTAAATGGATGCTGTACGGCATACAAAATCTATATACATAGTATATATACTGTATTCATGTACAGTATTCATTAGATTTCCTTTATTTTTGATTAATATTTTCTTACATTCTAAGGCCAGAAGAGACCATCATGATAATTTCGTCTGACCTCCTGCACTTTGCAGGCCACAGAACCTCATTCACCCACTCCTGGCACAGACCCCTAACCTCTGGCTGAGTTACTGAAGTCCTCAAATCATGATCTGAAGACTTCAACTTACAGAGAATCCACCATTTATTCTAGTTTAAACCAGGAAGTGCCCTGTGTCCCATGCTGCAGAGAAAGGTGAAAACGTTCAGGTCTCTGCCAATCTGACCTGGGGAAAAATCCTTCCCAATCCTAAATACGGTGATCAGTTGAACGCTGAGCATGTGGGCAAGACCCACCAGTCAGACACCTGGAAACAAATTCTCTGTGGTAACTCAGAGCCATCCCCATCTAGTGCCCCATCTCCAGCTGTTGCTATTAGCAGTCATAGATGGCCCACATGCCATTGTAGGCAATCTCATCCCGTTAGTGCTTTTCACAGTGTCATTTAAGTGGAACAAAATCTTGATAACATTCGACCTCCAATGGTTGGTATAGGTCCAGTTAGACTCCAGTATACTCTTCTCTAAAACTGCCTACTTCCCATCAGGTTTTTATGGTTAGCTCCAAAGTGCCTGAGTCACTTCAGAAAACGTAACCCCAAGTCTCCCTACAAGGTTGGTATTATTATCCTCATTACACAGATGGGGAAAGTGAGGCTCTGACAGATTAACCTGTTATTTGCCTAACGTCACACAAAGTCTGTAGGAGTCCAGAATAGAACCCAGCTCTGCTCCTTAAACACAAGGCTATCATTCCTGCCTTAGGGGCTTGCTTGTTTGTACCTCTTGAGATTGCACCATTGATTCTGAATGGGCTACGTATGTATCTTGTCTCCAAAGAAGAAGAGATATGGCTACCTTTCTCTCTGCTGTGTGAGCAAGGGAGAAATCTCAGCAGTCTGCATCTACCTCTTCCTTTTCAGCTTCCTTCTTCTTCAGAGTTCAGCTACTGGAGGATGGTGTGGGACCCCAGGAGAGGATTTGTCATCCCCTCTCCTCCTTTCCACTTCTTCAAAGGCATACTCATGTGTACAACCAAAGTAAACGGAATTGAGTCGTCATCCTACTACATGCCACAGAAAGTGGGTGAGTGACCCCTGTGTGCTGAGCAGTAACTGCTACTCAGTGAAACAGAAATAATTCTAGTGCTGTGCTAAGCTTGTGGTTATTATTCCTTGGTTAGCCTAGTTCCAAGCTAACTCTTGGGGTTTATAGCTGGTATGTATTAAAGATGAGTCAAAACTGGAACATTTTCTGTACACCCACCTTCCCCTTTGAGCTTTGGTGGTTCAGATCAAATAGTACTTGGATCTGATCCACCCCTGGTTTTGAAAAATTGCCCATTGTAGAGATGGGACAGAACTGGAATATTTTCCTCAAATCCCACCAAAGCTTTGTTGGTTTGGATAAAGTGGAACCTACATTCTAGTAACCACTGCTTTGGGATATGCAAATCCAAGCAGTGGCCTTGTCTGCCCATTTCTGGTATTTGTGGAACTTACAAGATCATGATATAAAATCTCATGTAAATGCTCATTTGCAAACCTCATGGTTTTTGTTTGGTTTCTCTTGGCACTTTACCACATGCTCTCCATTGTGTTTCGAGATGGGCTCCAGTTGTTGAAGTCATCTCTGGATTTTGAACACTGAGGTGGTTTGGGACTGAGGCTTTATTTGAGTCCATTTCTAATAATGTGCTCCTTGTTTTGTGTCTATTTTCTTCACCTCCTCATAAATTTTAAATTTTACTAGGCAAGGTTCACTGTGACTTCATTTCCACTAGGTCATGGCACCCTTCTCAACAATTAGCTTTAGCTTAAAACAACAGGCAAGGAAATGTGTATGGCAGCCAAATGGAGGTTCTGGATAGCTCTTTTTTTAGTGCTTTAAGTAATTATTTGCTACATATGTCACAGAATCAAAGATAGGAAGGCCTGTTAGGTCATCGGACCCCCGCTTAAGGGCCAATGTAGGTTCCACCACTATTCTCTTTAATAGGGAAGCACCCTGACTTAGTAGATAGTGCACTAGACTGGACTGAGGAGTTCTATTCCCTGCTCTGCCAGTGGCCAGCTGTGTGACCATGTGCAAGTCACTTGCCATCTCTGTACCTCTGCTTCCCCAGCTATAAAATGGGGGTGATAATGGTACTGACCTCCTTTGCAATGTGCCATGTAAGAACGAGGTAGTAGTCTTACTATCTTACTGTGCTCAGGAGTGTGCTAGATACTTCACACCGTAGATAAAAGGACGTTATCCCTACCCCAAGGAGTTTAACGAGCTAACGTCAGACATGATGCATTGAGGGGGTAATAAGACAGTAGGGCCAAGATTTTCAAACTTGAGTAGGGGCTTAGGAGTGCCCGGTGTGAAGAGAAGCTGGTTTTCAGAGGGCGGGCACTCAGCACTTTGTGGAAATCAGGCCCTTTTCTATTATCCCCAAACCGAAGCACCCAGCGGCACTAGTCACTTTTGAAAATTGCAGCCTAGGCAGGGATGAAGAGAGTACGAACAAGGACGATATCAGTGTGATTATGTGGCCAGTGATCGAGAGCTGGAGTCCCAAATGAAGGAGTAAAGAAGAGTTTAAGTCCAGAAGGGAACATACTACAATCATCCTGTCTGGCCTCCTGCATAACCCAGACAATAGACCAATGAGATTAAGGTTCCTACATAAGTGATCTTATTTTCAAAAGTGCCTGAGTGCCCAGCAGCTCCCACCGAGGTCAGTAGCAGGCTAATTTCCTACAGTCCTCACAGGAGGTGCAAGATCTTGAGAAGGATTTGGAATTTGGGTCTCCTCTTAAATTCAGTTGAAGCAGATTAGCGTGAAGTTTTACCTTTGTTCTTTTCATTTTCAGAGAGCAGAATACAGAACCTGGCTCTGAAAGCAAACCCCAGAAAGCTGTTGGTCGGAGATACCCTCAACGTGGAATGCAGCGCAGAGACCTTTCCCAATGGACGGATTGAATTTGAATGGCAGTATCCTAGTGGGAGAGTGAGTAGCTGACAATTTAAGGCTGCCTCTGGTTGGATTACAGTAGTCAACTGTATGGAAATGAAAGTTCTGTTCTTATGGTTTAGTAAGTCCTAATTTTGCTTTTATTTGTCATTCTTAAAACAAGCAATGAGAGAGCCACAAATGACTGTCTTTTCAGTTCAGATGAGCTGAAAACCCAGGATGCTTGTGTGAACTCTCTGAGCCTCTTGGTTTGGCAAAATTGGGCTGCAAATCTCCTCACTGGATTTTTGCAACATCACCAGGAATTTTTGCTTCTGCGGGGAAAGAATAGCCTTTCCCACATACTTCAGCCCCCCGTATGATCCTAGCTGACAACAGGGAATCGAGCAGCCGCAGATGTAGCAGACTGTCTGATCATTCAACTATCCATAAATCTAGGCATCTGTGCACTGTATAAAAATGAATCAAAAACTAAATGGCTTTTCTCAAGACTCACTAAAAATTTGATTCAGGTTCTAAGTGAGGATTCAGGCTCTGCTAGTGGAGTGTAGGGCAGGGGGGACATTTGGGGTTTGACCCGTAAGAGTGCTGAGACTTCCTGCGAGGTGCTAAGCCCCTTCAGCACCCTCTTGGGAATCACAGGGGTGAAGCCTGTGTAGTATCAAGTCTTGTTCAGGGTTGGTTCATTCATCCCTAATTAAATCTCTGCTCTTGCTAGCTGCTGAGTGCCCTGCATTCTCATTTAAGTCACTGGCAGCGGCATGTGGATTGAGCCCTAAAACTAACAGCTCTTAACAATAGGGTTAATAAGTATTTCTAAGAAGCAGCAATTCTAAAAGTTCTCCTTGCCGAGAAAGAGCCCAAAGATCGGTGTCCCAATTCAATACAATTTAAAAAATATTCCATTTCTGTCCTGTACAAACCCCTACATTCGATGATTTCTGGGTTTCTGCAGCCTTGCACAGAAAACAAGAATGTTCCATGTTATCTAATGACTTGGGACACCTCAAAAGGTTTCTTGGCAAAACTAGTGAAAGAAAATTTTTTAAAAAGAAAAGAAAAGAAAAATAACAAAAACTACAGCCTGGGTTGGAAATACCTATTGAATTTTATCAGGATGATACCACTGTGATTCTACAGAATTTTCTTTTTGAAATCTATAGAATGAAATAGAAGTTGATCTTTCTATTGTCTTTCCTTGAACCATCCGCTAGAATTCTATGTAGGACGTGTACACATCCCTATTAAATTTTATAGAGTCAAAATTTCTATTGAAATTTACAATTCTGTATTAGGTTCTATAGGGCTTTTCCATTGGGATGTGGTTACTAAATAGATCTTTTACTATTTAACATATTAATTTTTCTTCCCCAGACAGACTGATACTGACCAAGAATTAAATGTACACTACAGCTGGGAGTCCCAAAATAACATGGGTGAAATCCTGGCCCTACAGAAGTCAATGGGAGCTTTGCCATTGATTTCAACAGGGTCAAGATTTTAGCTCCTGATTGGTTCTGTCCACGGATTTACCCACTTGCTTGGTACTAGTGAAGAGCTACTTGATTTCATTAGTTTATAGGTCTATGGATATTAAAAGCTCTCGGGGCAGCAGTCAGGCAGCCTTCAGCGGCATGCCTGCAGGAAGTCTGACTGTCCCACGGCTTCAGCAGCAATTCGGCTCGCAGGACCGGCAGATCACCCACAGAAATGCTGCCGAATCTGCGTGACTGCCATGCTTGGGGCTGCAAAAAACATGGAGCTACCCCTGCCTACTCTCTGTGGGGAAAGTGTAAATGTTTCAGCCGAAGTCTTTGGAGTTTATATCTCTTAATTGAAGGGTATTTGAAACAGAATAAGCAAAAAGTTGACCCTTTTCTTTTTCTCTTTCTTCTGTCACCCAGGATCATAAGCCTACACGAACTTTGAACAAAAGTCAGGTGGTATATAAAGCCTTCAGTAACCTGACCATCCAGAATGTTACCATGGAAGACACTGGCTTGTATATATGCAGAGCAGTCAACGTAACAGGACTGGAGACCAATGTAATGATACTGAAGGCCAATGTAACAGTCACAGTATACAGTAAGTTCTGTATCTAAATCAGAATAGTGTCTGGGAAGCAGGACTGTTAAGGAGATGGACACATTTAATATGTAGGTGTCCATTAGCACTGACACCAGCTAGTATACAGTCACAAGAATGGCCTATCAGTCCTCAAGCTTTAGGACATAAACCAGTGGTGGCCACCTGAGGCCCGCGGGCTGCAAGCGGCCCATCGGAGTAATCCACTGGCAGGCCGCCAGACAGTTTGTTTCCATTTGCAGGGCCTCCCGCAGCTCCCAGTGGCTGCGGTTAACTGTTCCCGGCCAATGGTAGCTGCGGGAAGTGGCTGTGCAAATAAAAGCAAACTGTCTGGTGGCCCACCAGCGGATTAACCTGAGGGACTGCAGGTTGCCCATCACTGATATGGGGTCAGGAAGAAATGTTTTCAACAAAATGTATTATAATGTTATGGGAAGGTTATGTCTTCTGCTTAACCACGCAGTACTGGTCTTTGTTAGCAACAGGATATGGGACAGTAGAGACATTAATTTGTTCTGGTTTAGCTGTTTTTATCCTCATATGTTTTTGAAAAGAGTAAACTTCTGAAAATGGGATGTACTGGAATTCATCTATTTAGTCATGAGTCACTTATATCACAGGGGGTCACACTGGCTTTGTGTATGGGTAGGCCAGCATTTTCAAAAGCGTCAGCGTCCCCAGCTGGGACCAGATTTTCAAAAGAGCTAAGCAAATTGGGTGCTGAGCACCTCTGAAAGTCTGGCCCCCCATAGTGGGGGCTCTGCCCTCGAAAATCTGGCTCTTTGAGGTGAAAAAAATCAACCTTTGTCAAGAGAGGCCCCAGTTATTGCAAATATTTCCCATTCCATGGATAACGTGGGTTATCGTCAGATACCATTGTGTAGTAGCTGTTGGGGGTGGTTAATTTTTTAAATGGCCACCACTGCCACTAGAACCGAAATGTGCGGCGAGAGCCTGCCTCTAGTTCTGGTACATGTGTACAGAACAGATACAGCTATGGCTGACGCTTACTGGCAGCTTGTCATTCCATTCAATTGTCTGTAGCTTCTCCTGATCTACCATGCTGCAACCCATGCCAGAGCACATTGTATTTAGGGCTGCAAGTATTTATAGCCTGACAAGAATTTTCCATGGTATGACTTTTTTTTTTAAATATTTGTTTAAGACAAAGCTTTCCTGAGAGTTTCCTATAAGAAAGGACCCTACTACGAGGGGGTAGCAGGACATAAGTTACTGAAACTAGCTGTGAAGGTGGATGCCTTTCCCCGCCCCAGTGTTACCTGGTGAGTATCAACCTCTTGTGCAGGATCAGGAAAATGTGATCTTCTGAAAGGGATAAGAAAAGATATTACGGCCACTTGCTTCAGACATGGCAGACAACATAGCGAGGTGGCTAAACTGCTGGTCTAGGAAACAATGAAATCTGGGTTCTATTATCAGCACTGCCACAGACTCATTGTGTGATATGATCTTGGGCAAGTCACTTCACCCCTCAGTTTCTGCACTGACAGCCTGGGAATAATGATACATCCCTACCCCATAGCAGAAATGCAAGGATCCGCTCAGTCATGTGCCCATAACACACTGAGAACCACAGACAGAAAAGTAGAAGAGAGCATTGTCAGTGTTACCATTAGCAGAGCTGAGCTTAAAAGGAGCCAGTGCCTCCCGGAAAGCTGTGAGAAACATTTTCTGCATGAGAACTTCTGCCACTTCAGCTCATGTTTTTTTCTCTCTGTTCATTTATGACTAAGGACATTCTCCTGAAAGTGGATCTTTTTACAGAAATGTTTATCTGCTCCTGCCACTGCTTCCCCACCTGAAGTCTAATCCATTTGGGAATACTTTCTGCAGCTGCCAGCTGCACAGGGTTAGGACTTTGGTTGCAGGTGGGGAGTCAGGACCAGATGATCTCTGAAGATCCTGTTTTTTAGACAGTAATAAAAAAAATAAAATAAAACGAAGCAAGGGGCATGCAGGAAATACTGATACATCCGCAGAATCATCCCAAAATAGAATAGAGCTCAAATGTTTCTAGAATGCTTCATGAAATCATAGATGCGGGAAAGGCAAAAGACCTATTAGACCTTCCTCTGTCAATGCAAGAAAGTCCTTCATGGCCAGTGCTGCAACAGGTGAACTTTATTATGGCCTTTGTTCCCCCTATGTATTCAATTAAGTGGCTCAAGCAATATCATCTGATGGTTCCACAGAACTCCACCATGTCTCCCCTCAATCCACCAATGCCAAGAATGTGGCATCCATCACACCCCTACACACACACAGAAAGCAAACAAAGGGGAATCATGGCAAAATCCTGTGGGACAATCAAAGGCTACTCCAGTATGACTAAAACACCCCACTATTTAATACAATATGCAGCACTTCAACAACCATAGGAGGCACTAACTTCCATCATCTCCCCTTTGACTTCTTTCTCCCCTCTCCCTCCCCTTCCTGTCTGTCCTTTTTATGGTGGGGGGAAATGTTGGCAAAGACCACCAGCATTCTATCCCCTACTCCATTGCCTAGAAACCAGACAGCTGCTCAAAAGCACGCTCAGATCTGTGAAAGCCCTCTGCCACGCTCAGCGTACCTTGCCATGAAGCTGTGGTGAGTTGGCCCCTCCACAATGCACTTTTGGTTGGCCAACAAGAAGTGCTGAGTCCAAGTGACTCAGTGGCAGGATTGGCAGACTGCAGGAGGAGTAGGTACAGTTTGGGAGGTTGTTTTGTTTTTAAATAGTAAAATTGTATGAAATTCCATGAGGTTCAATTCAAATCATAAGAGAAATTAGCCAGCTGTTGCTGGGGGTGCTTTTTGAAGAGCTGGGGATATTTTATGTGATGAAGTGGAGACTTTCCCCTTTTCTTTCTACAGCAATAGTCATACTTCATGCAGAGGTTGAGAAAGGAAATTCCCATATTTGGGAGTAGTCTAAGACCACCAACATTGTCTGCCCTGTGTGTTCTATGCTGCAGCAGTGAGATGTTGATGTTGGAGTCCTCGTTAGTGCAGTTGTTTAAATTACTGTCCAGGAGACTTTCAAAACTCTCAGGCTGAACACAGTCACATTTCTCCAGCTGGAGTCCCTGAGAAGTTCATCAGCCTGACCTGTGGGTTGTAGTGTCTTGCCCCATCAAATATCTGAAGTCCGAAAGCATCCAAACAACATCACCTCTACTTGCAGGTGGTTTTATCTATGAACTAGAGGAACCTGATTCAGATTCTTCAACCCCACTCTTTGTTGGTGAAGGTTCAAGATCACAAATGCTCCCTGGGAGGAAACAGATTTTAAGAATATCTGTCCAAATAGAATAAAAAAACATCCCCTGCATGTATACAGCCACATTTTCAAAGTGGCGTCAGTCACCTTTAAATTGATTGTAAGCGCCTGAGGCACAGACTTTGGCTGTTCCAGTGCTGTAAGGGGCCATGCACACCCACTGCAATAATAACAGTTAATTATAATCTGTTCCCTTAATTTACTTACTCCAAAACTGTTGGCCCAAGTTTTTGGAAATCCACAATTTGCTGTGCACATTGCTACACTTGCACTGCATATTTGTTATGCTCATCAGAGGGTTAGTTGTCTACCCAATTTGCACATGCAGCTGTTGTTCGCATGTGTCCATCTCAGTTTAAAGCACCTAGAAACTCACTTGTGCAATGGTGGACTCACACTGTTGAGTATGTGACCCAGGGTTTGTGTGTTCAAGTGGTGCTCTCAATACAGAGGCCAGTTACTTACACCACAGAGAGTCCTAGAATGAGCAACTTTCCGATCATCTCTTTTCACTGCTGCTGGCTAAAATATGAGGGAGGGGGAAGAAGCCAATGTATTCCCATCAGTTTGGTGAGGATGGGTAAGGGGAATGCATGTAAGGTTAGTTTTTTCAGTTTAAGCACTGATGGCAGATTGGGATTCCCTACAGATATTCCCATAGGACAGCAATAACACCTAGTTAAATCTGAATTTGGAAAATGGCTAGCCCCTCTTCTGTGTAGGGCTTGCCTGCATGGAGTGCTGACCGTCTTTGTTTGAACTTCCCTCGCTCTTCAAAACAGGTATAAAGATGGCAAGCCAATCAAGGAGAACCACACTTGTTATGTAGCAGATCCAATGAAGTACAAGCTGGCCATAAGGGATTTGAGACCAAAGCATGCTGGGAACTACACCATAGTCCTGAGCAACACTAAACATGGTCTGTATGAGAACCTCACCATCCAGCTAGTAGTGACAGGTAAGCATCTGATGTTTCCAAATAATTCTGTTGCTCTCTCTCATTTCACTTACGATGCCATTTTGCTCACCCGGCCAAGCGGGAACATTGATCAGTCTTTGACATTTCTCTCTGTTTAACTGATATGATGTCAGACTCATAGAGCTCCAACATAGGCTGCCCAGTTTTTTCAGAATTCAGGCTAGGGCAAGGCAGTACTGCTGGATAAGGGCAGACGAGAGTTCCTCAGAGGTGGGAAGGTGAGGGCTGCCCTGTTGCAAAAGCAACACTTAATTCCAGGTCTGTGGGTCCCCTCTAAAGATGATTGTGTGCTCCTGAAGGGTTTTCCTGGGGATTACCTTGAAGTATGTGGGAGTGGAGAACACATCCTGCATAAACTTTGTAGGGTTATGAGGTACTGACCCAGTGCATGCATGGACAGTGGCAGTTCATTCAAGAACCAATTCAATCTAAAAGGGAATGCTGATCGGTTCCAGTCCACATTGCCCTAAGATAGTGGGGGGCACTTTTAGAACTGGGCCTGACATTCCAGATTGCTCTGGTCACTGTAGAAAAATGTATATGTAACAAATAATCCACAGTGTCTGGTCATCTTGTATTAAAATGTATCTTGCAACTGCATCATAGGCTGCTATGTAACACATATCGCAGAGTGTCTGGTAATGGATGGTCACCATATACCACAGTCTTTGGCTGTGGTTCTTCACCCTACAGAGAATTCACATTGCAGATTGTCTGGCCATGGATGGTCACCCTGAAGTGGACACACTCAAGACATGCTCAGTGTCACTCCATGGCTATCTATGCTTAATGCAATTAACATACATGCCAGAATGGCAACGTGACAAGCAAGATGTGTCAAGTTGCCAATGAACCATTACACCTAAGGCACAGAGAGCTTAGGATATTTTCCCTCTCTCTATGATCACTATCATGGCACTGTGTGGAGAAAAGCAATAGTTTGAAAGTGAACAAAGGAAAATTTTGGCTTAATATTGCGGGGAGAGAAATTCCAAAAAAGTGAACTCTATTAGCCTGGGAACTAGTTTCCCAAGAAAAGTACCAGAAGTTCCATCCCTTGGTATATTTCAAACTAGTCTAGACAAAGCAGTGAAGAACAGCCTGAAAGAAGAGGAAAAGGCCCACTCCTATGTCTCAAGTGTCTATTAATCATCCTTCTCTAGACATTCATTTTCAAGAGAGTCCCGGGAAAGCAGAAGCAAGCTATGTGCCTTGATGGGGGTTTTGAGACAGATGAAGAGATAGATACATGAATGACATTTATTAATCTCCATCTCTTGGGAGGTGGAAAAAGGGGCCATTGTTATCCCATTGTGCATCCACTGCCTTGCCACCTCACTTCTATGCCATTTAGCTTGGTGGAAGAGAGAGACTGAATCACGAAGGAGAATAAGAATTTAGTGAAAGTTAGCTTGGCTTTCTTTTGTGCTTCCTGAGTTTCAGTCAGGCTGTAACAAAGAAAAAGTTACTGATGCTGCTTTGTTCTCTTTTCAATAGTGAATGCTTTTCCCCCTTCTCTTTATTATTATTTTTTCTCTCTATGCCAAAAAATATTCCATTATTGTGTGGCATGTGCACTGCAATGCCCCACAACTTCCAGCCATTGTGCAGTTCTTATTTCACCCTTCACAAAGGAGCATTGCCTGATAAGTAAGGAAAGGAATAAAGAGACACTAAGGATAAAATCCTGACCCCATTGGTGTCAATGGCAAAACTCCCTTTGTATTCAGTGGGGCCAGGATTTCACCATAAGTCTTGGTCCCCAAAAATATGTAGTCTACTCTATTCCAACCCTTCACTAAATATATATGTAGAGAACAATCCTACACTAGCAAAGAGATGAACTAGATGTCTTGGTAGGTCTTTTCCAGTCTGGTTTCTGTGATTTTTATTCTTCCTCTATTGAACGGTTATTTGGAGCACATTGTTCGTGAGTTAATCCCAGTTGCTGCCGTTCTGTTTGTTAGTAGAGTAGTATGAATGGATCGTTTTCAGCTTAGCAGTTATTCTTGCAGTGTTCAGTCTGAGTGTGTGCTACATTGGTTACTCTTCATGTATGACTGGTCATCTTGGTCACATGGTATGGTTTCTCCTTCCTGGCTGGATGATACATTTTGAACTGGAAAAGATTGCGTAAAGAACAATGAATAATCAATACTCTTGTCGATGCCTGTCTCCTTGCTTGCATGTGGAAAAGGGTGTTCAGATGAAGAATGGTCATTCCCCCAACATTTATACAAACAAACCTCTGTGTGCACAACTGCTCATGGGTAGCCAAGGAAAAGATGTTTCTGCAGGATTCAGCCATCTATGGCTATTAGCTGTTTTATGCATATTTTCATCTTTGTATGTTATGCACAAGTACACTGTACACACACACACACACAGCCTTATGTGCATTGTTAGCCTTTGTCAGAGATCAACTCAACAGAAGGCATTAACCAGGAATAATTATTGCAGTGAAAAAATGCCATTAATCATGATACAGCAAGTCCAAAAGCTCCAGAAATATTGCTGATTGGTAAAGTGCAGACTGATGTTTCATGTACAGGCAAGGGGAAAAAACAGCAGGTGTTTCTTTTTTGGTAACAAAAGATCATCCCAGAGATGAAGAATGTTCACAGAAAAGTATCTGGCAAAGAGCACAATTGTTTTGAATATGGCAGCTGCAAGTAGTGAGGAAACGAGCCTTGCCATGGATATGACTTACACAAAACTCCCATCAAATCAGCCCTGCCTTCGCCAGTCCCCACTGCCTAGGACTCGTGGCCTCATGAACTTACACAGCACACTTTAGCTCAAGTATTGAATTAAAGGAGAAGATTATTTTGGCCAACCTTATCTGGGCACATGTAGATCGAAAAAGAACATTTTGATCTTGAACTAGAACCTGAATCTCATTTTCAGTTAGAGTGTAGGGTCCATTCCATTGTCAGATCTGGACATTTGTAACTCATTCGCCAAAGAAATTAAATGTGGGGCTTTTGTTAGCTTGAATCTTTACTAAGCAGTATTTGAAACTCCTAAATAAATCACCTGACTCCTTATTGCTTATTGTTCACTACCTTCTAAATAGGGATAAATTGCTGAGAGTTTCAGTAGATAGTTATATGTTGGGTCTTCCATCCAGTAGGATGCCAAAAAACTCTATGGCACTTTATACAGGGAATGGATCCCCTGGCCCAGGATGGACTCACAGCTGCCTCTGACCTGGAAATGGCAATGTTTTGGGAACAGAGATCACAGAATATCAGGGTTGGAAGGGATCTCAGGAGGTCATCTAGTCCAACCCCTTGATTTTTATCTCAGCTCCCTAAACGGCCCCCTGAAGGATTGAACTCACAACCATGGGTTTAGCAAGCTATTCCTCACCCCTATTAATGTCTCTAATTGGAACTGCAGGTGGAATGTCATTACTGGAGCTGGAATTTGAACACAGGGATTGACACACTTCATCAGAAATCTCTCTGGATTTGTAGTGAACACAATGATCAGGGCCTCAGTTTTACATCCCCTCTGAAAGATGGCATCTTCAGCAATGCAGTGTCATGCTGGGACACTGTTTTTGTACCACTTCAGTGGGAAGAGTGCGTATCTTTTCCTGCAGTCTATCTTTGGAGGTGTGGTCTTTACACTTATACTGCAGCAATCAGAATAGTTAGGGCATAAAGTGCACACAGAGAGGTGCACAATAGTACCAAGTACAACATCACCAGCTATTTTCCCCCGAGTCTGAGGTGGCCATAGAATCCACAACTGGCAAGAGAGAAGCAGAGCTACAGGCCAGGCGTCAGCTCACCACAAGCTGGCACAAGCAGATTGTGCATCGTAGCTCCCACTACATCTAAGTTCCCATGACAGACTTCAATGAGAACTAGGCTGACAGCATGCAGAAACGCCACAACCGAAAACAAGCAATTGTTGACTGGCCTGTTAATGAATGACCAATAGGCTCCCACTACCATTCAAGAAAACCCCCTTTAAGAAGTGAGTCCCTCCTTAGTTTATGCCACTGGCCACCCATTTTCCCACCACCCCTGGAGGCAGATGGAATTTAATCTCCCAGGAACACACACACCCCTTGCCGGGTCTCATTGGCTCAGGGTAGGACTCTTGAGTCTCCAGGAGGTAGCTGATCTCCTTTCCAGAATGTTCCTTCTTTACATATTTACACATCAAACACTGTCCAAGAAGCGGCGGGTTGCTGTGATTTTGTTTTGTTTGATTAAATTCTTATTGCGAGCCAAAACTTCAAGAGAATAATGTCCTGAAGAATTTGGAGGGGAGGGAGCAAGGGAAAAGGGTGATCCTAGCAAACAGCTGGCGGCTGCACCTCTGAGCCAGCCAAGAATGAAAAATGTGGGAGAAAAACGGTATTCTAGGCTAGACTACAATGCAAAGGGGGAGGAGAGATCTATTTATGGTCAAGCAGGCTGCATTTCATTCTCACGCTCGCACAAATAATCTGGATTTATCAGGCTTCTTGCTGGGCCCTTTCTGCCACAGGCAGTAGCCTCTTGCCATCATATTTTGAGGGCAGATTGTACTGGAGACTTTAGGTTAACTCACAAAATGGGAGAAATAACCCACCATTATCTTGCCTCTCCCCTATCCTGCTCTCATCTGACTCCTTTTCTAAACTCCCTCTAGTGTTTCCTAGCAGATATTGCATTCGCTCAGTGTGGCTCCCTTCAACCGGAATTAGCTTTACTGTACAGTCCTTGGTCCTGCCAGCCCTGGTGTGATGCCTAGCAGGGAAGGCAGATTGAGTGAAGGTTGTGTCTGAGTGCAAGATGAAGCCCTTGGAATAGCTCCTCAACACTGAGTGGTAGTAATTCTCAGGCTCCTTACACACCCACACCCTCAGAGTGAAATGAGGACGGGATGGGGGGGGTGGAGAGTGCACGCGTGCACAGACACTGGCTTATGCATGATCCTTGTTGTGCTAATGAGGTGTTCAGCTATGCACTGCTGTGTTAGACTTTGCTCCTGGCACTAGGCAGGTGCTGCGTGGCGACGGTGCCTAGCATTCTCATTCATGCATGAATTGGTTCCCTGTCCCACTCATCACTTTTATGCCTTATACTTATAAACTTAAGCATCTGCATACAGGCTCATGAACTCAGGCTGGGTTGGACCACGGTATATAATCTCCTCCCAGGCCAGCTATTTGCATAAAATAAATGACATTCCTCAAGGTAAATAGACAGGACTTCATCCTAACCACAAGCCCCATAGGCAAAAGCCTAGGGAAAGAAATGAGCCTTCATCAGGCCGTGAAGATCAGCCAATTCAATTTGTATCAGACCACAGGGGAAGAGAAGTCCAGTGTGATAGGTCTCATCCAATGCTCCATTTAGTCAATGGAAAGACTCCCTCTGACTTTAGTTAGCTCTAAATCAGGTCATAGGTGCGTGGAACTCCCATTGAAGTCACTCTAAATTTGACGTTGTTGTACTGCTGTAAGGGGCCCATGGAAAACGCACACTTCCTTGCTATTATTACTACATCCCAAATGAAGAATGAATTAGGAGGACCAAGACAAACATGTGAAAGCAGGGTCCTCTAAAATGAAACAATATCTTGCTATCATCCATCCATCTCTTCATCTGTGTGACTAATGCATCCCTCACCTTAGCATCTGGATTTCCAAAAAAGCCATTGCTTTTCTATCACTTTGGAGGAGCAGCCGTCCAGGCAAAGCTGAAACAGAAGTGATTGTTTTCCATCTTCTGGGCCAGCTAAGCAAACTAGAAACACAAACTACAAAAATAGAGGGGCCCCATTGTTTCTGATGAAATCCTGTCCAAGCCCACAGCGTGTGGATTGGATTGCATCCCTTTCCTCCTCCGTATTGTCTGTATTGCTTAATTGGGTGTGGGCCATGGTGGAGGGGATGCTTGCTTTAGAATAGAAAAGTAAGTAAAAGAATCGGTACGTTAGATGTCTGCCCATCTTTTCCCTCAAATGGGGAATTTCCACTGTCAGATGTGGTGGTGGGAGATGACACCTACTGACATTTATTGCATTGTGAGAAAGTGAATCAAAAAAGGAGAAAAAAAAAGTCGCTAGGCAAACTTCCACTAATTATCAGCAAATTATGAGTAATTTTCTCACTAATATAATGTGATCCCCACATGCTGCCAGCTTCCTACTCTAACCCTCCACTTAGCCCTCTGTGCTCTCCTGGGAGCACATTTTGTTGGAAGTAGCCAAAGCAATTTTAGGAAGGGGGAACTGGGGACTGGTTGAGTTTTGCCAAAATATCCTAAGCATTCCTCCCGGCTTTTTATTGAAGCAGCGTCTCTCCAGTTCTAACAGCAGGGAGGTGGGGGCAGCAGCATGTTGTTTAAATGACCCCCTCCCACCTCACCCCTCCAGGCAACCCTGCAGGTAGATTAACTTGTGCCTTTTCCTTTAGAAAAGCAGGCTGGCTGACAGTGCCAATCCTTGAAAATCTGGAGAGCTAAAATTGCATGTTCTGGGAACAATTAAGCGGATCAGCATTGAGCACTTTGCTTTTGAACTCTGCTTAGCAAAAAAAGGAAACAAGAAAAAACTCAATTTCCAGAAAGTTGGCTAAGTCAATCAAAGGCGGAAAGCAGAGCTGTTACAGGGGTGTTATTGGGGTGGAGCTGGGGAAAGAGAGAGATATTCTCCTTATTAGAGAATTAAGAGAGAGAAAATTCATCTAAAAGTCATCTTAAAAGGCAAAAAAAGCCAAAAAGTTGTCTGTGGTTTTACCACAGGACTCTCCTTGGAGAGTTAAAACTCTCTACAACTTTTTAAATCTTTGGCTGTGCAGTATAAGAAAATGGATGAATTTCTTGTCCAGTTAGTCCACCCTCCCAGCCCTGCCCTCATGTTCCAAACCAACGTGTTCCAAAGGAACAACAGGGAATGTGCTCTAGACATCAGGGTGGGAGCCTGATAATCAGCACTCCTGGGTTCTATTCATTGTGGGACTTTGGGCAAGTCTCTCTAGCCCTGTCAGATGTAGACTGGGGACAATAATATTTATCTACTTCAGAGGTGGCTTGCAAGGCCTCAGTGTTTGTAAAGTGTTTTGAAAACCTTGAATGGAAGGCGGCCCAAAATGTTTTTGATTTTTCCTCTTTCTCTCTCTCTCTATGTACGCATGTGCAAGTTTCTTCTTCGGAAAGAAAATAAGTATAAATATATAATGAATATGTATCTAGATCACCTGTTCAAACCCAGACTCAAGCATCTGTTTAAGTGCTTTGCTGGATCAGTCCTGTGATTAATGAGTAAAATCAATCAATAACAGTGCCTAGTGTGTAAGGAGTTTAGATCTCAGTTCAGCAACTAGTGGGGGCAAGTGTTTGAGGATCATTTCAGTCACAGGTTCTTGAAACTAGAGATCACTGGAGCATTCTGCTATGGGGGAAATACTCCATTACCACCTCCTCAAACTTAGCAGGCAGGCAGGTGTGGGTTTCTCAGGAGGCAGGAGGAGCGTCTGACCCCATAGGAACACTCTTAGTACATACAATAACTCCTGGCATAAAATAAAGATACAGTCTCTTTCACTGAGTGGGGAATGGTTGGGGTCAGTGGCCCAACCTGTCTACAAATCATTTGCCTCTCTAATGCTTAAGGCCTAAATGCAGCATGGGAAAGGAAGGTGAAATTTACATCAATTGGATCAATTTGAAATTTACAGTAAGTGCAGCTGCTTTTGATTGCTCTTCACTGCACAGCAGCAGGGAAGTCTTTAGTTATTCAGGTCAGCTCCCACCCCGCCAGTTACACCCTTAGCAAAGAGGAGCTAGAAATACAGTTTAAACTAGAAAAGAGGAAAACCCCATCTTGATGAGTTTTAAATCTACTTGAACATTGTGCATTTGAAATGTGGCCACAAAACAGAAAATGTTTAAGGTTTGACTTCTGATTAAATTGAGAAAACTCAGCTCAGGAGGAAAGGCGGCCAACAGAGCAGATGGAGAGGGCTGAGGTGCAGTAACAGATCTCTGTGGAGCTATAGGGTCAAGGTGTAGGACAGCAGGAGGTGCTGCTGGTCAGGAATGAAGTGTACTTGGAGATTACACCCCACCCCCTGCAAGGGTACAGGACTGGTGTAGGAGCAACTGCTGCACATCAAGACTGAGGTGCATTGGCAAAGTTGTTTGAGGGTGCCCAGGACTGTTACAGCAGAGGCTGCTGCGGATCAGGAGGGAGGTGCATTGGTTGAACTGTTTGGGAGAGCCCAGAACTGGCATAGCAGAGGCTGTAGTGGGTCAGGAACAAGGTTCTTTTGGCACAGCCATGGGATGAATGGATGGGATTCAGATCCACGACAGCGGAGGGCTATTGCAGATCTAGGCCGAGGTGCATTGCCGAACTCCACGCAGAGGAAGTTTGCAGATTTGATGAGCTTTCCAGAGTTGCTGGTCCATCATTTTCATATGCTCTGAATTCACACCAGGTTTTGTTTATTTTTTTTTAAACACCCACAGACTGGTCTTATTAAATCTGTATTTGAGATGTGTAATTTAAAGTATATATATTTGGATTCTAGCAGTTGTTAAAAATGGATTCCCTTCCCGCACCAAGCTTCACACATACAAATGAACAAAGGTACAAGAAGCTCCCAGTCTGGAAGTGTGTCTGGGGGGCAGGAGTTATCAGAGAGATACATTGGCTGTTTCTACACGAGGAGGGTAGGTTAAAAAAATCCCCACCATTGCTAACATTGGGAATCCTAGGGCAGTTAAGGCTCCTGCAGCCACCAATGTTTTTAATGCTGATTTATCTAACCCTGTTCCAAGCAGGACTAGATGCCAAATGCCAGTGGCTGCAGAAGCCCTATCAACACTAGGCCTCCCAGGATTGCTGCCACTGATGGAGATTTTTAGCAAGAAGATCTGACCTGGTGGCCTTTAAAGTGAATGGAAAAGCTCCTGTTGATTTCAGTGGGCATTATATTAGGTCCATGAACAGAGTGGGTGAGATTCACACTCCCATTCTGGCCCCTTTACACCAGATAAAAGGGCTGGAGCAGCATAAAGATGCTCCAAAAGCACTCCAAAATCCAGCCGGAGCAGAATTCCTCCAGCACACGTAGACAGCTGGAGACTGTCCTCTGAGGAACCCCTCCAAGCCTTGATGTCAGGAGCATGCTGGGGCTGGGGCTGAGGTCAGGCCTGCAGCACATAATGCTGTGGAAATTCCAAGCACCACTGCAGTCCACCGGGCAGTCTAGCAATATTCAAATGTGTTTGATTCCCCCAATTTCCATGGGGGTCAGACACATCTAAGGACTAGAAGCCATAAGTTCTGACTCCCAATCTCCTGCTAAAACCACAAACCTCAACCTCTCATTTGAAGACAGAATGTTCAGCTCACTGTGAAAAACAAAACAAAACAAAAAAACAGGCATTTTTGAAAACTTGTTTTCATTTTTAAATTGCCATTCCCATAATTAATCACTATCTCCACTGTAATTGGGTTCTGTGGCACTGTGGGGGGAAAAAAGACTAGAGGTTTTTTCAGCAAACCTCTTTAGTTTTAAGTAAATAATTGCTTAAATCTCATAATTATGGTATTTGATGAATCATTTCAACTCATTTTAGGTTTCAAGTAATATTTAATAGCACCGTGCAGTAAAGTAATTGTGGGATTAGGAATTCATTTGCTGCTCCGGTAAATCATTATTTTAATTAGATCAAGTACAAAAATTGCCATTTCTTGTTAGGAAAGATAATTTAAATGACATCCAATATGTTCATCATTTCACCAAGAGTACAGAGAATTCTGTTAATATGCAAGGGTATGACCCAGCCCCCTACACACGCATACACACTCTTTCTCTCTGTCCCTCTCACACGCATGCGCATGCACAGTCTCTCTCTGTCTCATATACATATAGTCTGTGTGCAAAACTCAGTGCTCACACCCAAGAAAGCAATATTTTTGCACCCTTCCATATTAACCTTAACACTCTTTCTTTGGCGAAAAACACATGTACACGTTCTTTGCAGATGAGGAGAATGAAAAATTTGAGAATGAACAGAAAAATGTTCTGCAAGCATAGAAAATGAACTCTTGTCCATCAGGGGTTTTTGATGGTGTTTATGGCTGGAAATGATTCAGCAGTGGGAAAAGAGACACCAATTAAAAGTAGCCTCTCTCTGCATAACACAAATCAGTAACAGTCTTTCTTTAGGAATAACACTTTACATCCAAGAATCTCAAAGCAGGTTACTAACATTAACAAGACAATCTTTATAATAGTAGGTTTTATTCCCTCCATTTTACAGATGAGGAAACTGAGGCATGGAGAACTGAAGTAGCTTGTCCAGCATCACACAGTGGGTTGGTGGCTCAGTCAGAAGTGAGACCAAGGCCTGCTGACTCCCAGTCCTGTGCCTTAACCACAAGATAATCCCGACTTCATCTTTCTACTGGGAGAAAGAAGGGGTGGAAAGTGGATTTGAGGCATGGTGTGTGCTACTGGTATTAGGGCCTCTTAAGGGAGAAAGGGAACAGACTGCAACTTATGCAATAGATATCTTAATGCCAGAAGGTCAGTCGTTTTTAAAGTGAAACACTAATTAAGGTTATTTATTCCAACTAATGTCTCATTATGGCATGGGAGCTAGGATGTTCCTGAGCCCTCTCCAGTCAACAACCCTTCCTCAAAACTTGTTAAGGGGGAAGGCTGATAGATTTTCAGGCAGGGATGGGGTCAGAAGACCTTTCCTAGTCTGACCTGGCAGCCATGAGAAATGGAAAAGGAGGATCCCACAGAGACATGGGATCAGAGCTGAAAAGCCAAGCTGGTCAGTCCCTAGTCAGAGAAGAGGGCTGGGAGACAAAAACAGAGGGCAAGGGTCCAAGACTGATGAGTTAGGCAATAGCTCATATTTGCATATCTGGGGCCTCCTTGGTAGGAGAAAAAAGAAGTCAACCCAAAAAACTAGAAATCTAATCTACTGTACACTTCCCGACTTGTCAAAAGCTCTCATCTTAAAGCAGCCACAGTCAGCTACTCAGAGGTGTTCCAAAGAGGGGCCCAGACCAATAAATCTTTATGATTTCCTGTTATGAGAAGCGGACAAAGAGATATGACTAGGGATGGGCAGAGCAGTCTGCATAAAGAAAGAAGCCACGTTTTCACACCCAAACCTTTCTGAGGTCAGGAAAAGGTCAGCTTCTGAAGTTAGGAAAAGGGGGGGGTTATGCCACCATTTTTCATTTGGCATGTTTCTGCGGGAGCCAGAAATAGAAGACACAAAGTATCCCTTCCCCATTGGCAATCATAGGTATTGGAAGGGTCACACTGAGCCTGATCTTATGAGATTTCCAGTCTAAAGTTCTGATTTTGCACCCTTTACACACACAAATAATACTTAGCCATGCAAGCAGTCCTGTTGATTTCATGTGACAATGTCTTGTTTATTCCTCACACACTACAGTGATGAGCACAGTATAAGAACCTGTGTTCCATTGATTTCAATGGGACAGCTCACTTGACTATAGATTATTCACATGGGTCACGTTTGCAGAAGAGGATCTCAGTTTTGCAGATGCAAGAGTCTTTATTAAGTTCAAATAAGCTGCCAAATTTTTGGATGCTTATCCAAATATTTTAGTGTTCACACCTCACTAAGTATGATCCAAAGTCTTGTTTCCAAGATTCTGGTGAAAATGTTTCGCATATTGGAAAGAGCAATTTTTTGCTCTTATTGCTGCTTATATTGTCGAGACCCTGCATGTCTCTGCATGTGGATTGAGAGATGTTCCTGAGCATTCCAGGAGTCTCAACACTACACCAAAATTTCAAAATCAGAATTTGTTCTCAACTTGGTTCCAAATAGGAATTTATCATATTTTGAGGGAACACAGTAGCAAAATGGCAATTTTCTGACTACAAAAGAATCCATTTTTTCTTTAAAAAAATTCATAGAGAAACTAAGAGATATTTTTCTATTTTTGCAAACCCAAATGGCTTTGATTAATGGTTTTGCCAGTGATGAGAATTTTTTCACACCCCTTTATAGCTGCCTTCTGCCCCCTGAGCACTATGCACTTTGCAATCCCTGCTCTTCTCCCCTCTCTCCTTCATCCTGTACATGGTACAAGGTAATGAAGGAGGAAGGCAAGGTGTCCAAATCAAAAAGACTTTGTTACAAAGACTCTGGGGAGTTCACAAACAATGCTAACCCTGTTCCAAACCACCAGCTGTTTGATAAGATTCTCTTAAGCCACTGACACCGGAAACAGCAGGGTATAAGAACTAGAAGAGATCAGATTTTGCCTATAGGGTAAGGAACCACCCTGTAACATCTTAATGCCGTGAAGTCAATGAGAATTTCACTGTGTAGCTTTATCCAGGAGACATCTAACATTCATGGCGTTTGAAGGCAGCTGGGATTAATGTGGTGGAGTTTACATGTTTTGTAAAACCTCGTGAAACATTCAGGCTAGTGACTGTACATCTTTTATGTGGGAGCCTCTTCGGTATCATTGGTCACCATGCACCCAGCTCGTTTCTTTACCATTCCGCACTGGTTACAGCTACATACGCCCCTAAGGAAACCAGGCCCGCCCAGCGGATAACACTGCTCCAGCTTTATGGATGGGCAGTATTTGTCACCTCACTTTATGGAGGGTTGTTTTTGGTTTTTTTTAGAGAGGCCCAAAATCTATGAAAAGGAGACAGACTTTGACAAGGTCGCACAAGTGAACCTGGGAAGTACACAAAGCCTTCAGTGCACTGCGAGCGGGACTCCGGACCCCAAGATCACGTGGGAATGGGAGCGATGCGCCCCTGCAGACACGCGGTAAGTGCACGCTCCTGGGGCTCTCTTCTCAGGGTGAGCTGGTTACGTATCATTTGTTTCTTTTTCTGAGAAATCCTCTTGCCAATATGCTTGGGCATCTGTAAAAGACTTTAATGCCTGGGTATAGCACCTGTGCCCTTTCTTTATACTTTTCAAAGGGCAAGTCCATGGCAACAGAGAGCTCTTGGAGATTGAAGTCATTTGTCTACAGCATGGACAACCAAAATGCAGGCTCCCCGCTATAGCCCCATTCATCTTCTGAACCCTGACCTGGAGAGATCCACTATTCAATCCTTAGCCCCTCAGCTGAGAGTGCTGGCCAACTATTAAAGCAAATGGGAATTTAGTCATTCACTCAAATGGCAGCAGGGCCAAGCCTTTAGTGCCAGCTGTGGTGCTGGGCTCTGTGTCCAGTAGGAACTGTTCTGAGACCAAACAACTCATTGTATGCAGATCACTGAACAGCAGGTGGTTACTATGAAACCAAACTGGTTTCAGATTAATGATCTGTAAGGGAAAGGCCATATAACACCCTTACCACTTCCAGGAGAGAGAATATTACAATATGGAGCAAGAATCTTCCATCTTGGTTTCTTTAATGAAGGCAGACATGACTAGTTGCCTTGAAAGGTCACTCACAATTCACATTTTACTCCAAATTTAGGTTTTGAACAAATAAAATTCTACAAATACCTATGACCAACGGCGAAGTTCACAAGTCTTTAAATTCCAATGGAAACAGCTGCCTTAAAAACAAATAACCATTCCCTTGCAGAGTGTGCAACCCAAAAGCACAAGATTCATAGATTTTAGGGCCAAAAGGGATCATCATGATCATTGGGTCTGATCTCCACCAGGTTCTTTGTGCTGCAACAAAAGTGAAACTAATTCTGTGGATTTGCATTGTTTCAGCCGAGAAATAGAAGTGCAAAAAATAACAGCACAAAGAGCAAAAAAATCAATTGGATTTTGAAAATGAATTCGGCTGCAGTAGTCTACTGGGTTATTAGTAACAGAGCTAAGGCCGTGTGCTTGTTTAATAGATGTTTTGGTCTCAGTTACAGTAAGGCAATTTACACTGCTCATGCTGTAAATTACACCCATTTTATGGCCTCTTTTACTGTCAGAACAGTGATAGGTCATCTTAGTGTAACAGATTTGGACCAGATTCTCTTTCACCTGACAATGCCCCTTTGACTTAGCTGGAGTTTTTTTCCTGTGAAACCTTGGATGCAAAATATGTGGTTGGTTGACAAGGGAATGGAAGATTTGTGAGAGTGACCAACAAGGGCAGATTTGAAGGAAAAGTGTATTCTTTTTAAGTGTAGAAATCCAGCAATCACAGAGAAAAGACCCCCTTTCTATTCCTTCAGGGATCATTGATGGACAAATGTTTCAAAGATTTAGGTTCAGTTTCACATAGGAGTTCCATGCATCCAACCTGAATCTCAGGAGCCATCTTCGGTGCACTTTGAGTCATCATCCGCCCACATCAGCCTGTATATTACACAATACTGCAAGGTGCAGCAAAAGGTTGAGTGTCTTGCTGTGAACATTTGTTTGATAAAGAACTGGAGACAACATGAGAGTTTGGGGAGCAGAAGCAGAAGAAAGCTGGCAGGTCAGAATCCAGCAAACAGAAACTAAGCGAGTTAAACACGAGACACTTCATGAGGATTCTTTAGACAAATAGACGTTTCCTTTGTTCCTGTTGAGATATTAGCTAAGTAGTCCACAGGGAGACGCCTGGGCTCAGATCTGAATGGGGAGTGCTTCCCCTGGTGAGCACCAAAGGGAAATACAGGGGCCAAACATAACAACTCCAGTTGCACTTTAACCCTTTTCTGCAGTGAGAAGTCTGGAGTCAGGTTTTCCACCTCAAAGATAAAGGCAGATGTGGGAATAAGGAGAGAAATGTGCTGCATGGCTCCTTTTTTCTGCTGTCATTTGAAAAGCAGCAATGGAAAATGTTTGTAACACTGGCTGCAGTTTCAGCTCTTTTTCAAGGACATGTCTGGTGACAGGCCACCGGACATGAATAGTTTGCAAGGAGCATCTCCCAGACAAGGCCATTTTAGTGCAGCTTCTACCAAAAGGAAATTACCTGTGGGATTACATGGGACAGCAGTCATCTGGGTCCCAAGATTCAAGCATCAGCAACAGTCCTGTGTTCACCCACATGAGAATGTGAAGGGTAGCCTGGTAATTGGTTTAGCATTTGGCCAGCAGACACATTGTCCCTCCAGGAATAAAACAACAGCTGGGAATTTGCAGACTTTTGTCAGAGCAGATAGGTATTGCACTAGGCTTCCATGGAGGGTATTCAAGGCACCATCACTGAAGGTGTTTAGCAAGATCTCAGGTAAGACGAGAGGGGGACTACTACAGGGTCATGTATCATGCATCCTGACGGAAGTCACACTAGCTCACCGGCAATCTCTGAGCCCTGCATCTAAGCTGGGATGGCGAGGCTTCACACTCAAAGTACAACATTTCCCTGCATTTTAGTCTGTTGACATACCACCACCAGCAGGCACTGTGTGTGAGTAACTCTGGGGCATTACTGCCAACCTGGTCCAAATTAGAACCAGTAACCTGGAAGCAAAAGGCCGGGCATAACCCCGGTCCCAACTCCCCGAGCTATTCAGTCCCTGATGTTATCAATTTAAATACAATTGCAGAGTGGCGTCTACCTCTGCTGGCCTCGGAGGCAGTCTTATCTCTCCTCAGCAGAAGTTATAGGAGGATTCCTGTGGGAAATGACACACACCCCACCCTCCCTCATTTCCTGCTGTTGTCTCATTTCCTCTCCTTCTCTCTCTCACTGCTATAGCTGGAGTCCCAATGTGCGGTCATTGTTCACTCCAAGTCTAGCTGTGATTTGACTTGTTTCCTTTGAGCTCCTGCCTTACGCAGCCTTATGAGAGAATTGTTAGTTGTAGGAAGCCACACAAAGCACCTTCATATCAGACCGTGCTGGATGGAGACACCAATATTAGTACAGATTTATTGATCCAAAGTGTGTCTTGTGATCTCCTGGCAAAAACACTTCTCCAATGTGCATCATACAGAGGAGGTCTTATGTATGGGGAGCCTGATTGTCACAAGTGCAGCACTCACAACTCCTAAGCAAATCAATGGGGTTTATGGGTATGGTGCATCTCTGAAGATCAGGTCACATTTATCTTGCACAAGTTTTACCTTCTATAACCCTATTCTGGTGCAATGGCCTCTAAGACTGAAGGCAGAAGTTCAGACTCCCTGGTCATCCAAACCTTGGCATCTCTGTTGAAACTGCTAACGAGGACGCGGATTTCTGTCATGTGTGTTGACTTTGTGATGTAGACACCTGTCTTTTAGGATCTGAATTGAATTCACTCCCAGCCATCAATCACATGGTAACAATTTCCATTCACTTCCATCCTAAACTGGATTTAAACTGGCAACCATGAAATGAAAAGATCCATACCCAGCACCTATACCAGTCCCCTGAGCCAGCAAGCCCTCTGAAGAGTGCCATCTGTGATGAAACTTCAGAACTAATAAGATGCACGCCATACTCTGTATTTGTCTATTATTCAATCATAGCAATATAGAGCTGGAAGAGACCTCAAGAGGTCATCTAGTCCAGCCCTCTGCGCTGAGGCAGAACCTAATAAACCTAAGCTATCTCTGACAGGTGTTTGTTCAACCTGTTCTTAAAAACCTGCAAAGATGAGGCTTCCACAACCTCCCTTGGAAGCCTATTCCAGTGCTTAACTACCCTTGTTAGAAAGATTTTCCTAATATCTAACTCAATCTTCCTTACTGCAGATTAAGCCCATTATTTCTTTTCCTACCATCAGTGGGCATGGAGACATTAATTCATTGTCCTCTTTATAACAGTCCTTATCATACTTGAAGTCTGTAACAGGTCACCCTTAATGTGCTTTTCTCAAGTCTAAACATATCCAGTTTTTTTAACCTTTACTCATAGATCAGATTTTCCAAAGCTTTTATCACTTTTTGTTGCCCTCTTCTGGACTCTTTCCAATTTGACCACATCTTTCCTAAAGCATATCACCCAGAATTGGCTACAGCACTCCAGCTGAGGCCTCACCAGTGTCAAGTAGCAAGGGACAATTACCTCCCATGTGTTATATACAACACTCCTGTTTATACACCCTAGAATGACATTAGCCCTTTTGGAATATATGCAAACATACTGAATTAATTTTCAATATGCATTATTATGATGATGAATGGAACCTCTACTTCTTTGTCCTCTGTTGTCTTAGTATACACCCATTCCAATCCCTTTCCCTGCACTTACTAATCCTACTTGGCTTTTCTAAGCAGGGACATTAAAAGCCATCACTCACTTCCCACTGTTTGAATGAGTGGGGTTCTGAATTTCAGAATATACAGGAAGTGTCTGATATCTTTAATGAGCTATGACTATAATGATCTGCGGGTGTATCTCCTGTTTTGCAAATCACACTTTAGTGATTTGATTTAATTGCCCCATACTGTATCTTAAGCTGTTTCATGGGGAGTGTAGTGGAGTTTCTTATGGAGGCTGAACTAGCCGGGGACACGTTGGTTTGGTTCCCTGCTTCACCACAGACTTCTTGTATGACCTTAGGCTGGTCACTTAGCTTCTTGGTGCCTCAGTTCCCCATCTATAAAATGAAGATTATAGAATTACCCTATCCCACAGCACTGTTGCGGCAATAAGTAGGGCTGTATAAGTACCTTAGATAGATTGTCACACACAAGTTCCGGAGTGTCCAGTAGTCTGAAGGCCTCCATTTGCAGGAACATCACTTGCAGTTCTTAGAGAATTGGTGGATTTTCACTGGTGGCAGAATGCTGATATCTGTGTCTCCTAACTGTGGAATATCTCACTATAAGCATTCCTTCTGCCCTGATCTTTAGATGCAGTTTGAAAACCATGTTGAAGCTAACCTGGTCTCTAACACAGTTTGACCAGCCATTGTGAATGGGACTAACCCATGTTCTAACCTATGAATGTCGTTCATTGCAAACACATTGTTCGTATTGTATTCTAATCTAGGATTCACAGTTTACAAACATTCTCTGGCTGGTTTAAGCCACATTAGAAAATGATTTAGCTGGATCAAAGTTTAAACCAAATTTAAACATGCCCCCAAAATGCATATGAGATGTAGTGATGGTCATTTCCACAAGGAGACAGAAATCACCATCAGTCTGTTATCATCAGTAGCTTTCAAGAAGTCCGGGGGCACTGTACAGATAGAGACCACCTCTTGTCGAATGCTTCCTATATAGACTATGTAAATGCATGTGCAGTTTTCAATTTCATCCTCCCTTTTCCACCTCCAGCTGCAGACACCATGGAAAAAGAACTGTCATTCAGAAAAACATCAGTGAGGCAGACATACGGACAGGCAACAAAATCGAGAGCATTGAGGAGAAATACATAATGCATGAAGATAAAAAAAAGGTATGTCCTGGAATAATCCAGGGTTTCTTGGGGGAGCTGCTGCACTCACACAGATTAGCTCTCCTTGAGTTTCTCAAGCGCTGCTTTCCCACTAACTAACATGCTTTAAATTCCACAGCCCTGAGATCATTTTCAAATCCCTGCTGTGTAGGAATGTTAGACTCTGGCAGTGATGTCACTTGTCCCGTTTAAAACTCTCCAAAGCCATGTGGGTCAAAAACCTTTCAGTCTCGCTCACTCTTGAGAAAGTGTAAGAACTGCTCTGCACAAGAGGAGGCCTGTGACTAGCACTCAGCTATAAACTCATCAAAATACCTCTCACTTACGAAGCACTTTGGATCTGGAATGCACTGCACCAACATGCTCACAGTACACCTGTGAAGGATGGAAGCATTATTATCCCCGTAATAATAAGCTCGGCATCTACATTTTCCTGAGAGCCCCCTAAGTTTGGATGCACTCATTTTTGGGGTGCCCACTTCAAGATAACTTGGGCCTGGTTTTCAGAGATTCTGAGCACCTGCAGCTCCCACTGACTTCCACTGGAGTTGTGGTTGTTCGCTAACCCCCTGGGGCATCAGTGACTCCACAACATGTGGAAGGAGGTAAGACCATAAACGCCTGTCTGTCTTCACTGGCCAGCAAAGCTGGCTGCCCATGAACTGCCTGATGCACACTTTCAGAGGTAGCACGGTGGGCATGATCCCTGTGTGTGCTTGGGAGCTCCAGGAAATGTGATACTTCCCAGAGTTCCACCTGGGTCTGGGCTTAAATGCCACAAACTGGAACATTTCAAAGAACAAGGTGGCACCTTTTATGCATGAACATTCCAATCCAGGGTGATTGCTGCAAATGTTCTGCACCACAGTTGCAAACTTCTGACTCTGCACTGGAGAAGAGGCTGTGGGGTGGTTCTGATATGTTTTACCCCTTAGTTACTATGTATATATGGATATGTATGGGTCTCCAGGCAGTGTCACAGTTCTGTTTGTTCAGGGGTAAGTGTGGAGATGCATCAGGTGTGTTGGGACTCAATCCTGCAAGAGGCTTTGTTTTCTGGTGCTGACTCAGCAGAGCACTTAAACACTTGGTTAACTTTATGAGACTACTCACATGCTTACAGATAAGCATGTGCTTCAGTGCTTCCCTGGACTGGGTCTAGATTTATCAGCACCCTGGAGAATCAAGTCCTCTCCCATCTGGTCTGTCTCATGGAGACTTTCAATGCTGAATGTGATTTAAAAGGGAACTCGGAAAATGTGAGTGGGGGGGAAGAAAAGCACAATTCCAATTTCATTCCCAGAGCTGTCTCTCTGCTGGGGCTTCCCCACATTTAGGATTGTCTGTGTCTAGATAACACAGGCTCCAGGCTCTGTCTTTTGCTGTCCTTTAGGCTCAGAATTGTAGAGAAGAAGCAACCATCCAGCTGTTTGTAAAGAAGCTCAACAGTTGCTGGAAAAGGCATATGAGTAGGGCAGAGATCTCATTCCAAACCTGGCCTGCTGTATTTTATAGAAAATTAGACTATGGAAACCTCCTCTTGGGAGGAATAAGAGCTGCAGTATTTAATTCAGATCCTCTTCTGGCAACTGACAACAGTCTCTTTCTCTTTAGATAACAGCAGCTTGTCCCCACAAAGGTTCTTCCTTTGAAAAGCATTCAAGTCCCTGGCTTTTCTGGATCTCAAGGCCACCACTCATGTTAGGTCTGCTGAGTTCTTGCTAATAAACTCAGGGCTAGTCTACACTAGAAGCGCTGCAGTTGCACTACTGTAGCTAGTTGCTGAAGACACTCTATGCTGACAAGAGAGCTCTCTCGCCTCAGCATAATAAAACCACCTCTGTGAGTGGCAGTAGCTATATCGGCAGGAGAATCTCTCCTGGAACTTAGGTCAGTGTACCATACGTCACTCAGGAGGGTGGCTTATTCGCACACCTGAGCGACGTAATTTAGACCAAAGTCAACGGCAGTGTAGACAAGGGCCCCAGTCTCCATCTCTCTTCACACCAGTGTAATGCAGAAATAACTCCATTGAAGCAAATGGCGCTGGGAAACCAATGTGAGAGGAGAATCAGACTCCCCACATGTGTGATCATGAAACAGACCCGTCTGTGTCCAGGGGCTTTTACATATTTGAAAATCAGTTTAAAAAGCCACGGCACAAAAAAGGTGCCTTGCAATTGCTGCAACAGTTGTAAAATCCCCCCTCTACCAGTCTTTCAACAACTGCTGCTACTTTGTGCATCAGGCTGGGATTCCTGAAACACTGCAACAAAACATAAACATCACTGTTTTGTTTTGTTTTGTTTTCCACACAAAGGGCAAACACCTGACCCCACCCCATCTCCCATTTTCCCTCCCCAAAAAGATTTTCAGGTGCAAACCTGGCAAGTTTTTGCCAAGGGCAAATATCTGACCAATTGTTTCTGGAATTTCAGCCTCAGGCTGCCTTCTGTGCCCAAACCTGCAACGTTTACCCTTCCCCCAAACTGCAACGGCTTGAACAAAATCACAAAAAATAATCCTCCAGATGACAATGGATGAAGCGAAAGTTGATCGTTTTGCAGAGCTTTAGTGGACATTAGTCTAGCAGATAAGGGAGAAGAGTATCACAAGCCCAACTCAACGCAGCTCACACAGGTTTTCTGTCCATGGACTCATTTCAGGCTTCTGCACTTGAAAAATTGAGTTCCATGCTAGCCACTCACTGTGCCTGGCTGCACCATGTAGACCCTGTTATTGTTATTGAATGTACACGGTGCATATCACGCTAATGTAAACTGTCCCTTGGAACTTTTGGTCAGAGCAGGGATTTGACCCAATTTCCCTGGCCAAAATTTCCCCTTCCCGCCTTCTGGTGTGTGCTCTTTGGCTGTTGCTCTCTGTTCTAGAGGTGGCTGCACTGCATTAGTACTGGCACAGTACTGCAGGCTCCAAGCCATGCAGTTGAATCTCCCACTGTAGCTGTGCAGAGCCCCTTTGACTTCAGTGGGGCACCAGCCAGGTGTAAGTGTTGCCCCACAGGGAATGGATAGCAGGAGCAGGGCAAGAGTTTGAAGTGTTTGGGTCTGAAAGGCACCAAAGTGAAAAGTGCTTGACTGGCAGCATCAAAGCCTTCCTCAGAACAGGAATAGCATGGGCAGCACAGGGCAAATTTCTTCACCCAACCCGGACCAGAACAGACCATGTGTCTCATTCAGTCCTAGCCTTCCTGAGTCCATTGACAAAGGTGCCTTCTTTAATGATTACATCTGTCCAGGAGCCATGGGCTGAGACCACTGCCTCAATTCACATAAGCTTCTGATCAACCATAGCTCACCATTAAGTAGAATTCAGAACTGTGAACTAGAAGCAGAAGGCTCTTTGGCCCTATCCCTTCTCCTGAAACAGTCAGAAGCAGGATGTCCAGTGGTTAAGGAACTAAACTTGGGCAAGTCAATTAGGCCTGGTCTAAACTAGGGGGGGATCGATCTAAGATACACAACATCAGCCACGAGAATAGTGTAGCTGAAGTCGACGTATCTTAGATCGAATTCAAATTACTTACTTCGCATCCTCGCGGTCGGGATTGACAGCCGCTGCTCCCCTGTTGACTTTACTTCCACCTCTCGCACTGCTGGAGTTCAGCAGTCGACGGGAGAGCGATCGGGGATTGATTTATCACGTCTACACTACATGCGATAAATCGATCCCCGATAGATCGATTGCTACCCGCTGATCTGGCGGGTAATGTAGACATATCCTTATTGTCTCTGTGCGTCAGTTCCCCATCTGTAAAACTGGGATAACAGCAGTTTCCTCCTGCTGCAAAGCTAAATACATATAGATTGTGTGGTGCTCAGGTACTATTGTATAAGTACCTTAATAAGGCCTTGTCGACACTACTGCTTAAGTCAATGTAAGTTACGTTGCTCAGGGATGTGAAAAAAACAGCCCTCTGAGCGATGTAACTTACATGGAGTTAATGCGGTATCTACATGGTGACACCACGTGACATGATGACACACTGAAGCAGTGTCCATGGGAGACCATGCTCCTGTTGATGTAGTAAATCTTCACCTGACACACTAAATCGACACCGCTGCATCAGTCACAGCAGTACCGATTTAGCACAGTAGTGAAGACAAGGATACATAGATCCAGCCTCCTCCACCCAAGTTTGTTTTTCTAAATATGACTCTTGTTGTTTTCTCTGTAAGCAATTTCTCTGCAGCACAACTGTTTTGTTCCTTTGGGATTATTAAAATAACTTTGCAGCTGTTGTTTGATCCCAGTTTGCAGTAGCCTTTTCTGGCCTTTGTTGCTTTTTCTAGATTGCAGTCTTGCTAAAGATTCATGTTTTTGTGTGTTCCCAAATCCTCAGTACCCCGCAGCACACACCCTTTGTACGTACACATTTAAATATTTGATTATTAAACCTTCATTAAAAGATACATTTATAAATCATATAATTTTACAATTTTTGATTTGTTCATTCATTTTCATCTCCCCCTGGCCTTCTGCTTATAAAGGCATTCTGATGTCTTTCCTAATACCTCTGTGTCTTGATTAAGATTTATTCCTATTAATAAAGCTAGGTTATGTGAATCTCAGATTTCAGCACTATGTCTGCCAGCTTACATTGTGGACAATCCTACCCACCCCCTTTCTGAAGACCAAGGCTATCTGTGTGGAGTTAAGTGGAGCCTTTGGATAATAGAATGTAATTTTAAAAAGACACTGTTGAAATCTTGTAAAAGCAGCAAAGAATCCTGTGGCACCTTATAGACTAACAGACGTTTTGGAGCATGAGCTTTCGTGGGTGAATACCCACTTCCTCAGATGCATGCCTCATGTTGAAATCTTGTAGCCTTCAGACTTTTCCTTGTTTTTATCAGTGGTTATTCCCACCAGAAATGAAACAGACAGGAAATAGACCAATCCATTCTCACCATGTCCTAGCAAGTAATTCATCTGCATTTGACTAGCCAGATGAAATAATAAAGATGATGGAGACTGGGTTAACCTGTCTTTTATTGACTGTGTTATGAAGCTGGGATTAGCTGAAATTGGTTATTTTTCCTGTGTTACTTGAGCCTGTCCTTCCATAGCTGAAGTCCTGCAAAGGGGAGGGTGAATTTTCCCCCATCTCCAGCTCTTCACTACACTCTGTCTCAGACTCCTTCCATTTCAGGCTCTCAAAGACCTGCAGAGATGCATGTTTGTACAGTGGCACTAATATTTTAGGGCCCTGCCTGCTGAAAATGCAGACACCATCCCCCATAAATTCCTGGGGCTGCTACCCTAAAACCAGAATTTTGCTCTCTGTCAAGTATACTGAGTTTTGAACTGTGGTTGAGGCACTACTGCATTTTTTTTTTTAATCCTGAGTTTTCCCTGAGTCAGTAGCGAACCAATGGCCCAGCAAGGTGCTAGGGGATTCTGTGCTGCTGGAGGTTGAGATCTTATAATAATACCTTGCCAGGATCTCTAAGTGCCTTGCACACAAAAATCAGTGAAGTCTCATGTTAGCCTTGTGGGATGTAGTGCTGTTGTTATTATTCCTTTTCACAGGTGGCGAGGGGAATTTCATCGCTCTGCCTTTGTGAAGTTCCCTGCCCAAAGACTGATGACTCATGAGTGAGTTTCAGCCTTAAGGAATAATGTGTGGTTATTCTGGACACCTCAGCATATGTCACAAGAACCAGGGCATTAATTCAGAGTTCCTGGCCAAATTCCTATTTGGCCAATTTATGTTCTGCCACCCAATTTCTCCCTGCAGTTTTGATTGGATACTGGAGACTTCACTTCCTGTCTTAAACTATTAAGCAGTTTCCAGAGGTGGCTTCATTTTAGTGCCAGGTGAAGCATCTCCCACGATGTGAAATTACTTTGAGATTTTCCCTTCAGATTGAAAGATGCTGGGAAAATATTCCTTTACTCTCTTTCCCATTATAATACTGATTGTATTGATGTGAAGTTGGGAGACTACGTCATAGTTAAAAAAAAAATAGCAGGGTCCATAGATAATGCAATCCTTGATTCTGTGGGTCTTTTCTCTCCCACACATGTACATGTGGTTCAAAATCTGATAGGTTAATTTGCCCTGTTCATGCGGCTGATTGGAGATGTTTTTTGTGGGGAGCCTTATGATTTTATCTGGCTGGTGAATTTCAGGAGGACCTAGGGGGGTTAAGCAGCTCCAGCTGAAAACATCAGTGTTATACTGCCATAGACGAACAAAGTACAGTGCCTGGAGGTGCACGATACAGGAATTGAGCTGCAGGGGATTTTGTCAGCTAGAGATACGTGAACAACTAACAAGACATTTTAAAAGTATCACCCGACATATGTGCACATTTCAAAGGAGCTTCCAAAAACAGAAGCAGGTGTGTCTGTTTAGCAGGGCCAGGTGAGCAGTCATACCCCTGATTTCTGGATAAGGCAAATCCAAATTCCAGAAAACAGATTGTGCCATGTAGGCTCTGGTTTATGCAGCGGGCAGGACACTGTGGTACAACCCCTCTCTGAGCTCTCCAGTGTACAGGGCAACATGTGGGCTGCACCATCCCTTTCAATGGCTTAACCTTCTTCCCAGAGTGCCTGGTGAGCTCCAAGGAGCCATGCCAAGGACCACCCTGCACACTTTGGGCACATTTGTTTGCAAATCCCAGTGTGAGAGGTAAAAGCAGTCTCACTACTCCTGCACAGCACAGGGCCTGCTAGTTTGCTTGAGGTGCTCCAGGGGTACAGGAATGTTCCAGGAACAGTCAGCCCCTTGCCCATCAGCACTAGGGCCAGGCCCACCCTAGGTTACTCACAGCAGAGGTGGGTCTAAAGGTGCAATGATAGTGCCTGTGGTGATCGTTCATGTCTAGAGCAAGCAGCACTGGCTCCCTTGCTCCAAATGGCAGCTGCTAATTAATCTGGTGGGTTTCCCTGAACCACCACGAGCCAATAGCCTGCCAGCCCTTTCAAGCAATGAGGCACCATTCAGTCATTTTCCAAACAAAGCACGATTGTCGGCCCCTGGTGGGAGTGGCCAGAAGTACAATTTGGCACAGAGTATTTTATAGGAAAGTGCCCTCAGATGTAAGCAAAACAATCACATGATGCATAAATCACCAGCAAGAGGGGGTTTTTAATTTCATGTTTATAGACATGATAATAATACTTTGTGCTTATTCATCACCTTTCACCTGAGGATCTCATAGCACTTTACAATCAGTAAGCCAACCAACACACCTGTGAGATAGGTAAGTATTGTCTTCATTTTACAGGGAAACTGAGTCATGGAAAGGTTAAATGACTTGCCAAGGACACCGAGCTAATCATTTATAGAAAAGAGCCCAGCAGTCCTCAGTCGATTCCCTGACCCCTTATCAAATTGTTAGTCCTCGCACCTTCCTTTATCAGCTTTTAAATGAACATGCTAAGATCTGACTGAAATAGTTAAGACAGAAGCTTTAACAATGAAATACAAGTATGATACCATTGCCCTCCGAGTGGCTGATTAAGGAGCTATTGAATATATTCTTTGCAGGATTTCTAGTGAAATTCCTGTTAATTTCATCTTCCTCTAGCCATCTCCTTCTAGGGTGACCAGACAGCAAGAGTGAAAAATCGGGATGGGGTGGGCAGTAATAGGAGCCTATATAAGAAAAAGACCCAAAAATCGGGACTGTCCCTATACAATCGGGACATCTGGTCACCCTATCTCCTTCCCCACGCTGCCAGCGTTAGACAGCTGATCACTTTTCTACCCTCTTTCTCTCCTCCTCATCTCGCCCACACGTAGCTAATGGAGTGAGAGAGAGAAGAATTGTTAACTAGAGCCAGAAGAGGGAGGGATGAGACCAAGGAACTGAAAACAAAGGATACAAAAAATTATTTCTTTTTCCTGGCTCCAGCTTACTGTAGCTTAAAGAAAAAGCCAAACTACACTGTGCTCGTCTTAGGACACTCATGTTGTGGGACTGTGGAATGCATCTTGGCTGCCTCCAAAATAGCTTCTTCTTTTTTTTTTATCAGTGCAGGAACATTACGCAGTTAAACATATGGAATGTATTGGACTATTCCAGTACATTTTTTTTCCTAGCAGTATCTTCTCATTACTTGCCTTGGAGATCACATTCATCTCTTTTGTGGTTCGGTTTAAACTTAGTTAACTTGCTTTTATTATAACTATTTATTAATCATGTGGCATTTAGACCAGAGGGACTGCGTGGCCCAGGGATTATGTAAGGGGCAATGAAGTCTTCTATGTTGTGAGTTCAAAGCCAGCCCAAGCGGTCAGAAATTGTTGGTCTCTGGAGGGTATTTGGTGGCCTCTCTGTAGTGATTGATGGGGGTTTCAATCCAACTCCCTCTAGAAAAGTATCCAAAGTACAACTGCCATTGCAATACCTTGTCATTAATCAGCTTATGCACAGTCTCGGCAGAGGAGCAAAGGATTGATTGGACACACAGCTGAACTGCCAGTCACGCTGGTAAGGGACGATGTGTTGTGGAAGCTTGAATTGCATTTGTATGGGCTGCTACAAAGGGAAAACAGTCTCTCAATTTGCCACCTTTCATCAATAATAACATCACCACAAACATGTCATTTCAAAGTAATTGCAGATTTGACTTCAGAGCAATTCTTATAACTCAGCAGAGAACACTGTATTCTATCTGAAAAGATCTGTTCAGAGAAAAATAGGATAAAAATTGGATCCAGCACATAACAATGTGACCTTATTGCTAAGAAGGCTAATGGCATTTTGGGCCGTATAAGTAGGGGAATTACCAGCAGATCAAGGGACGTGATCATTCCCTTCTATTCGGCATTGGTGAGGCCTCATCTGCAGTACTGTGTCCAGTTTGGGGCTCCACACTACAAGAAGGATGTGGAAAAATTTGAAAGAGTCCAACCAAGGGCAACTAAAATGATTAGGGGGCTGCAGCACATGACTTATGAGGAAAGGCTGAGGGAACTGGGATTATTTAGTCTATAGAAGAGAAGAAAAATGGGGGATTTGATAGCTGCTTTCAACTACCTGAAAGGGGGTTCCAAAGAGGATGGATCTAGGCTGTTCTCAGTGGTGGCAGATGACAGAACAAGGAGTAATAGTCTCAAGTTGCAGTGGGGGAGGTCTAGGTTGGATCTTAGGAAAAACTTTTTCGCTAGGAGGGTGGTGAAGCACTGGGATGGGTTACCTAGCGAGGTGGTGGAATCTCCTTCCTTAGAGGTTTTTAAGATCAGGTTTGACAAAGCCCTGACTGGGATGATTTTGTTGGTGTTGATCCTGCTTTGAGCAGGGGGTTGGACTAGATGACCTCCTGAAGTCCCTTCCAGCCCTGATATTCTATGAGCTTTTGGCCAGGATACTTCTACTCCTGGTACAATTTTCCAGGTCTGTCTATGCCTATCAAATACATTAAGCATAGAAATTAAGAGATGGAGAGGACTCACTGGATCATTTAGTTCTTCCCTGCAAGCATTGTAGGATCATTCCATCAGAATATCCTTCAGTGCTTTGTCCCCAGGTCTGTTTTAAATGTCCCAGCTGATAGGTCTTCTCCACCTCACTTGAGGGATGACTCCAATAGGCCTCACTGTGAGCCTCTGTTCCCCTATATTAGTCTTATGTTTTCATTTGCTCAGTTTCATCCCACTCCCCACACTCACCCACCTTTTGCGCATTTTTCTTGTGCATTACAATTATTTTCATTCAAAAGAGATGGCGGTAGTCCCCTAATCTCCACCTATGGTTCATGGCCAAGCACAGACATATTTAATGGTTGTGATGTTTGTTCAACCTGTTTTTTTTTCAACTATCTAGAGTAACAGCTGATGAACATCTGTGGAAACATCTGCACTGTGTATGAAATGATTTTTTTTTAACCCTCTGGGTTAATAGGGGTTACTTGTCCATGGAACCTGGTTCCCGAGTTTGTCCCTGGCCACTTCAAAAGCAGATCCCAGGGCTTCCTAACCACTCTGTTCAGGTTCGGCCTGATATATTTTGCTGAGTGAAAGATAAACCTGTCTGATTTTACTATGGGAGGGGTTGAGGGATTTGTGCAAACTGGTTAACCCCCATGGTGGAATATTTGTGTGTTCCATAGCATCATTTTATTGGAAACTGAAACAAGATTAGGGCAGTCTGGCAACTGAGAACTTTATTTAAGATGCTGCAAAGATAATTGGACTCCTGATCTCAGGGATTTACCCAGAAGCATAAAGCCAGAGTGAAAAGCTGGTGCATAATGGTTTCAAAGGATTTATCTTATTAAATAAAATCACTTTGAATCCTTCATTTCCCCACTGCAATCCTATGCATTTCTCTGCTGAATGCTACTGTTGTAAAAGCCACTTTTTGGAGGGCTTCTTGAGGTGCTCTTTGTAAGACAGGACACTAAACTGAGGGCTTATCTGTCATCTCTAGATGAGTATACTGCACTTATCACCATGGTACCTGAGTACATTATGTGCAAACAAGGAAATCTGTTACTCCTTCTCTGCTTTCTTCAGTAAGATTTCCCCAAGAAATTCCCCCAAATTGGAAGAATGGGGAATGTTTCCCCACCTCTCCAATCACCTTCACATCTAAGCACTTTCTTGATAAATGATATCTGCATAACAAGCTTTCTAGTCATCTTCTCTTCTCCTTTCCTTGCTATAGGGCTTTTCCTCGGGATATAAACCCCATTGACCAGCAAGTGGACAGTAAGATCTCCTGGCAGCTTTCAGAAGCACAGAGTTGTTTCTCTTGGTGCTCTTGCCAAATTTCACTATGGATAATTATGTTCTGCCTACCTGCAACCTCCTCCTTGCCATTTTAACTGGTTACCTAGTATTCTCCTTGACTTCCAGTGCAGAACTGACATGCAGTGAGGCTGTGAGCTGTCGAACAGCTGTCCAATTTCATCCCAGAGACTGCTGACTCGCAGTCCTGACTGCAGCAATTCCTGCATATATCATTTGGGAGATTAAAAAAACCTATATAAATATATCAGAGGGGTAGCCGTGTTAGTCTGCATCTGTAAAAAGCAACAAAGAGTCCGGTGGCATCTTTTAGTCTAATAGACATATTGGAGCATGAGCTTTTGTGGGTGAATGGATTTTCCACCACATGCGTCTGATGAAGTGGCTATTCACCACCGAAGCTTATGCTCCAATACATCTGTTAGTCTATAAGGTGCCACAGGACTCTTTGTCGCTTTATACAAATATAAGCTCTGATAATAATGCAGATAATATTGGTCCCAGTTCAGCAAGTATTTAATGTTAAATCAAAGTGTTCAAGTACTTTGCAGAATCAGGATCATTATTAAGTGTTATAGTGGGGGGAAGGGGAGGACTGGTGGAAAAAATGTACAAAAATGTTCCCTCTTTGGTGTGATTTCATTTTTGACACATCAGAAATGAAGTGCAGTGGCCGCATTTAGGGGCTCACTACCCTTCCTGTGTTGGAGGCCCGGGGAACTGGGCTTTTCCCCTGGTTTTGCTTAACTACAGCACAGTATGTCCCCATGAGAAACAAAGACACTTTTTCATTTACTTGTTCTTCTGCAGAGGTGAAATGTAAAATTCACATGGGATCAAACCTTTGAATCTCATTTCCCTATAGGATTTAAAACACCAAAGCTCAGAAAATCTTAAGCAACTCACTGAAAATACATCCCATCCTGCTCCAACCACAGGCAAGGTGAAACTTTATGAGGAGAAAAGGAATGTCTTGTGTGCATTTAGTTTAGGATATTAAAAAGAAAGTCCTGAGATGCTTTTGTACACATCAAAGCACTCTGAGATAAGGACAAAAGGCCAGGGGGAGCGCTATAAGTTCTGGCTCTCAAACTCGTTAAAAGGGACTTCAAGGAAAGTGATATTTGTTCCAAATGTGTGTTTTGAGATCCTCAGGTGAAAAACTCCAGGGAAATGCCAAGTAATCTTGCAGGAGCATCTCAGTTGTGAGGGGTTCAGCACCTTGCTAGCAGTACCAATGAAATATCCAGAAATAAGATGAGACCAGCTGACTTTTCCTAATGATAGTGTGATGTTGCATCGTGATGACCCAGAGCCATAAGGCAATCAGTTTCTTCAGAAGGGCATGTATCAAAGCAGGGCAGTATAGCGAGATCTCCAGAAACACAAGATAATAAGAATGGACTTGAACTTGGCCCCCATCTCCGACTGAACCATTGAAAGAAGTTCTTTCCCCCTTCCCTGATGCTGAAAGAGTCTCCTCCATTTGAAATCCATCTTATTGTCTTAGCAATGTGTTCTGGGTTTTCTGCTGTTGTCTACTACATTTCGCAATTTCTGATATTCTGAAGTCAGAGGAGAGGCCTATTTTGTTGAGGCAGCCTCTGACCCAAGGAATACCCACAAGAACAAACTAAACCTCATCAGAGACAGGGCCAAGTACTTTCCTGCTCCAGTGAAACATACCTCTCAACTATCAGAGGGGTAGCCATGTTAGTCTGGATCTGTAAAAGCAGCGAAGAGTCCTGTGGCACCTTATAGACTAACAGACGTATTTGAGTATGAGCTTTCGTGGGTGAATACCCACTTCGTTGGATGCATGTAGTGGAAATTTCCAGAGGCAGGTATATATATGCAAGCAAGAATCAGGCTGGAGATAACAAGGTTAGTTCAACCAGGGAGGATGAGGCCCTCTTCTAGCAGTTGGGGTATATATATATATATATATATATACACACACATACGTACACAAGCAAGAATCAGGCTGGAGATAATGAGGTTAGTTCAATCAGGGAGGATGAGGCCCTCTTCTAGCACCTCAACTACTAGAAGAGGGCCTCCTCCTCCCTGATTGAACTAACCTCGTTATCTTCAGCCTGATTCTTGCTTGCATATATATACCTACCTCTGGAAATTTCCGCTACATGCATCTGACGAAGTGGGTACTCACCCACGAAAGCTCATGCTCCAATACATCTGTTAATCTATATGGTGCCACAGGACTCTTTGCTGCTTCTACCTCTCAACTGTTCCTCATTTCAAGGGACATCACTCATTTTTAGGTTCAGAATTACCCTACTGTCCACACAAAATTTGGCATCCTCTCCTTGTTGAAAATTATTTACAGCAGAAATAAAGAATCATGAATGTGAGGTTGTGGGGAAAGTTATTGGCACTGAATAAGAGAGGAGCCCTGTATTTTCAGGTTCTTGCATGAATTTTTCTAGTGTGTCCCTCCATTTGGGTCTATGTCCCACAGGTGTGTTGCAAAGAGAAGCCCTCTTTGTAAGGGGAGGAAGGAGTTGCTGGGGGTGAGAAAAGGAAGTGAACTGATGGGCTGAGATAAAGGGAGATGGAAGAGAAACATTTGACCAGTGTTGGGTTTCATTCATTGTGCTTTTTCTACCATAAAATATAACACATTCATCTACAACATTTATGGCCCTTTTCCACTGCCCCACTACGGATCCACTAAAAACAAACCCCTTTCTTTTTCTCCCTTTGCTTGGCAGATCATAAGCAAGCTGACTACAGAACATAGCAATGCATCAGGGATCTATTACTGCGTGGCTTCAAACAAGATTGGCAAAGAGGAGAGAAGCATCAAGTTCTATGTCTCAGGTAAATAACAGGCTGCACAGATGATGGGTGCTTGCTTTATAAAAGCTTGGTTGCACTCTTATCTATTCCGGAGTTTCATACTGTTGCCCATCACCACAGAATCCAAGCAATTTCCATGTAGTATCAATGGCAATAGCAAAGTCCCTAGTGGACTTCCTGGGGTCTCCGGCGCCTCTCTCAAACTAGGTGTCAAATTAGCCCTTTCCCACCATGGTGCGACCCCACTGGAGTCAATGAGGTTTGCAAAGATAAGCAAGGGCAATATCTGGATCTGACCCAATCCCACAGTTGTAGTTTGAAATTTTTTCTTAATGTCTAATGTCTAATTAAGTGGGCAGAACTGGATGACTTCTTGAGGACTCTTCCAGCACTAGATTTCTGTGATTCTATATTATTTCTCCAAATAACACAACTCCAAACCCGTCTCTGTTTAATCCCTTAGCAGTGAAATCAGAAGGTTATACAGCCTGGCATATTTGTCCAAATGTTTAAACAAATTAATCTTAATTGTGCACTCTCCCTTCTGAGTTCCCTTTCTGGGCACACTCTACCAGCAAGAATTTACACTGAAATGGCAAATTTTAAACAAATATTCCAGAAACCTCATATAAAGCAAATGTCAAATTCTCAGCCATTAGTATTTGCACCGGGAAATGGATTCTAAGAGTGAAGCTCTCCAGTCAGGGAACGCAGACCCACAGTGTGACTTGCTCATTCAAAACCATCCAGTTGCTGAGTGCTGAATACATGCAGCATATTGCTCAGGAAAAAGCTACAGGCACAGTAGTCATTCATGGAAATCATCCAGGACTAATTCCAAATAACAGATCTCCCTGAAAGCATCAGAGTCTGCCCAGGAACACAAGAAAAGGCAAAATTCACTGAATAAACTATCCAGCATGAATCCTTCACCCAACTCCAGCTACACTGCAGCAATAGCCCTACACACTGCAGGGACTCTTGTACACTGTGTCATTTAGGACCATGCCTGTAAAGTATGTCAGTAAATTTTGAAATAAGGGTAAGAAAGAATGTGTGCATCAAACCTTGCTGCCATTCCTGTTACCTAAAAGTGCTGAGATGAAAAATGTCACCAAACAATGATGAAGTTGGTGCAGGTTTGAGGTCACATACCACCCTCTGGTACAGCTCATTGATGCTGGCCTGGTGGCATGCAGGGGCCATAATAGGATGGCAATGTTCCCCCAGGGGCATTTCACCAATGCAGGAGCAACATAAGGCCAATATATGCAGCCTTACAACCAGGACCGTCCTTACCTATACTCATAGTACGCAGCTGCATATTTGGGGCACCAAATTTCCTGGTGCCCTGCGCAGCTGCATGCTGCTCCAGCCCCTGCCCCACCTCTTCCCCATGGCCCTGCCCCTGCTCTGCACCAGCCGCGCCCCCACTCCCCTGGGGACTGAAGCAGGTCTGGGCCTGCACTCACTGGTGGTGAGAAGTGCAGTGGTCCGGCCCCAGCCGTGCTGCCAGTGCGTGCTGGGGGGTGTTCCCCCTGCCCCCCAAGCCAGTTCTATCCCCTGCGGAGACCTGGCCCCACCCCACCCCTGCGAGGGAGGCTGCATAGGGTCCCAGAATAGCTAGGGACAGCTCTGCCTACAACACTGTCCTGCACAGGCCCCAGCATTACGGGTTGTCAGAGGTGGGAATAGGTGAGAGGTGGTCAGAGTCTAAGTTCCCTCTAAGTTGTGCAACTGTACAGCTGCCTATTAAGCACCACGCAGGTGCTCAGGTCTGCAGTGGAGAGAGATGCCCTGACCCAGCCCAGCCCCTAACCTGCCGCAGCTGGGGGACAGGCCCCCCTCCCCAGGGCCTGACCCATCCTGGCTTGGACCTGTCGCAGCTGGGGGAGAGGCACCTCTTCCACCCAGGCCAGGTTCTGCTGCGGTGAGAGAGGGCTGGGGGGAGTCCTCTCTCCCAACCATAGCCCAGGGGAGCCCCTCTGCACCCTGAACCCCTCATCCCCAGCCCCACCCTAGAGCCCACACCCTCAGCCAGAGCCCTCACCCCCTCACCCCAACCCTCTGTCCCAGCCCTGAGCCCCCCAGCCATACTCCACAGCCCTCACCCCCCTGCCCCACCCCTGCCACCTGCCCCAGCCCTGACCCCCTTCCCATACACCGGACCCTTTGACCCCACTCTGCCACACGAATTTTCTTATGTGCACCAATATGGAGGTGATGTGTCACACATCACCTCCACATTGGTGCACATAACAAAATCCATTCTGCACATGGATGGGAAAAATTAAAGGGAACACTGGAGAGTGCTCTGTGTTCCAATAATTTCTGGTCTAGGAAAAAAACTCTCCCTCCTCCTAGGATGCTCTTCTGAGAGAGACAACAGAAGTCCCTGAAACAGCCCTGGCAGGCTGGAGATCAGTTATTAATTATACACTTTACCACTGCCAGATGTGAACCTTCATTTAGGCTTCATTCTGCCCTGAGCAGTGCCAGATATTATGTTTGGATGGGTTTCTCAGTGATCAAATCAGTCTGTTCCCATTGCTATTCCACCCACAATGCTTTTTAATACCCTCCATCCTCTACTAAAACCAATTTTGTGGCTGCTCACTGTGGGAAATACAAGTGGAACAAGATGAGGTTCAAAGGGTGGCAGCCACCTATGGTCCTGTTAGTGGTAAAAACCTTTCACCCCACTAATGAAGTTGTTTTGTCCATAGAGACGTTTGTTAGACAACTTGGCAGAAAGGCTGTTTTTCTCTGGAGCAGTTGGAAGTTTTATATTTCAAACCATATTTTAGTTTTCTTTAAGGCCAATATTTTTCCAGACAGGGAGCAAATGTTTAAGGCACCCATTTTTAACAGCAAGGGTAATTAACCATTGGAATAACTTATCAAGGGTTGTGGTGGATTCTCCATCACTGCAAATTGAATGAAGAGTGCATGGGGGGGCGTTCCTAAAAGATATGCACTAGTTCAACCACTGCTATTGAATGTGAAGCAGGAATTAATTCAAGGAAGTCTGATGGCTTGTGTTATGCAGGAGGTGAGACTATATGATCACAATGGTCCCATCTAGCCTTAAAACCTAAGAAAGCTGAACTTTGACTTCTACACTGAAAGGAGTTTTTACTTGGTAACAAGTTTCTCTAGAGAAAAATGGAAAGAGAGGGAGAACAGCCCAGAAGGCATTTTATATTAACATTCCAGAGACAATGTGACATGAGCCCTCGTTATCCATGTGCTGCTTACATCAAACCATTTAGGGTTATTCCCATCAGAAAATTGTCTTCTTTGCATCTGAAATATACCAGATCATGAACAGGGCTAGGGGAAACATTCTCACCCCTAAAGGGAAGTGTGTGTGTTCCATGCCATCCTGGGAGAACAAGAGACATAAAAAGATAGTGACGACTCACATAAATCAGATGTTTAAGGAAGAATGACGACATTTATGGATCGCAAGTAAACTGAATCTTGCTAAATGCAGACAGCACAGTCCCTAAAGTGGAATTGTTTAGATTCCATTGGTAAAATATTACCAAGTCTGACCTGCTGCTTTGTCTCTTGGTGGGATGATCCTTTGCTGAGAGGTGCGTGTGACTCCATCAAAGAAGCCAGTCCCCTTGCAGATGTCAGAAGAGCAACAACTCTGGACCTGATTCACATATAGAAAAACTCTTCCCACCTTCCACACTGTGTAAGGTTGACAAAGAAGGAAACGCACAATTTTTCCCATCTTTTGTGGAATAGACACGTCTGGGTTTTTGACCTGCAGGGCCTTAAGACACTGGAGAAATCACATGGAGAGTTGCCTCGCCATAAGTCCCACTGCTGGAGGGAGAGACTGAGATGATTTGTGAGGTGTGCATAGGGCGTCCATAATCACAGGGACCACAGAAGTTGTTTGCATATAAGGCTGGTCTTGGTTATGGAAATTTGATTGCAAGTGGAGACAGAGAGAGTATCTTGTGCATCATGCAGAGCTATGTCTAAATGCTAGATCAATATAACATCCTATGAAAACAAGTCATGGCCTGCCTCATACTGCAAGGTTTTAGCTTTCTGACATGTTACAGCACCTGCTATAACACTGCCAGTTTGGGGCCTGCACAACGAGATGTAGGGCAAAAGACAGCATCCAATTTTTAGCAGTGAGGCTGCTGAGCGTGATGCAGCCTGAATCTGAGACTTGAGGACACTTGGCTGGAGTCGGGGTTTGAAAGTACGCAGAGATGATGGAAGGGCCTTTGTGAAGAAAGCAGAAGATTTAGCAGAATTGATCCTAGCCACCCAAAGTCCAGAGTCTGCTCAACTTCCATTTGTAGGGCTTGGTGATTAATCCAACCACTAGAGAGCACAAAAATCTTGAACTTTCATTGTCTCCTATTGTCCTGTGTGAAATGACTTGATAGGTCTCAAGCCACTTTCAAATGGACAAGTAACCAAATCACCAAAATCTCATCCAAGCAGGAGTCAATTGGTTTCCTTGTTGAGAATCCTTGCCAAGGAACCAAGTACAGAATGGGTCATGGAGACCAAACTCCACTCTTGCTCTAGAGAGACTCCTTTCAGGTCAGGGTTGAAGTGTTTTGGCCACGCAGTGTAATGGGGAATAATGGGGAAACCTGCATGGTCATTGTCCAGACCACACCTGTTCTGAGCGAAAATACAATGCTTCAGACTCCAGGGCTGCCAAGCTGGCACTTTCACCAACACTAAATTAATTTCAGAAAGGAAAGAAAACTCTCCCTTTGACCTACTGGAATATCAGCATAATCCATTTGTCCTTCTATGGGGCAGGCGCCTACAGAACCCACAGAGACATTGGAAATAGCACTGAAAGCTACTTTTAATATGTTTCATTGCCAGCAGAACACATTTCATTGCAGGGAGGTTGGGCATTACTCTAAAACCAAACCATATAAGGGGGCCATCTAAATGGAAAACGATATAAATAGATGGCAGAGCTATACCCTCTTTAGGCTCTTCCTGCAGGTGTCCTGACTGCTTTGCCCAAGTAAAGCACTCACAGTACTTTGTGATAATTAGGAATGTTCTGTCCTAACTCTTACTCCAGTTTTTACATTCTACTTAGTTAAATCCCCTGTACAGTTTCAATAAGATATCCGATTTGTCTTCAGTTTATACTGTCTACCCCACTTTTGACATCTAGTTACCCCATAGTAATATTTTTGCAATGGGAAGAGGCTATATGGTCAATACATCAAACCTTTAGGACTGCCTCATGTCCTCTCTCACCGCTGGTCAAGGATACCCATCAGAAGTAACTACTTTGGAATCTGTTCTGACAAGAGAGGAGCAAATATCAGAAATTCCTGTTCTGAGGAGTCTCCTGCCTTTGGTCTCTGGTGTGCAACCTGGGCAGGTCAGCCACCACCAGCCCATAAGCATTGAGAACTTACAATCTAGCCCTATGTGTTTGTATAGCACCCAGCAAAATGGGACTTCAACCTGGCTGACATCTCTGGGTGCTACTGCATTCAATAATAATAATAAACAATAAATAAACAATAACAACAGCTCCTCCTCCACCCTTATCTGGCTGTAACAAGAATGCAGAAAAATGGAGTGAACGATCTCTACTAGAAAGAAAATAGTCTATTTCAGACATCAGATAAGAATCTGCTATCAAACACTGTAATGCTTTAGGAATTGGACAATTCTACAAACGTTTGCCACTATCAATTTGCTCATTCCTGACATGTTTACAGGCCACATGAAAAGGTCTGTGTTGCTTCAGATTGTCAGGCTCACCCCCTCTCTTACTCTTTCTACACTCTCTATGGCTGACAGGAGGCGTCTCCGCTATCCTGACAGGCTCAGACATGGAATTTGGGAAACAGCAGAAGTTTTAAATTATATACATTATTGTGCAAAGCACAGGAAATTAAAACCAATTAATTCCTTGTAAATACAAATGGAACCAGACTTCCCTTCTGATTTATGCTGACATTTTACCATCCCCCAATGGTGCATTCCCTATTGTGTTAGGGAATCCCGCACAACTAGAGTGAGTATCGCTACTACTAGCCGGTAATACAATACAGAAGACAAATGTGCAGAGACTGCTGATAAAAGATTAAAGGCCACATGGTTGGTTCTTACAGGAGACGTATTAGGTGTCTCATAAAATAGTGTGTCTGTTCAGAGAGAGGACATTAATCACATCTTAGGTTCAGGACTGTGAAAGCATAGTAGTCTAGAGATGGACTAAACTGTAACATTCTTTCAAAGCCTAAATTCCTCCCTAAACAAAGAAGGAGAAGGGGGAGAGGGAGAGAGAGAGAGAAAAAGAGAGTTTTTTTTCTTTCCACTGTACCTAAAAATCAACAAATATTCTATCAGAGCAGACAGAGCTTCTTGAAAGGCTAATGAGATGGAAGAAAATAACAGAAGCTCCAGTGAAATATATTCAAAATGCTAAATAAAAAAATGTCAGCAGAAGAAACGGAAAGTAAAACAACCCAATGCTGTGCTCCCAGAATGAAAAACATGCATGTGAAAAGTTCATTTGGGAGGCTAGAAAACTGAAAATGACTTTATCTTGGAAAAGCTTAAGATGAACTTAAAGCTCACCTAGGAAATGTCTCAAATCTCAGTGTGGGTTTCCAGCTGGCACTCCCAGCCCTAGACAGCACATACCCATCCACCAGGCAGGAAAGAGATTTTTCCCCACAGTCACTCAGTGGAATTCACCCTGTGGAAAAAGTAGAACTTTAAGGTACTAATACTGTAAAGTCTCTCCCCAGCGAATGGCCATTTGCTTCATTTCACAGTGCAAAAGACCTAAGTGCTGAGATGTAAAGCTCACATCCTGACCACTTGTGACAATGATTCCCCCTTGACAATTACATCTGGAGACTAATCAGCCAGTTTTTAATCCATTTAATGTGAGCCATGTTAATTAAAACATTGGAAATATATATACAATATGTGGCAGATTAGGTATTTCTCAACTATGGAGCTTGTCATACTGTCATAGCTGCTCCTCGTACACTAAGTTCTGTCAGTCCCAAAGTGCTGTCTGTTACATTCTAATTATTAGGAGGCCTTTAATGAATAGTAAAAGAGCAGCATTAAAGCAAAGAACAAGCAGCTTTATTGCATTCATCCTTGCTGGAGGACTATATAGAATGGACACCCCCTGATTGTCCTCTCCTAGCATATGCTGGGTCTTAAGACTTTAGGTCTTCAGAGATCTCCATTTCAACTGCTCCAAAACCCTGAGCTGCTAGATAGAAGGAGATAATTCCAGAGCACACTGAGTTTATTATTAATGGGCCCAATTGTGAAAGTCAGGTCCATGGGATGGACAAGTAATTAGAAATAGAAGAAAAGGAACACGAGGAGACCACGTTTCTCACACTCCAGTTCTCTGGTGGATCACATAGAGGGCAAGATAATGTCTTGGGGTCAAATCATTGGGTCCTGACTCAGAAACAACTTATTTTTGTCTTCAGTGGGATTCACATTGGCACTTAACCAGTGGAAGTTTTGTCTGGAGTAAAAACAAAACAAAACAAAAAGTAAGGACCCAAGGATTCTGTCACAGATGAACTGGCTTCATACCTCCTGATATTTCTTTATTTGAGTCTATTAAAAGTTAAGGCTGCAAGGATTTTTAAATCATCTGTTCAGTGACCAAATAAAATCCCATTGAGGCAGATGTGATGAAGACAAATATTGGTATAGTAGAAATAAAGGAGGCTTCTAGGATTGGAGAGATTGTGGAATTGTAGAGAAAGCCAATGTTACCTGTGAATAATAATATGAATGGATTTCTTTACTCTGATAAAACACTACCTTGTGGCTTTGATTGCAGATGGGGGAAAGCATCCCATGCATGCATGGAGAGCAGTCTCACTTGATTACAAGTTAACTTCATTAGCCTCAACGCATTAACTAATTCTACACATCATTTTAGTTAATTATGGATTGTGTAGTTCTTAGTACACTCAGGGCCAGACTGCAAAAGGCTCATATAGTGGCAGGCAGTGGACACACAGTTACCCAATTTGCAAGCACAAATGCTTGTTTGCATATGCAATTGCTGGCTTTTGGAGATGCATTTTTCTGGCTCATCCCATTGTATTGGTCTTTGAAATTTGGCCCTCAAGGTGAAAATAAGCAGCCAAAAATCCTCTCAGTGGTGCTTTCATTCCAGGTGTGTTTTCTTTTTCCCCTAGATGTGCCATCGGGTCTGCAAACGGACCCACAGATCACCACCATCGTGGGAAGTGATGTTCAGCTGACCTGCAGAGCCTCCAGATACATTTACGATCACCTGGCATGGTACTACCCTTCCTCACAGGTGGTGCCCACCGGCTTGATGCAAGAGCAAATTGACAGATACTCCATTTCCTTGACACTGGCCATTAGTAATGTCACAGAGGAACATGCCGGGCAGTACAAGTGCATCGCTCAGAATCGGCACAACAGCACGGATGTGCGAGAAGAGGATACCCAACTCAATGTTAAAGGTAGGCCTGGTTGTCTGAAAACAACAACTCAAGGTGCTATGAGCAGGGTGCTGAGCATCTGCCATGCCTACTGATGTCCTTGGGAGTGGCAGGTGCTCAGGATCAGTGTCTATATGTAGGTATTGCCTGTATGTATTTTTCTGTTCTGTTAACATTGACTACAATGACCTCTATACATGTAGCACCTTTTATCAGAAAGGATCCCAAATGGCTTTACAAATCTCTAAAACTTGATTTACAAACTGTGGGCCAAATCCTGAGCTGGTGTAAATCATCATAGCTCCATTGAATTTGATCGAGCTACCCTGATTTCCATCAATTGCGACATGGCTCTGTACATACAGGAATCATTTAGGCCATCTGCTCCACCCTCCTGACATGCTGCAGCTATTTGACAGTGCACAGCAGTGCCTAAGCACAATAGCTTAGGATAGGTTGGCCACTTGAGATAACAAGGGAGAACTGGTTAAGGCTGGCGTCTGTACTACTGAAAGTGGCGTTTAACCAGAGCACCAGCCCTGTTCCTATGAAAAGTGCTGTGCAATCTTCAGTCATCACATGCAGCAACTCCAGTAGCATCATGTCCTCCTAACACCATGCTGGGGCATTGGTTTAGTGCAGACTCAGAGGAACGAGTACCACCTACTATATTGCCAACCCAGCAGCATGTCCCTTGAGTGGCCCATCCGATGTCTGTCATGCTTTGGTAAAACATCCAATGAGATTACATACCATGATGATTACCATGGTTACATGTAACATTAACAAGCTTTAGACCCATCAAACGTAATTGCAAAGGACATTAGCAGGAGCATGGAACCAAAATGTATTCACTCTTTACATTTAAAGCAATAGCAGGTTTTTCTTTTCTGTATCTGGACTCCAAGAAACCATCTCTTTAAATTTAGGGTCAACAATAAATATTACAGAGCTCCGTGTCCTTGCTACCTGTGGTTATCTAAAGACAACAGGCTGGAATCTTGTCCCAGTTTTATACCAGTGTAAGCCCATTAATTTCAGTGGAGTTTCTCCTGATTTATACTGGTGTGAGTACGGGCAATCAGGCCTAAGACTTCTAAGAAGTTGGAGGTACCAGTAGAAGGGTTGTGAGGCCCCAGGTATTCTCAGCTGTCTTCTCCTGGAGAACAAAAAGCACAGCACAGAAGTGGAGGATGGGGAGACCCTAAATAAACAGTAGCTACCCATATAGCAGGGAGCAAAGTCCCTTACAGGAAGTTTGACTGTGATCCCTAAGTTGGGTTCTGCACTTAGATTACTGGGTGAGTAGGCACTAGACAGACAGACAGAGACAGACATGCTGCAGTAAGGCCCTGCCTCTCAGGTTAGGACCAGCCCATACTGTGCTAGCTATAGTCATGTTTAAATAAAACTGTTACTAGCAGTTTCAATGCAGTGTCTTTCATGAGTGCAGACAGAGACATTATCACGAGATTCACACACACGGACGCACAGAGAGAGAGAGAGAGACTCCTCACCCACACTATAGCTGTAGCTAGCACTGTTCTGATGCCTGCGTGGGCAGTGCCTTGGTGACTTATTAAAACAATAAATCAATGCATCGCTCTTCTCTTTCCAGTGGCCCAAGGGAGGAAAGAGACTCTGACTCCTTCTGTCATTCCCTGTACTGGCCTTGCACCCATAACTAATGTCCTTACCACCTTTCAGAACAACCAGACATGGAGGCACCGAGTCCTTTTCTTCACATTGCATGCAAGCAATTCACTTTCTTTTCCCCTTGCAGATATTTTTGTTCACTTAGTCAGATTTCCACCTACACAGACACCTACACACAATGGCAGAGGGGGCGGGGGGAACAACAGCTTGGCTATTAGTACACATACAGAAGAGCTGGGATTTTGAACATGCCCTTCTGTGAGTTACCAGTTTCTTCTTCTTTGCCTATAGTGGCTGGGAGGCAATTTATCCTGAGAGCGTGCTACATGAACAGACGTTCCCCAAAACATTTCTCCTGCCACCACATAAAACCAGCCATGAAGCCTTTCAGTATCTCTTTCCGATTCTGCATGTATTGGATCTTCCTCTTTATCCTATGCACACTGGCTATTCTCCATGTTTCGGGCTGTCTTTTACAGTGTGCTCTGGGCTTTGTTCTCTGGGGCCTTGCACCTTTTGTAGTCATTGACACCAGTGTAAAATGAATACAAAGTGTGGGTAAAACGCCTCCGTTCTGAACTTTGCAGTGGTGTAAATGATTGCACACAAGGCACTAGGCAACAGAGAAGCCTAGCATTTTCCTCTCTTTTCTTTGCTCCTTTCTTTATGCTCCCTTTGTGTGTCTTTGCTCTGCCCCTCACCTGATCCTTTGTTTGTTAACAGGGACTAAGTAACATTCAACTCTGAGTGAAACTTATTGAGTTTGAAATTAAGCAAAATGAATTTACTCATTGCTAGTAAAAGACATGCTCTGTTGGCTGGTTTTGCTCATCACACACCTTTTCCATTAATAAAGCTTTGCTGCAGCCAACGCATTAGGACAAGGCCTTTATATGCCAATGAAAATGTAAGTCTTTAGAAGATGCCTCCTTACGGCCCGGTCTACACTATAGCTTTACACTGGAATAACTACATCGCTCAGGGGTGTGAAAAATCCACACCCCTGAGCGATGCAGTTATACTGACCAAACCCCCAGTGTAGACAGTGCTATGTTGACAGGAAGGCTTCTCCCATCAACATAGCTACCACCTCTCCTGGAGGTGGATTAACTATGGCCATGGCAGAAGTTCTCCCATAGCATCTTCGCTGAAGCACCACCAGTGCACTTGTGCCACTGTCGCATTTTAAGTATAGACCTGCCCTCAGACTGGTTGTGTGTTGTTTTCCTTTGTGAATGCAGCAAAGGCAGTGCCATATATTATGCAGAACCTCACGGACCGAGAGGTTAACATCAGTGGCAAGATCATTCTGGAGTGCAAAGTAAATGGAACCCCAACACCTCAGATTGCGTGGCGGAAAAATGGCTATCCCATTTCACCTGCTTCAGGTGAGTGTGGAGAAATGCTGCACAATAGGTGCTGAAAGGGAAACAATCGTAATGTGTTTACAGGTTTGCAAGCTGTGTTGGTCCCGGATTCTCCACTGCCTGGCATTTGGTGGAGTTGTTAACAGCAGTGCATGATGAGTGCCAGATGCTACCAACCCAGGATGCTGTAAATGACTCAGACTCCATTATCTATACCTGACTGCTGATGTGGTTTGCAAACGGGATTACAGAGGCCAAAATAGCCAACTAGCTTCAAACCAATGCTTGATTGTACATGCCCAGTTTTGCACATGCCACTGCTTGTGCCTGCAGAATTGCCATACACGTGCAGAACTGACACTGACAAGGGAAATCAAGGTGCTGAGCACGTAGCTGCCCACTAGGCATGTCCAAGATGGTTCTTTATGCATACAAAAAGCAGAGCGCTTCGCCGCTTGCTAAGCAGTATCTAAAAATCTGAGCCTGAACTGCTAGATGTTCTTAAGGCCTGATCCGGAGCCTGTTAAAGTCAATGGTAGTGTCTCCACTAAGGATCACTTAGTTGGCTGCAGGGCATAATACACTGTGTCTTTATTTCCCTCAGCATAAAACAATGATGAGAAACAGCTGTCAGCTCAGCCAACACACACATGTGCAGTGCTGCCACAGGCTTGGAATGTTTGCCTGAGCTTGGAATTCTTCCCAGGCCCCTCTATCCTGAGATACCCTTTATGTCATGGAGAAACCAGTGTTAGTAACTAGTCCTCTCACTTTAATTTTGCTTCTTGGGTTAGGAAATCTAGAATCCTCCATAATGCAGATCAGACCATTCTGAGCAGAAGCTCTTAACAGCTAGTGAAGTTTTATAAATAATTCTAGAGGGACAAGCATGTAACTTATCCAACCGATGGACATATGCATAATATATCTGAAAAAAACACCTCAGGGTAAATAGTTCAGTGAGTTAATATGCACAGTTCTTCTTAACAATAACAGAATTCATGGGCAGAACACACTGCAAACTTAAAATCTTTGGACTCAAGGTCCAATGTATTTCCCCTGCTGTTAGTGGCATTTGCTTAGTAAAACAAATGAGCTTGGAATCGTGTGTCACCGAATCAGAGAAATTGAAGCTAATGAAGGCTCAGTTAGGCCACGTGTAGGCCCTCTCCTCCCCCATGAATGCAAGATTGAGCCAAACAGTGGGTTCTTCGGGGCTTTGTCCCCATTTTAAATGTCCCAAGAGATGGGGTTCTCATCATTTCCCTTGGGCGGCAGTGCTGCAGTCTTAGACATTACTGTCTCACTGACATTTGGCCTCAGTTTCCCTTCCTTCATTGTATCCCATTATGCCCTGGCCATGCCACCCTGGATCAATCTACGTAATTCCTTTCCCTACTGAGCTCTACATTGTGCCAGGTAGACACAGCCCTGCACAGAGGAGGAGAAGGGTCACTGCTTGGAGAGGCATTGTGCCTTAGTGGGCAATATGGTCCTTCCCAAGCTCCGGGTGTGTGGGAGGGACTCAGCTTGAATTCCTTGTCCAGTGAAGCGCAGCCCCTCTGTGCTCCTCTGGCCTGGTCTAAAAAGCATTTTGGGTTAATAAGAGAGTCGTATTTAATATGTTCTAATGACATCTCCCCAAATCCAGTGCAACTCTTGGGCTGGGAAGGGGAGAGGCAAATCCTGACGGCGGTTTTGCAGGTGTAACAGAGCAGTATCCATGGGAGCAGTATCGGGCTGCATGAATAAATTACACCTGTTCTGCCCAGGCTGCAAAGTTGTGACTGTGGAATTAACATGACAAGTTCATTGCGAGCAGGTGGCCAGGGAGGGGTTTGCAGCACACCACCGCAAACAAAGGTGAATATAACTCACAGCACTAAAAGGTCCCTTGTGGCTGCTACTGGAGGTACCAGAGCAGGGCTGCAGCGGCCAGTGAAGCCGTTTTCAACACAGCTCCTTTTGGACATTTTTTCTTGGCAAATATCTTCTCCAATCAAATGAAACTATATCCCCCAACACAGGAATTTCCATGGAAAACAACACCCTGGTCATTGAACGAGTGAAAAAAGATGATGAAGGCCTCTATGAATGTAGGGCTTCCAATGAAATGGGCAATGACAGCACATCAGCATTTATTAAAATACAAGGTGAGTTCACAAGCTCATGCTCAAGCTTGGTAAAACGGGCTTAGTTTTGAGGGAAGACATTATACAGCTCCCCCACACACACACACACTCCTAACTCAACCCAAGCCTCCCATACACACACACACACACAAACACAGGGCAGGTTTGGATAAAGTGGGAACTGACTTAATCCCTTGCTCAAAACTCAAACTGAATCCCCTTTGAGGTTCCAGGAAATTTACATGGTCACATAAAGACGTAGGACCTGAAGCAGATCAATATGTCTTCATGTCTGAAATACCTTGATAACAACTCTATCACAGACACAACATACGCTACATAAAGTGAGATATGGTCAATATAACTTGAATGTTTCATGGGGAATCATATAACACAGAGGTTCTCAGCCTTTTCACACTGGAATCTCCTGAAGTTCTCCTCCTATTTAGCCAAGAGTTAGCTGGGACCACCTTCCAATTAGCCATAGGAAAAGAACAAAGTGACTGCAACCTCTGACACTTGTTCATGATCCCTAGGTTGAGAACCATAGTGCAATACTTTGATCACTTGGCATTAACAATATAAAGTAATGGCACTTAGTGGATATCCTGCACACCTCTGCCAAACCATTGTCTCTGTGTCTCTTGGTTAGAGATGGTGTGCTACTTTACTGCCTACAGCAAGTGAATGAAAAGGTTCCCACCACATATCATGGCATTTCACGCCTACCATTTTTCTGAAATGAAGCATGGTTGATGGAATAGCAAGTTTTATTTATAATTTTATTTTTGCACTTAATTTAAAATCTGATGCATTTAATTTACAGGCTCTGAAGAAAAATCCAATATTGAAGTTATCATTTTGGTCTGCACTGGTCTAGCAGCTACCCTTTTTTGGCTTCTTCTGACCCTTTTCATTCGGAAACTGAGAAAAGTAAGAGAGCTTCCATATTATACATGGAATTGAAAAGGGCTAGAACTGAGCTCTGGGCTTGGATCCAGTTAAGACTAAGCTTCAGAGTTCAGGACTGAGGTTGACCTGGGACAGATAGTGACAAAACTGTATGAGCTGTTCTCGTGAAATTTCAGGTCAACATTCCTCTTGATTAATTACTTGACATCTTATGAGATCAGCTGTACTTATGAGATTTCTGCCATCCGGGTCAGCATCCAATCAGATCAGGGAAACAGGCTTCTTTCTCTTGTGGATCTGACATGAATTCAGAAGCATCCAAGAATGTTTGGAGACAGGCATTCAAATCCTAAGCCCCCTACAGTGATGTTCTGGTTTCAGCCCATCTCGAATAAGGTTTTCCCTAAAATGTAGTTAGTGAAGGGAGTTCTGGTTTAAATATTGTTGTAGGATGTTAAAATCTGTTGTTTGCTCTAGAACTGGGTCCAAACCACAAAGGTTCATTATGTTTTCATGGCTCATTTACTCCTTGGCCTCTATCCTGGGGCTCCAAAGAAGTGGGCCCTAAGTTAGGTCCAAGGAGCATTTGATAAAGTAAATCATATTTAGGTTTGTTCTTTCTTGCTTATACAAATAAAAAATATGGTACAAGATACTAGATCTCTTGTCTGGATGTAGCCCAAACCACAGTCTTAATGTTGATCTTCTGTAATTTGTATGAGTGTTCACCACATTTACAATAGAACTGGGAAGAATTGTTCACGTTTACTCTGTGTCTCTCCAGGACAGCAGAGGTGCTAGACCCAATAGATCTTGTGTCATCATTTACACCTGCATAAATTGGCATAAGGGGAGCCCAAATCAGACTTTTCCCCTCAGTGGAACCATTTTTCATCAGCTTGGCACCCATTTTAATCAGTGTAAATGGGAATACAAGGTGGAGCATTACAGAGAATCAAACTCCATGTTGACATGTACGCCTGGTTCTAAAGCAAAATGCCTTGAGCTGTCCAGGAATTGGAGAGCTGTCCAACAAGGCACTCAGAAATGTAGCTTTAATCTCAAGGATTTCCCACAAATAGGAGCAGTGTTGGGTTTCTCTAATGTATGTAGAGACTAATAACATTAAGGGACTTTACATCTTCAAGGGATTTTAGAAGCATTAATTAGTTAATCCACTCAACACCCACATAAGGCCAACATAGATAACTATGATTTTCCCCATTTTACTGATGAATAAATTGAGGCGTGGTGTTGATGAGACATGTTCAAAAGCCACAGGTGGGAGTGAGTGTCAGAACTAGGACTAGAACTCAGAAAGGCCGAGCGCCCAAGCCCGTGCAAATTCCACTAGATCACACTGTTCTCTCAAGTTACAGGCTGTGCATTGGTTATTTTCCTGTTTTTAGCCTGATGCCACAGATATTAAAACGGGATACCTGTCAATCATAATGGATCCAGAGGAAATGCCCCTTGATGAGCAGTGTGACCGTCTGCCATATGACAGTAGTAAATGGGAGTTCCCAAGAGACAGGCTGCGGCTTGGTAAGCAATGCAGAGGCATTATTAATGTCAAGGATGGTGATATCCTATGGCCCTGAATGTTGGACCACAGCAGATGACAGAGGCTACTCATGTCCCCCCTGGCCAGTGTTCTTTCATCGTTAGAGAAGAACTGACAGTGGTTCCAGAGTCAAGGATTGTTCTCCATGGGAGTGATGCTAAAGGCGCCCTTAGAAAATACAGATGCCATCTTGCAAAATGGCTATCACCTGCCATTGTTCTCAGCGGAAGTGAAACCAAGGTATCCCCAGAGAAGGCAGTGTCCCTTAGCAGTATTGGGGCCACCCTCTTCCCCCAGGGAAGATGGCAGACATTTTGAAAGAAGGCAGGTCTTCATTAAGTTCTTCGGTAGAAGAACGTTATTCACTTTGTTGATGGAAAACAACTTTCAATTAAGAGAAACGATGACAAAAAAATGATGACTGATGTTTAAAATTATTTTTGGAACCTACCATTTGAACAAAATCTACTCCACGGGGGGTAGGGGGGAGAATCCTGGGGGCCAGCAGGGGAATTTAGAGACTAGGAGGGATAGGAAAACTGGGCTGGGGGGGATATGTGGCGGCAGAGGGAGGGGGAAATGGTGTGTGTTCAAGGAAGTGTAGGAGCAGACAAGGAAGTTCAGAGGAATGTGGGTGGCAGGAGCTGGGGAAAACTGGCCAGTTTGCTCTGCCTGGTTAGTGCAGCTCCAGAGTTGGGGAAGCAGCCAGAGTGTCATGGTGAAAATGGCCCTCAGTGTTCAAATAAAATAAAGATTTAAAGGTGCACACTATATATCTTCTAGTCCAGTGGGTCTCAAACTTTTGTACTGGTAACCCCTTTCACATAGCAAGCCTCTGAGTGCGATCCCCCCCTTATAAATGAAAAACACTTTTTAAATATATTAAACACCATTATAAATGCTGGAAGGAAAGCAGAGTTTGGGGTGAAGCCTGACAGCTCACGACCCCCCTTGTAATAACCTTGTGACCCCCTGAGGGGTCCTGATCCTGAGTTTGAGAACCCCTATTCTAGTCACTAGGGGGAAAACCCAAATGGGAACATTTTCTTTGTGTTTCTTGTATAGTGTTCATGTCTGACATTTTCAATAATTCAAAACAAGCAGCAAGGACACTTCCAGATAATCCAGATAACTTCCAGATAGTCCAGATAAAAGCTACATGGCAGCGAAGTTAAAGTCGAGAACATGTCAATAACTGCAGGCTAGAAGAGTGGAAGTTATTTAGGTGCCTTCACTGTGCATTTCCATTCTTAACATATTTGGATTTCTCCTTCAACCTGAACTCTGGGTTGGGAAGGGTTGATTTGGGGATAATTGCACGTAATGTTTTTACCTTTCTGTTATGTCAGCCTAAACTCCAGTTTAAAGCCATTTTTAGCTGGGAAGTATATTACATACTGTATCGCATGCAGAGCATATGTATATACATCTATTATTGACAATTCATCTGTGCTGTGTCTGGGCTCTGGTGTCCTATATTTTTTGCACAGCTAAGATTAATGCATGTTTCTCTCTTAGCTGATGCACACTGCCCTCAGTCCCCTATGGCTCATTCTTGACTCTTGCCTCTCTAGGTAAAACACTGGGTCATGGTGCTTTTGGGAAAGTCGTGGAGGCATCTGCTTTTGGTATCGATAAATCTTCAACCTGCAAAACAGTTGCTGTTAAAATGCTTAAAGGTACATTTCTCTGAGAGCTTCTCAGACAGTTCCTCTGGATGTACATGGGTAACGAGGTTTCCAGTGCTCAGTTCCAAACGAGTCCCGAGGGCTTTGTGTTTGGAAGGGAGTGGGTTTGCCACATGGGAACAATTAGTCGCCATACAGGGGATGTCAACGTATGGGAAATGACAAGTGGGCTCCACACTATGCCGCTGATGTAGCCTTGTATTCCTAGAGGAGGAAAACGGCAGCCTCCATGTCTGTGGGGTTAGGAGGGAAACAGATTACAGAATGTAATTGCATTAGTCTGAAATTGTATCAAAACCATTGATCCCAGTCCTTCCAGATGTGGAACAGTTCAAGGAGTTGAAAAGGAGCGCTGCCAAGGGAGTGAATTAGGGACAACTTTCTTGCAGTTATTAAAATGAAGGAATGCTTTTACCATCCAGCCGGGGGGAGGAGGGGAGAGGGCTGGTGAATTTGGAGCGTATGTTGTTTCCAAATGATATTTACATACAAAGCCTCTGCAGACAGTTTGTGAATAAATACATCATCTGGCATGTTGGGTGCATGGGTTTGTGGGTTTTAACTGGTCACTTGGGTTCTTTTCAAATATACAAGTGATTTTCTTTGGGTGGGGCTACAACTCGCTGGCCCAAACTGCCACATAATGTTGCTGTGTGATAGCGTTAACCTCTTCAGCTCCACAATGCAGGATCTTCGCTTAGATCACAGCGATGTGGCTTTTGTTGCCAGCTGCCTCTCCTGCTCCTCTACTGCCCACCCTTCCCCCAGTGTCAGATCTCCTCTGCTTGCCAGTACCACCTTTCTCTACCTTCTCTAGACCTGCATTGGGCCAATGGGGTCTTCAGATTCCCCCCCCCCCCCCCCGCTGTTGTTTTTCCCAGTCTACACCCCTCTCCAAAACCTGACCTGAAGTTCCCAAAGGCCCTTGATTGACCCAACTCTCCCCTGGCTCCTCCACCCCCCACAATTTCCCCCAGGCTGCCTCCCAGCTAACCCTGCCCAGTAAGTCTTCCACCAGTGCCTTACACCTGCATCCTTCTTGCTTCAACCATGGCTCCCCATCGCCACCCAAAATGCCATCCCCACCATGAATGCAGCCAGCAGTAAACTAGAACCTCTGATGAGAATCTGTTCATTCAGAAAAGAGACGGCCCTAGAGGTGGCAGCATTACAGTGATTCCACCATACATGTAAATTCCATGAAGCTTGTTGGTATCTCCTTCAAAATGGAAGGCGGTATGTAAATGTAATAGATTGTCATAAAGAATTTCAGATGATGTTCAATTTAAATATTACTGGGCCTGGTTCCCACCTCAAAGCCGTGTAAATCAGGTTGAACTCACTGAAGTCAATGGAGTTAAAACTGGTGCCTGCTGAAGGAGACTCAGGCTTGGAGTACTTATCTCTTTATGAGGCCAAGAAATGCCAAGATGCTGGGAAATCTGTTCATGGACAATTCTGCAACCGGAAAAAGAGGCAAAGTTTGTCAGAATAAATGATTTGTTATTCACTCCGCTCTAAAGCTAACCCCCAACCTTAACACAAACAGACTATGCACAGTGGCAGAAAACATGCAACAACCTGGCTTTATCCACCCCTTTTTGTTTTGTTTTAATCATGAAAATGATACAAAGATGATAATAGAAAATCACTAGTTAAAGTCCCAAGTATATGGAACATATATGGTGTTAGTGGTGGGATCAACACTGAGGAAATGTCCATGTAACTCAGACAAGGCCTAGTACTCAGGAGCTATGGTCCCACCCTGACTTTGTGAAGTACAGCAGACTCTTGTTAGTCTGTGTTTCACAAAGCCGTATACTTTACAATCACACACAGACATGGCCACTCTTCCCATTTGTTAGGGATGATTTAATACCAGCGACAGCACTGTAGTGAGGTCTCAAATGACTGAGACTTTGTTATTTTATAAAAAGTACTGGAGTACACTGAGTAGCACACTACCGGGCCTGACTTTCAGATGTGTGAGCAACTAGAGCTCCCATTACTTGGAGTGGTGAGAGCCGAGCACCTCTGAAAAGTAGATCCTGTGAAGTATTATTGCAAAGAGTTGCTACTAAACTACAATCACCAACAAGCATGGAAAAAAACATTTTCTCTTGCATTATCTCCTTGCCTTTTTGGATGTTTGTTCACTTGCTAAATTTGCAATATTTAGTTCTTTGCAAAGGTTCTCCCAGTATCTAGGTGGCATTAGAGAGGTTCTACTGCAGGATAATAACCCACTGTGACCCACTGCAGAGAAGGCAAGAGGCACTGAAAGGGCAAAGTGTTAATCCATTGCAGAAGGGTTACAGCAGGCGGATGAGTTCTTATCTGTTTAGGAGTCTGAGAGGCAGAGATAGCACAAATAACCTGGGTGGGTTTTGTTTCAAGTATAAACAGGATTTTCTGCATCCTGTTACAAATATCCTGTTGTGTAAAGATGATTTGTCCTGTTTATCTTAAGCAGAATGTGCAACTACAAATGAGTGCAAGGCTTTAATGTCTGAGCTGAAGATCCTCATCCACATAGGACACCATCTGAACGTGGTCAACCTGCTGGGAGCCTGCACCAAAGCAGGAGGTGAGAAACCATCCTCCCACAAAGTATTCAGCAAGTCCATGCTCAGTGATTGTGCTCAGTTGCAATAGCAAATTCTGCAGCCATGTCATCTTCATGGTCATCAGCAGGGACAGAACAAAGGATCTTCTGCTTCAGAAACATGGGCCCTTACTCCTCAAGCGAAAAGGAGAATCTTCATTAGCTATTAGGGGTCATGTCCTGTTGGAGGGTCTCCATTACTGGGTTTTATTACTGCACACACATGCATGTCTAACTTTCCAGTCAAGACGGGGCCAGCAGCATACACACAAGCTGGTGCCCAGTACAATATAATGTAACCTGGCAGCTGCCACAGAAGTTGTATGGGGGCAGAATTTGACAATGATGGCTTTTGAATTTCTTCCTAACATAAACCTTCCCTTCATTTTCTCTACTTTTCTACTATCTAAGGTACTTATATGGCCCAATATCTGAGCACCTTACAACCTTTTATGAATCTAGCCTCACAACACCCCTGTGAGGTTGGGAAGTACTAATATCTCCATTTTACAGAAAGAAATATGAGGCACAGAAAGTCTAAGTGGCTTGCCCAAGGTCACACAAAGCATCTGTGACAGAGCAGGGACTTGACCCCAGGTCTCCAGGATCCTAGCCTACTGCCTAACCACTGGAGCATCCTTCCCCTTCTTAGCCTGCCCTTTAAAACAGTGCTGGCTCTCTTTACTTTATGCTTTCCATTACAGGGTAACATCTACCATGGATGCCTCTTCAGTGTTTATGATGAACTTTGAAAACAATCTCCAAAGGATGGGAGACAAGAGTTGAGGGCAAAGAAACCAAGGTTAAATAAATGGAGACAGAGAGATAGTGCCCACATTGGTAACTGTCTAAGACATTAAAGATATCATTTTTCCAAGGGACATCTAGTCGCCAAGCCAAAGGGAAAAAAAAGCAATGTTGCTAAGGTAGTTGACAGGATGACAGGAGGTAAATTATCCCTCAAACCAGACGTTTACAGTTCACAGTAGAACAGGCAGGAGACAGCAAGTGGCAGACCCTGTCCTAATCTGGAAGCCACAGATTTGAAATCTGCAGGAGCACTGAGGCAAGAGACCAGTAGCTTTGCAAATCACATCTGACCGGACAGCCATATTGATCTGAAATGTTTCGAGGATTCAGAGGAACCAGCAAGCAATCCCTGACGCTGGGCTGCTGACTTGTGATTAATGGGGGAGGGAAGTTGTAAGCCATGGTGGTAGGGCCTCCTCCCAAATCAAGCCCATTAAACTGATAAACAATATTTAGTAAAATGTCAGTGTGGTGGCTTGTCATAACCAGACACCCAGAACAGTCTCATGCAACTGTAGCCATTAGCCATTAACCTGAAAACTAATATGACCCTAATGTTTGCACCTTATTGAGTTCTCATCATAGCAAGGTCCATGTAGGTGAACATGATCCTTTGCCTATTGTGATTATCCATTGCTTGAGTGTACTTGTCCCCAGCTGGTCCCCTTAGAGCATCCAATAGCCTCTTTCCCTACCCTGCATCCTTCTGGGTGAATAGGCCCTTTTAGTGCTACTTTACTAGCTGCCCAAAGAAGTCACTGCTAAAACCTGGGGAAGCAAGAGACTGGATGTGGGAGCCAGGTTTCCCATATGGCATTACAGAGCGCTAACTGCATAGGCTACAAGCAAGCTCTAGTTTGTTTGCTTTTGAACAAAGCCAGTGGAGACTGAAGAAAAATAGCCTAGAGCTCACAAGATAGACATTGGGATAAGAGTTTCCATTAAAATATCATTTCTAAGTACAGGGCTTTCTCATTCCTTGTTAAGTTTTATATAGCTTGTAATAGTACTCTTGATAATTGCACCCATTAAACATGCACAATACATTATTTTAACAATATCTGCCTCTTGCAACGTCACTTTGAAACACCTTGTCAGAGCATCTGATGTTAAGCAGTTAGTGCTAATGCATGCTCTAATATGCTTTATAATAAGGAACTAAAATATGAGGATGCTACGTCTAGGAAACATTTCAGAGGCACAAATAAAACACTTAGTGGCACTTTAAAGTCATGCTGGACTCTGCATTTCCTCTGAGTATTCACCAGCCAGATCTGACTTTAGTTTCTTGAAACAATGTTCCAGTTGATCTTTTCTTTGCCCTGTAAGAAGCAGGCACTGGTTTGGGGAAGTAACCTAATGATATGGAGTGCAGTGGTGGAGGCAGCATGGTGACACAGAAGAGACAGTAAAGACCAGTGGCAGGATCAGAGTTGAGTTGCATAGCTATAGTCACCTGGATCTCTCCCAGGTTGCAGACTTCAGAGCAGCGGAGTGCTTGCTGCAGTGCGTCAGTTCCTGTTCTGACTGCTTCTCAGTCATAGCCTCCAGCCCACGCCCCCTTTAGACAGGCTGTGGTGGTGACGTTAACATTCACATTACATCAGCTGGCACCTCCACCAGAGAGCTGACTGCATATATGCAAAGAGTGGTGCTGTGTATATATAATACTGTATGAACCTTGGGCTTGATTTTCAAAGGTGCTGATCACCCACGGCTGCAACTGAAGTCAATGGGAGCGGGAGGTTCTGAGCAGGTCCACGGCGTATAGTGCATACATATTAGCACTTTAGGATCCTTACAACTGAAAGGCCCTATTGAAATATACAGTGATATTTATAGTTAAGTAAAAAACCTCGTCTTCTCCCCTTTATCTGGGTTACTCACTTCCAGGTGCTGACTGCAACCCCGGTGCTTCCTCATTTTGAGCCGGTAGAAGTGGGTATTCACCCACGAAAGCTCATGCTCCAATACGTCTGTTAGTCTATAAGGTGCCACAGGATTCTTTGCTGCGTTTTCAAATAAAATGTCTTTCTTCCCTCTTTGCTCCCCATCAGCTCTTTCCCACTGCTCTGTTTTCAATCCCATGTTCTCAGACTTATTCATGTCAAACTGAGCCAAACAGGTACACCACAGCACAAGTCTGGGTGCGTGTATTTCTGACACATGCAGATAAGAGCTTATTGCTTAGGGTTTGCATGTTCACTGAATGGCCTGATGAAGCTCTTGGCATTTTTCCTTTGAAGTCTGAACTCAAGAGTCTGAATCTGAAGTTTCCAGATGGAACAAGGTTTACGGAGATGAAAGGCTGACCACTTAGGATGGATAATAATAGGTGTTTACATGCATTCTAATCCCATGACTTCACCTTCCCTTACATTAGAGGCATTTTGTGTGCTGGTTTCTAAAACCCAGCACCCGTACAATGGAGGCTAATTGCACAGAAATACAGATTTCGTTCTCTCATGGCTTGGGCTGAAACACAAAAGCACTTGCAAAGATGTCTAAAAATATCCATAGTTGTATAAAATCAACAGATACATCAAACTAAAAAATACTTTGCCCAGGAATAAAAAAGGAAGAAATTGACATGCCCTTTGTGCTTTCAAAGCCTTTAGATCTAATATCTTTGCAAACTTTTGATTCATCTGGTGTCATAAACAGATCTAAATATGTGTTTGTATTGCCTCCACTGGCACGAAGTCCTGTACAATACAAAAAGATTTACACTGAGATCAGAAAACCCAGAGGGCTCTTCCACGAAATGGATCCCAACAGAAAAAAAAAAAGAATTTAGTAATATGGGGGATTGTACATTCTGGTCTATCCTCTTTAATGTTCCTGTTTCTAGAAATGAGAAACAATTCCCTAATATTGTTGTCTGACAGGTAAAGAGGGAGGTAGTAGCTAGGACTCCTGGGTTCTGTTCTCAGTTTCCCACCTCAGCCACTGCCTCATGGTGTGAGCCTGGAAAACCACTTCACTTCTCTATTCCCCAGTTTCCTCATCTGTATAATGGGGCTGATAATATTTACCTACTTCACAAGGGAAATCATGAGGCTGAATTAACGTTCAAGACACTGTCCTTCTCTAGACCCTTTCCATGGCAGGAATGCAGAAATGCACTGTGCATATGTTCCACTTTTACATCTGTGAAGGTCACTTTGCTTTTGTTCTCTTTGCAGGTCCTTTGATGGTTATCGTAGAATATTGCAAATATGGAAATCTGTCTAATTATCTGAGAGGAAAACGAGGGGACTTTGTTGCATATAAGGTAAAACATACAACTGACTTTTTATGCAATTGCAAGATGGGCAATTCATGATCACAAAGGCTAGCTGCTTATAATTAGGATTTGATCTCTATTTGCCATAGAGGGGCCACAGTTATATCGGAATGCTGGCGCTTCATCAGGCCACCAAATTCCAACTTGTAAGACGAGAAGGAAAAATGGACTCCTTCCTCTGTAGGATCTCAGTCCCTTCCTCACCCTCACCTCCAGCCCATACTGCATAATCAATTGCAAATGCTCATGAAAACAGCACATTCATCATTATGTGACTTGGAGGAGAAAAGAACTGCTCTGATTCCACTTCCTCACCACCAGCCCCTAGCTACTTGAAAGAGCAGTGGATGGTCTCTGTACGTTAGGTATGAAAACACTGGTTTCTCAATCCCATCTCCCTCCTCAGCAGCTCACTGGTCTTGTTGTCCCACAGAAAGCTGCACAGATTAGCCACCAGAACTGTTATGGGAGAGGTGAGGTCAGTCCCCTCTTTCCAGTAGAAGACTAAATACAACACTCAGACAGCAGCTTTGGGAGCCTGGTTGTTTCAAATCTCAGCCTGTCTAAAAACAGGGACCACTGATTCAAATCCTAGCAGGATCAGTGCAGCCTTTGATCCTTCCCAGGTACGACGCAGGTTATTGTGTGGGGGTTTTCCAGATGTCTCTAATACTTGTGGCCACATCTGCTCTTCATGGACACTAAAGCACATATGGTAACTGGGGCCAATTAGTTCATTTTATTATCCATTTATTGTTGTGCTGCGTGATGTTATGATTAACTCATATGCTATGTTATGTATAATTTATGTATGCTAAATAGGTTTAGGTTGTAGGATCATAGAAGAATAAGATTATTAAGTATTTAGGAGTGATAAGTATTTATTGTGTATCTAACTAAAGCAGGGCTGAAACACAGGGCCTCCAGGTAAGGCCTGTAATATTTCAGCTTAGCCATACTAGGCCATAGACTTAAGAATGCTTGACATATGTAAGTGACCAGAGAATGACTCTATGCCAGTAAGATCACAAGACTACTGGAAAGATGTGCCAACAGGTAATGTGGCGGAAAATTGACCACAAGATTACGATACCTTATTGCAACATCTTTTACAACATGTGTCCTGACCGCAGGGTACATGTTGCGTGTAGATGCTAATGAGAATAAGAGGAACTACAGCCAATCTATGAAAAATAGGGCATCCCAATATTCATGGGATGTCGAAATATATATAAGGAAAAAGAAGGTTGACACCTTCGTGCACATGCATAGAGTGTTAGGTATAGTCAAAATTACAATATAAAAGAGGATTCCGTGGTTGGATAAAAATGGGAAGACCCAAGAGAGAACCCCACAGTAACCCCAGCAGGAACTGTCCCTCTAGTGATGATCCTTTGAGAGATCCATCGGACCCTAGAATATCCCTGGGGATGACTATGGTTATAATTATTGCATAGGTTTTTGTAGGATTTCTATATGTAGGGGTAATTATCACCTTGCTTGTGACTTTAATAAAACTTATAGTACAGATAAAACTTTGTATGTGTGATTGTATATGTGGTCATTATCTTTGAACTTTGTGTGTATCCTTGAGAAAAACACCAGAGGCAATTTCACTCTGTTGAGCTTGAAACTGCAGCAAACCCGTGGCAGTGTAATACCACATCACTAAATTCACTTTAAATAAAATAAATGGCTACAGACCTCATGTGAGAGAAGGGAAATTTCCCTGATGCCACAATTCCTCCTCTGCCCATTATTGTTTGTGTGCTATAGTGATCGGCTGTGGTTCCCTACCCCGTGCAGCTCTCTGTGTATTACTTGAAAAGTGCTTTTGCAAAACATTTATGGGGACGTCACCATAAGATCCTTTCCCAACCTCTGCCACGCCATTCCTTTAAATACCCTGAACTGCCTGGGCATCGCACTTCATCAAGGTAAATCATTTCTATGGGATTTTTAGTCCCAGGAGAATTCTGACCAAGCAGAGAAAAGTCTGGATGAGTCCAACAGTGATTTAACAGAGCTGATCAAGAGGCGCCTTGAGAGTGTGGCCAGCACAGGAAGCTCGGCCAGTTCAGGATTCATTGAAGATAAGAGTTACAGTGACTCGGAAGAGGAAGAAGAAGGTAAAAGAAACTTACCTATTCCTGAATCCTTTGTCTTAAATGTTTCCCTTGTTTCTGACTAAACCCTGCCCTAAGGGTCACTTGCTTTACAAAGTCTCTTTGCTTGTTGACAAGTCCTGTAGGTCATGGCAGACTCCAGCCAGGTCTACACTACAAATGTTTACTGTCATAGCTATATCAGGTGGGGATAGGATGAGGGGTGGTTTGTGACCTACATAACTGGACCAGCAATAGCCCCTAATGTAGGCACAGTTATACCACCAAAGCTTTTGCTGGAATAACTTGTTTTGCTTGTGGGGGCTGGGGCCAGTAGAAGCTGCATCCACAATAGGCACACTTTCACAGCTATACGGGCAAAGCACTGCTAGTGTAAACCTTATGAGTTCTTCCTCATGCTCATAACAGAAGATCTGCAATAACACACATACACACACACCATCTGTTTCTTCTATAGAGGAGGGACTATAGCAAAATTTTAGCAGAATGTTTGTGTTGCCAATCTGCCCTTCCAGAAAACTCTCTTCACCTAATGGAGTTAAAAGAAATGTCCCGTCTTTTCTCCCCAAATGTCCCTCTTTACATGCTCTCCAGGACTGGTAGGCATGATTAATGCTAGAGGTCTTTCAGCTGTCTAGCCTTCTCCTCTAGGTTCTCATGTTTCTGTGGTCTCTTCTAGATGGTGAGGATCTGCAGAAGCGACCCTTGACCTTGGAGGATCTGATCTGCTATAGCTTCCAGGTGGCAAAAGGCATGGAGTTCCTGGCCTCCAGAAAAGTGAGTTCTATTTCTGCACCACTCCTCTGTCTTATATCTTTGTATTTCATTCAATAAACCTCAAGAGATGAGCATCTTTCATAGAGCCATAGCCATTAGCGATAAAGACTAAGTATATTATTGGGCTTGATTCTCCTGTGACTTGTACTTATTTTACACTATTGTAACTCCACTGAATCTTCTGGTCAAATAAGGAGTGGCATTGATAGACCTCCAAAGGGCATTGATAGGCCTCCGCCTGTTGTTGGCTGGAAGCACGGCAGCTATGCCATGGGACCATAGCTGGAAGGCATGGGGAAAAAAATCGGGCAACGTCATCTGAATTCCATGACAGATATAGAAGAAATCTCTCCAGCCTCCAGGAAGGAAATATCCTTCCACAGTGGAGGAAAAGCCCTCTGATAACTTCGGAGGAATGTAGCTCTAATAGTTTGCTTGCCGGTAATTGTTGGTAACTGTAGCCAAATGAATGCCTCAATGTCATTTCAATCCGTAGTCTATAGGTTTTTGAAGACGTTTGAGTCTAAGCCATATGGAAAAATATGTTCATAATTGTGGATCTGTCAGATGATTACCATGACAGTACCCAGGAATCAGATTGTGTGCACAGTTTTGCATATGTACAATCACTCACTATAGTAATTGCATATGCAAATATTGTGTCTTGATCCATGGGCATTCTCCTTTCAAAATTTGGCCCATAGGGTTTAATATTTAACTGGGGGGTTGCAAATCCATTCTGATCTTAGCTGTTCAAGTAGGATTTATTCAACATGTAAAGGGTTTGAGAAATGACCAGCCACAATGTTTCTCAATCTACTCCTTGTGCTGAGTTATTTTCTTTCTACTATATGACAGTATATTTTTGGCAGGCTCCCACACACATTTTCCCACTCCACTCAGCTCCAACACAAGCTCATTTTTCTTTCACTTTTCAAAAGAGTCCCCAGGCTTTTTACTCCATTAGCAGTCTGATGTTCAGGCAAAACCTCTGATTTCACTTGTCCGCATTTCCTCACAGTGTATTCATCGGGATTTGGCAGCAAGGAACATCCTTCTGTCGGAAAACAACGTGGTTAAGATCTGTGACTTTGGACTGGCTAGGGATATTTACAAAGATCCTGACTATGTACGGAAAGGAGATGTAAGTGAAAAGGACCTGACCTGCCAATCTTGAATATTACTCCCCCTAGGGACTGGGCAGATTAACAACCACAATAACTGGCCATGTGCCACATCTTTTTTATTCTTAGGCAAGACTTCCACTTAAATGGATGGCTCCGGAGGCTATTTTTGATAAAATTTATACTACGCAGAGTGATGTGTGGTCTTTTGGCGTGTTACTATGGGAAATATTTTCTCTGGGTAAGATCATTTTACACTTTTTTTAATATGATGTTATTGTGCAAAGGGCTTTAACAAAAGAGCAAAGGATACAGGGTCACATTCTGATCTCAGTTGGTCTGGTGTAAATTAACAGTAATTCAATATAAAACAGCAGTTACTCTAGACTGACAACATTTGGCTCCTAATGCATGTTAAAAAAAAAATCCCAAGTTTTAAATTTGTAATAATCAATACCAGGAGAGTGTGTGACAAACCCAAAGCAGGGCTGCTCTGGATTGAAACTTTTTTTTTTAAAGTGGTGAAAGTTTCCCTGTCAAACCATATTTTCCCATGATAAGTCTGGCTTTGGATCAGAAACCACACAGCCTATAGGTTGAAGAGAATTACGCTATTGTTGACATAATGGTCTGACATTGCTAGTGGTAGACAGTGAACCACAAGGGAATTTTTGTGTATGAGCTAACAGCTACAATGGCTGCTCTTGCCCCAGGCTTGATTCTGCTTCCCCTCAAAATGCTGATAAGTAAAATTACATGTTGGCTGCAGCCATCATAATCTTGACATGAGAACCCGTGCCAGCCTCCGTTAGTCATTTTGGAAGCAAACAGATAGAATGCATATTTGTACAGTCAAACCTCGCAATAACGTGCCCCGTTATAACGTGAAATTGCATATGATGCGATCATAAATTGGCTCCCCTTTAAGGCCTAATACTAGTGGTCCCCAACGCCATGGTGCCCACTAGGACATTGATGTGCCCCCGCTTAGTGCCCAGCAGGGGAGAGAAGCCACGGCCCCACGCCTGCCAGGGACAGAGAACTCTGAGGCTGCGGGCGCTGGTGCTCTCTATCCCTGGCAGGCGCAGGGCAGCAGCTTCTCTCCAAGCCGGAGAGAAGCCGTGGCCCTGCACCTGCCGGGGACAGAGAGCACCGGTGCCCGCAGCCCTGGAGTTCTCTGTCCGCAGCAGGCGCTGGGCCAGGGCTCCTCTCCCCTGCTGGGCACTAGGCGGCGCACATCAATGCACCGCATTGGGGACCACTGACCTACACTGACCAGCTTGAAACCCCGCTATACCACGACCCCGCATTCATTGTGATGGAATTTTTTGGACCCCAAACATCGCGTTATAGCGGGGTTTCACTGTATGTGTACACCGCTTGCAAAGGCACAGAATGTTTGGAATGAGGACATTGGTGCTCTATGACCTTTATCCTGCCATTAGACGAGACTTCTTAGAAAACTCAGTCTGGGATCTGGTCATTACACAACAGGTAAGGTTCCTGAAACTGAACCACACAATGTCGCTTACAGCCAGTGGGATCCCTCTGTTTCCAAATCCTCCTTATACAGCGTGGCATCTTCTCTTTCCTCAGAGTTGTCCAGTGGCTTTCTAATAACCATTTCCAAACAAATGAAAACAGTAACTCCATATAGTTAAACTCCCGAGTTCTAAACAGTCCTGGGTGACCCTCCAATGCCTGCAAGTTATAGATTGGCAGGGATTAACGTTGAGCCCATGATGCCAAGTTCAGAACTGGCTGCAGAATTCCCCAAAGTTTGGTACTATTCAAATCCAGGGTTTTGGTTTAGCTCATTATGGAGATTGAGCGCTGGTTGCAATGCTCAGAACCTGATTTGAACTTCCTTGAAGCTCAGAAGTGTTTTGGAACTCCGGCTTTGGTTTGGCTTCATCTGTAGTTTATATTAGCATGCAAAAGAGACACTTCACTGTTTAAAGTCTGGGACCGGGAGTTATTGCTTTCTCCAGAGTCTGGGTATGTCTCTGCCCTTGTGTCAATTTAGAATTATGGTGCTATAGAGTAACACATCCATGGCTGGCTAGGGGCTTCACAGGGGTCATTCTGTTACACACCCTTGGGAGCGTCACATTAAGAGGAAGGCTAGAACTCAGATCCTTCAACTCTACATGACCCAACTGTGGCAGCCAGACAGCAGACCAAGGGAAGTATATTAGCATGTAGAGATGCAATTAATGGGGACAGCCACACTATGGGAGTATCTGCAAATACCCAAGTGAACTGGCTGTTGGTGAATGGCAAAAAATGCTTCAGGAAGCCCCAGTGATGCTGAGCTGGAAACATATCCAGCCACTCCCAAAGGTGGTGTTGAAACAGGCGTGAGATTCTCTTCACTGGCCTTTTAATACAGAAGGTGCCAAATAAAAGTCAAGAGTAATAATAACAAAATCCAGTAAGTAGATTTTTATTCTTCTGTTTTTATTCACAATGCTTTTAAAAATAAATGTAAGTTACTTTCAGACTGCTTGGTTTAAGTAGCCCCTTTTCTCAATGAAGTTGCTTAATTGGGGCCACTTAAAACAAACAGTCTGAAAATAACATAAATTTAGACAGGCCTTTCTGAAGCCAGAGGAATCCACTAAATTACAGCACAATTTGACCATCCTTAGGACTTCCTATCCTTCTGTTATGATGCAGATCACAAACCACTTTCCTCTTTCCATGGCACCGATTCAAAAGCCAGTCGTTTTCCCTAAGAAGGGTTTTCATAAGGATCATCCAGGCATGTCCATAGTCACATCTGCAGCTCACATGATAAATATTTAATTAAGGGTTTCTGATTGAACCCTCTTATATAGAAGTTTTACAGATCATTGAGAGCCAGAGTACAGAAAGTTATTTGTCTTTGCTACAGGGAATGTTTTGGCTCCCATCCATGATCACTGCTTTTACGGGGTCCCACAGATTCAGTACCTTTTAAAAAGAAAGATATTGACCTGAAAAAAAAATGCAGTTTGGTTTGGACATAGATCCTGTCAGGGCCAAAAGTTGAATCTGGAAATAAAGCACTACAAACTTCCTCTGAGCTAGACAGAGTACATTAGTTCTGTTGATGCACAGGTAAACATACATAGGAGGAATTGCTTATCTTGATTTTGTAGCTGGTTTTGCTACTAATTATTTAAATGGAGTCAGCACAGTTGGTGGCAGATAATGCATTTTGAAATCAATTACCTGGCACATTACAGAATGTCAGTCTCTCCTGGAATTTAAATTTGCGGGGTTTCAAAAAGTAGTCAAAGGTATTTATGTAAACAACCAGCATTTGGTAATGCAACATCAGCATCTTATTAGCTCACTAAAATAAACGTGAGATCAAAAAGAGGGTTATTTAATATCCAGCGCAAGCCACATCTTTAAATGTTTTGGGAAATGTCTTGTCATCTGAACCTACATTTTTCCCAGCCTTTCCTAGCAGTCAAAATCCAAATCATTATGCCAGTTCCAGAGTCCAGATGCACCATAATGAGGTGCAGGAGTGTTTTGCTCCAGGCATTTGAGCTGTGAGCTGGACCCACTTGATAGGAGGTCAACCTTGGCCAAAAGGTTGCATATCAAGAATCACTCTTCCCTGTCTTCCTGCCACTCTTTCTCACCAATGTCCTACAGTGGATGCCTAAGAATGACAAGCTTTCACATACTGAGGGTTCACTTTGCACATTATAACCAGCTCCCCACCTCTCACAAGCCCCAATCAATGTATGTAAATCAAAACAGGGAAATACCCCCAAATATTCCAAAACTGTTTAGGCTAACAGTGTCCACAGCGCTTACTTACCAGGCTATGGCTTTCATCTTGCCCTTTGTGATCCAGCACTTCACCAAGGCCTAGTTCTTTATGATAAGCTCTGCTGCAGAGACAATTAACATGAGGTCGCCAGTGCAGTTTAGCAAAGCAGAGCTGACTTTTGGTCTGTTTGGATTGCTCTTCTGCATGCCGGAATGTACTAAACTTGCAGCGTAAAACAGCTGGGATGACTCATCACTGTCTCAGCCATACTCAGCTCCTCCACGTGGAAATCTGCTGGCTGGACAGGTCTCTGCTTACGAGAGTGTCGAATCACAGATATCTGAGTTGGAAAAGGACTTCTAGGTCATGCAGTCCCTCTTTTCACAAATGCAGGATTGTTCCCTGCAGCACACTCTCTGCTGTATTGTCCACGCTAGTGCTAAATGTCCCAAGCAATGAGATTCTACCCACTTCTCTTGGGAAACTACTCCACAGTCTAAGAGATACTGAAGCCTGGCATTAACAGTCCTCAAGATTGCCGTGTATGAAGTATAAGATGGACTGTGTGAAGATGGACAGTTCAGCTAGCATGACAGCTCTGAGGGTCAAAGTCCAGAAAATGTGCATACCAATGCATATCTCAGTTTAGGTATATTCATTCTTACCTATTTCAGGTAAGCGAGTTAATTCATACACTAAAGACTTCAAAAGCATTCGGAGATCCTTGGAGGAAAGGTGCTGCTGTAACCCACACACCTCCTGGATGTGGTGTTCTATCCCATCTAGTGGCACCAAGACCACTTAGAGTGAAACTAATGAGTCTACTCTACAGCCTTAGCTAATATGCAGCTGGCTTTTAGCTCATGCGGTAGAGGCTCATGAACTAAGCTCCAGGGGTCCCAGGTTCAATGACGACTGGGATCTGTTGGCATTACACTGCCATACAAGCAAAACATTATCTTATCATTCGGATTATGACTCTTATTATTCCTGGCGTTGGACAAAACTGGGAAGGGAACTATAGATACACAACAGAAATGAGTCTCACAATATATTTCCAACACAGCTAAAACTGGGGAAACACAAGATCAGATTGTTTTGTGACACTGCTGATGGGATTTCTGCCCCAGTTCATAGACCAAAGGTTTTCAGATAACTGTGGCCAGGTGACTCTAAACTGCCATAGACTAGGGTGACCAGACAGCAAGTGTGAAAAATCGGGATGAGGGTGGGGGGTAATAGGAGCCTAGATAAGAAAAAGACCCAAAAATCAGGACTGTCCCTATAAAATCGGGACATCTGATCACCCTACCGTAGACTGCCTTCCGAACCTATTCAGTGAGCTCGTTGCAACTTACACAATCCCAGCCCTGCAGTGCATGATACCAGGGATCAAGTGGTGAGGCTCATGCAGTTAAATTATTTGGGGAATAGTCACTTTTTGGTACTCTCTCCATTTCTAATATTTCTGCATGGCTTGTTCCCGCCCACAAGCGTGAAGTATATGATGGCATTCCCAAGCTTGAAGAAAACAGGAGATCAGGCAGGAATGTTATAGAAAGTAAACCACATACAGATTCCTCAAGAGCTGGACCCAGATTCAGATTCCTTTAAATCCCTGCTGTTCAAAACAGATTAAATGTTCTTCCAAACTCTTCAGCCAGCCTCAGGAATGCCAGACTATGACAAGAAATGGCTGTGTTACAGATTACAAACTCTGCTAGGGAGGAGGGAACCCAGAGGTGCTAGGAGGAGAAGAGGAATTTCATATTCTTTTTGAGGGAATGGGTGGGAATGTTTTTTTAAAGATAAACTCAGCCTCTTTCTCCCACCCCATTTCCTTTCCCCCAAATGGATGAAAACCTTACAGAACCCTACAAGGCCTTGGTTGTAGAATCTGTATGTCCAAAAAGGCTCATAGGCCCAGATTCTCAAAGATATTTAGGTGTCTAACTCCCACTGATTTCTGGACCTTTGCTTCTATTCCACTATCGTAGTTCCCTTGACCTTGTTCCAACACTGAATGTACCCAGCTGGCCTGGATCCTTAATAATGAACTAGGGACCTTTTAAGAGCTCTAGGCCCAATTTAAACTCTGGTGTAAGCAGGCGTAACTCAGGTTGACTCCAATGGGAGGGACATCCACTAATTTATAGCCCTCTTCAGCCCAGAAAAGTCTCTGAGTCCCTTTGCAATCTGTGTATGTGGTCTTCAGCTGTAATTTCAATCACAAATGCCACACAACAGGCTACAGCTGGCTGAAGATTCCCACTCTCCAAGTCAGTGACGGAATAGGATGCATCCCACCATATATAGAAGGAGTCTCCATCCCTATGTCTGTGCATGTAATAGAACAGCACTGAAGATGATTTGTATTGTGTAAAACAGGACAAAATGAGGATTAATCTTTCTGTCGGATGGCTGCTGGGCGACCCATGTGAAATAAGATGGTAGTGCATTTACGTCCAAAAATGCAGTCACAATTGGCACTAAGTGCCTTCCTCCCCTGGCTGGAGGTTAAGGATTGGATGGGCAGAATTCTCCTAGAAGTGGTTCCTCAGGGTTATGTTTGAGGCACATTAAACAGGGAATGGCAAGGAGGTGGAAAGGGGAGTTTGCCTTGTTGTGGGCTGTGATTTCCCTATTCTGTGGATAAACAAAGCCCTTCAATTTCCAGGCTGTCAGACCAGCAAATTGAACTAGTATTACATTCACACTGAGACAGAAAACAGGGGTGAAAACTGAGGCACTATTGGAAGAAAGTGAATATTTCCCAAAGCAGGAGCGTGTCTCTGTTGTGCCTGCTGTTCTGACATAGAATTAACTTCTATAGGGAAAATATGAGCTATTACAGGGCAGCTCGGCTCACTTACATACTCGCCTTGCCCTGATAGGTGCATTAAGGAGCATGATTTATTTGTGTGCATTGGTTTCCTGGTCACATTAGTACAGATGTCATTATTGGAGGCACAGTCTCACAAGTTTCTAATGAGAACAAGGGGAATGTGGTGAGTTGACACAGACATGCTTCCATGCATTTTCTCTGCAGTGTGTTTGGTTCATCTGCTAACCAATCGGAACTTAATGTAACAAGGGTTTGGGCCTTGCCCAGCAACTTTGCTTGGGCGTTTAGTCCTGAGCTAGCGGCATGAGATCATCAAGTGGAGAGTGAGAGCCTTGCACCTCTACCAATTCCTCCCGCTCACCAGCAGTGCCATTGATAGACCCCATAGGGATTTATACCCGGCCCTCTGGCTCTTGAAAGGTTACTCCACTCAGGTCCAGTAGGGGGATCTCAAGAGGAGGAAACTGAAATACTTGAGGTTCTAAGGGGAAGAGTAAACCACTTTCTTTCCACCAGTTCCCAGGGGGACCCTAACCTTCAATTTTTCCCCTTCTGTATTTATAATGGGCCAAACTCTGAGGGTTCTTGGTCATTACTCAGTGGAAGTTTCGTCTAAGGACTTCAGGATTTTGCCCAACATATGCAACACTAACCTGGCTTGAACAAGAGGAATAAGAGTTCAATTGCATGTCTGGGGGAGTATTTAGCTGACCTATGGCTCCCGTTGCCTTTTCGTCACATATGGCTAAAAGCCTACAGCACCCCCCAGCCTTATTCACCTGAGCAGCGAGTTCCATTGAAGTCACAGGGACTGAATGAGTTAGTGAAGATTGCAAGACTCATTATTACTTTACGTATATTCAGGTAGTGGAAAATTTGGCCTGGGGCATTACTTTGAAACGAGAATATATCTAGGTAAACTAGAAGGAACCTTCCTACTTAACCCAGGAGATTATTTAAGACATGAAACTGACATGCATTTTGCTTTTTGTTCTGTTGTGTTTCATTTCTGGGTGATTCTGACCCTGGTTTTAGTATGAATGTATTGCTCAACTTGACCAGAAACCTCTATCTAGAGGGAGTTCCTGTTCTAATGAAATTTCTAGAACAAAGTCCTTTTGGGTGCTACTGTGAACTGAGCTGAACCGTCACGCCCGTTTGGGTTTCATCACTCATCACTGAAAATGTGTGTGCGTCGTGGTCCTTTAGGAGCAACAGAATGTGCCAGGCAATGTGCTGCTTTAGTATATCACGAAGGGCTGATATTTAGAAGGTGGATGCAATTGGCTTTGGACCTAGAATTCATGTATTTTTGTGATGAGCCTAAAGATAACTTTCAGTGGGACTTAGACCTATAAGCTTTTTAAGCAATTTAAATCTTTGTAAATCTGGCCCACAATGTTATTTCTACAGTCAAAGGGCCTTATCCCAAGAGATGCTGTGCACCTGCAACTCCCATTCCATCAGCACCTTCTAGGATCAGGCCCCAAATTTCCAGCTAGGCTGGAATGCTCAGCAGTCACCATTGCTGTTTTGCATTCAGATGGACAGTGATCAAGCCAGGTGAGGTCACCCTCTCTGTTTGTACCTGCAGGTGCCTCACCATACCCGGGTGTGCAAATTGATGAGGACTTTTGCCGCCGCCTCAAAGAAGGAACACGGATGAGATCGCCAGAATATTCCACTCCAGAAATGTAAGCGATCTACTCCCAGCCCTGGACAATAGATTTTAACCATCATAACAGGGACTTTGATTTGTGTGTTGAGATGTGGGGAGGGTTTGTCAGATTTTCTTTCTTGTAACCCATTTATTAAATTTTGGGGTTGTGTCTACCCTAGGCTCCCTGATACCACAGACCAGTAACAACAAACCACCAAGTCAACTTCAGGGCCAATCTGTCAATGGGCAAAGGAGTTAACAGATCATTTCAGGCTAGTTGTGGTGTATGAAATCTCAGTTCAAGGAACCACCATGTTTGTTTGATTTCCAGTTTTGTGGGAGTGTCTATGTAGCCGTAATTGTAACCTGCTTTCAGCCACATCAGCAGGGCCTGCGACTCAAAGTTAAACTAGCTCAGCATAAACAACTTAGAGAATTGATTGAAACACAAGCACGGAGTGAAAAGACATGACTGGGGGTGTAATGCAGTGCTTCTGAACACAGGGATTTGATTTGTCACCTCCATTGGACATATCAGGTGGGAAGTCATCTAGATGAGGATGGAGACAAGCAGCAGCACAAAGAAATGGTTTGGAAATGCAGAATGACATTCTCTTAGAAGTCCATGTGTTTTTCCATAGCTACCAGACTATGCTGGATTGTTGGCATGGAGTTGCCACAGAGCGGCCGACCTTCACAGAGCTGGTTGAGCGCTTAGGAGACCTCCTCCAGGCAAACGTGCAACAGGTACAGCTGTGTGGCTGGTTTGTCGCATGTGTGCAGAGATGATATCCCAGGGGTTTAGCACCAATATAAGCAGGGCCGGCTCCAGGGTTATTGCCCCCCTAAGCTGTGGGGAAAAAAAAAAAAAGGTCGTGATCGCAACTGGCAGCAGCTCCACCACGCCACTTTCTTCTTCGGCGGCAATTCAGCAGCAGGTCCTTCCCTCCAATAGGGACCAAGGGACCAGCCGCCGAATTGCCGCCAAAGAGCCCAATGTGCCGCCCCTTCCCTTTGGCCGCCCCAAGCATCTGCTTGCTGAGCTGATGCCTGGAGCCGGCCCTGAATATAAGATATGACTTCACATCACCGCAAAGAACACAGTGAAAACGGCTATTGGTGTGAGCGTAGGAGTGGAAAATGCTACATATTCAAAGGGGATTTTGGTTAGAAAATAAGATGTTTATCCATCCACAATGAGCAAACACTTACAGTACATTAATTTAAAAAAGGTTCAGTTGCCCCCTAGAGGAACAATAGCTCTTTATCTCACAAAACATTTTAATTAGTTTTCAACACTGCAAACTGCCAGTAGCATAGTTCTCTTCCTACAATTGGTCTGAACTCTCTCTCTCTCTCTCCCTCAACCCCCTTTTCTCTGTATTTAAGCTCATTGTTACTTTTAGGAACTTCAAAATGAAGCCATTTAAGGCTCAAAGAGTCAATTACATAATTGTCAATTTCATAATAGTTAGATCAACTTTTTTCTCTCCATTTAAAAAAAAAAACCAGTACCTCAGTTATGTAACTGTCAATTCCATTATAAGAAGAAATCAAGCTCTCTCCCTGGCCCCTTCCCTTTTGGAAACTAATACATCAGTGAAGCTAAATAGAACGACACTTGTTTTGCAATGTGCAAAAGCCAGGAAGAGTTTGTGAGCTTTATGGTGCAAGCAAAGGAAATTAAAGCGAACTCAGGAATCGTGATAAGGGACCAGACAGTTAATTACGCCTCAGAATTAAAATCAAGGAAGAGGATTTTGATAAATGGTTTTAAGAAGACACAGAGCCACTTCTACAGATAATTGTAATAATTAGTACTTGCTGTTGAGACTTCATAGCTTCCTTAGGTAGGTGCTGAAGTATATTAAGGATGCAGTGGCAACTGTTGTAATGAAAGCACAGGAAATAAAGTGGTTTAAGGCGGCAATAATAAGGAATGACTGTCATTAGCTGCAACTGCTCAATTTGAACGGAAGCTCATAGGCTATAAATAGGCATTACTCATTTCAAATTCCCAGCTCTGCTATAGCCTCACATGCTGGCTGGCTCTGTATCTCTCCTTTCCCACACATAAACATGGAGCTTTAACATGGATTTGGGTGTTTTGAGTCCCATTACATTGAGCCAATGGAAATCACCAAAGATGCCAAAACATTGAAAATGTCATTGAGTGCCTAACTGAGACAGCGCACAAGAACATAAGAATGGCCATACTGGGTCAGACCAAAAATCCATCTAGCCCAGTATCCTGTCTTCCGACAGTGGCCAATGCCAGTGCCCCAGAGGGAATGAACAGAACAGGTAATCATCAAGTGATCCATCCCCTGTCACCCATTTCCAGCTTTTGGCAAACAGAGGCTAGGGACACATTCCTGCCCATCCTGGCTCATAGCCATTGATGGACCTCTCCTCCATGAATTTATCTAGTTCTTTTTTGAGTGCCCACCTTAATTGAGGCTGATTGGGGCATGATAATAAATAACACTAGTAGGAAATAATTGGCTGCAAGTTTGTCCAGGATGCAATAGGAGAGCCCTGTAAAGCCAGCTGCTTTCAAATGGATATGAACAAGCCAGAGATCACTCCGTGATGCTGCATGCTCAAAATGTTTAGTTTTCCTAGCTGACGCATGAGCACCAGAGGCAGAGATGTTGTTGCCATGAGAGAAGAAGCTTGAAAAACATGGCCTAGAATGCAGGGGCACTTGGAGGTCTTGCACTTTGCTATCATGATTGATGAAGCAATGGAGTGCTAGTGCTCAGATGCCTCCAAGGGAGGATCTACACAAAGAGCAACCAGGACTGGAATTTTCATCCATTCTTCTTAGTGGATCTCCCCAAAATGAAAGATTTGCCTTGTGGAAAGACAACAAGATAGTGAATATTGCGCAAAGCCCTTAACGCTGGATTTAGTGTGTTGCAAAGAACTTCATGACTGGCTTAAAGAAATCATCAAAAACAAAACAAATAGCTACATGGCTTTCATAGTGCACAGCCCTGCTTGGAAGATGGTTCCAGTAGAGCTTGATAGCCATTAACGTCCAGGCCATCAGGAGGAAGAACTGATCCTTACCGGCTTCTCTTTCTTCTGTTAATTATTTAGGATGGTAAAGATTATATTCCACTGAACATCACATTATGCCTTGATGGAGAATCTAACCCAAAGACCTGCCCAGTGGAAGAAAACTTGAGCAATTGCATTAATCGCTGGAGTGCATTGGGAATAGGGTAAGGAAAATGCTTTCTTATTTTGGTTTCAAGTCAAGAATCTAGACAATTAAGACAGTCAAAGCTGGGAAGTAGTTTAAGCCTGCAGGTAAGGGCATGAATCACAGTAGTTTCATATACGTGTTGTCTTCTCTGCCTACCAGCATTTATGGTGGAGCGGAACAGATCTGTTTATGGTTCCTGGGTTCATTCAGCACTAGGTTAGGGGCAGGGCTTTCCTTGGTTGAGGACTCTTGGCTATGAAACCCTTTTCCAGGGGTCAGCACCACCATGTTGCATGACAGACACTTGACAAAATTACTGGACTTAGTGACGGATATTGGTGGGGAGTGGGAGGGGGCTCCGGGCTGAGGCAGGGGGTTGGAGTGTGAGAGGAGGTACAGACTCTGGGCCGAGGGTGCGAGTTCTGAGGTGGGGCCAGAAATGAGGGGTTCAGGGTGCAGGAGAAGGCTCTGGGTTGGAGCAGGGGATTGGGATGCAAGGGGGTAAGGGCTCCGGCTGGGGGTGCAGGCTCTGGTGTGGGGCTGGGGATGAAGGATTTGGGGGTGCAGGAGGAGGCTCTGGGCTGGGGCTGAAGGGTTCAGAGTGTGGGAGGGGGCTCCGGGCTGGGACATGAGGTTGGGGTGTGGGGGCATGTGAGGGCTCCAGCTGGGGGTGCAGGCTCTGGGGTGGGGCTGGGGATGAGGGTTTTGGGGTGCAGGAGAGTGCTCTGGGCTGGGATCAACAGGTTCAGAGGGTGGGAGGGGAATTGGGGTTGGGGCAGAGGGTTGGGGCCCAGGAGGGGGGCTTAGGGGTGCAGGTTCCAGGCAGTGCTTACTTCAAGCAGCTTCTAGAAGCAGCGGTATGTCCCTGCTCCGGCTTCTATGCAGAGGCATGGCCAGGTGGCTCTGTGCACTCCTCCGTCCGCAGGCATTGCCCCCGCAGCTCCCATTGACCATGGTTCCCGGCCAATGGGCCGGAAGCCACAGAGTCAGCACTTTGGAGGTGGGGGGGTGGTGACTGAGGCAGCATGCAGAGCCACGTCTCTACCAGCAACAGCAGGGATGGAGAGCCGCTTGCAGGGAGCCGCCCAAGGTGAGCACCCCTCGTGGACCTCAAAATTTTTACCAGGGACATTTGTGTCTGTATACGGACACATTGCTGACCCCTTCCCCTTCCCCAAAGTGATCTGCCACATTGGCTGCCTTTAGGGCAGTCTATCAATCCCATGTATTTTAGATGGACCATCCTCTCCAGAAGCTTCCACTTCTGTGATTTCAGTTTCAGTCCCCCACATGCTTGTAACAGTTGGGTTTGAACACTTTTCTGGGGAAGAGGGGTTTGCTTTCAGTGTCACTGAGTTTCCCTCTGTGCCTTACGGCTTGGTCCCTTCTAGAGATGGGCCAAGGAAGCTGTGCATTGGGTTGTGCAGAAACAAAGCCTGGGATAGTTGGATCCAGCCTCTCTTTTATCTGACCCGCCACCAAGGTTTGGGGGAGTTGTAATAACACTTTGCAAAGCTTCCAGTTCTGGCCCTGCTCTCATTCTGCTTTAATAAATATTAGGGCTGATTGGCTCTTTAATTGATTTTCGATGTTTTGCATTTAGGTAGGTTAAATAAAAATAAAATCTAGGAATTGGATAGCGGCTTTAGAAGCCACTGTCCTGTTGAATGCAGAATGGCTAGGACTGGCTGCAATTTGTGTGTGGAGGAGACAGACAGCTGGCACGCCTTGCTGGGTGCTGTGGAAGTGCACAAAGGAGTGGCAACTGCTACAGCACTTAAGGTGGTGCAGCTTGCGCTCCCACCAGCATTGACCATGGTCTGCTATCCGAACAGAAAGGGAAGGATCAGGAAAGGCAGGGGACATGTATACATCCCTGTCCTGTCCTTTGTGATGGCTGCTAATGATGGTGGTGTTTGGCCGTATGACTTTCCCCTGGTAGGCCAAGAGAATCCAGAACCTAGCCCTTATCCTGTAACTTAAAACACTATGGGTTGTCCATGTAACTGTCCCTTTTTATCTGAAGTCCTGGTAGTGTGGATTTTGTCAGCAGCTCCAGGGTGGGGGTCTCATTTTATAACTCATATATGGATGCTGCTTGTTAGGGCCCGATTAACTAGTTACAAGATGTAGAAGAAAATCTGATGCACTTTGGGTCAGGGACATTGTTTGAGCTACAGAGCCCGGTCAGCAGTCACTTGGGAAAAAAGGAAAGTTACAGGGTTATCATGAATGGTTGCGCACTGATCTCTCACCCTTCTCCTTTCCAGTAATAACAGTAAGAAGAGACCGCTGAGTGTGAAGACATTTGATGAGGTGCCAGTGGAGAAGCAGAAAGTGATGAATGAGGTAAGCGAAGTGAACATACCTCTTCAAGCAAGTTTGCAGGCCTGCTGTCATCAGGGCCAGAAAGAGTTTCTAGAGCATGTGTGCGCTTCATTCTGGGAGAGGGGACAGAAACCCCAAGGGGGATTTAGTCCTGGATCCAGGAGAGCAAATGGGATCCTGCACTTTGTTTCATGAAGCAATTCAAATGGAGGCTAAAAGCATGATTATTTCAGCTCTGCATAGTGCCAGGAACTTCATGTGGCCTCTCCTGGGGTCACAATGATAAAGCATCTAGTTGTCTCTCTTCTCCTTCCGTATAAAATAACTCAGGAGCTTCTTTTGTAGTTCAGCTCCTTGAGAACTTCAGTATCATCTCTCGCCATGCTTCCTGCCTTAAAGCCAGAGCCACTGGCACCATGGGGCAGCCCCTGGCTGCTCAAAAACTCCACAGCAAGAAGCCCTCAGGAGACCATCTGACTGAGGGAGAGGGTGAACACCCATAGGCTGTGGAGCAAGTAAATGTCAGGGAGGATGCACACATTTTTGTCTCTCCCTATGGCCCATATGCTCTCTCAGGTGGGGAGTGCTCTCACGCTCGCTCGCTTTCCCCAGCCTGCATGGTCCCCTGTGCAGGGAGTTTCTTCTCCAATTGATGAATATCTCTCTGCTAGGAAGAGTGAGGTGTCCAACTACAGTTTAGCCTAGAAAGCAGATCTCTAGTCCATCCTCTTGCCAGTGCAGAACTGTTGCCTGTTATTTCCTATTCCTTTGCCATATTCAGTTTCTAGACCTCCATCCCTATTCCACCATCTTAGGGATCTGTAGGGAACAAATTCCCGCTAACCGCTGTATGCTCCCTCTTCAGGGATAGAGATCTGTTTCCCTGTATAACACAAGTACTTTCACTGGACAGACAGCTATCACAAATAGGTGACCAACTGCCTGCATCTGCATCCCTCTTCCAAAAGATCTTCTCATAAGGGGCATTTCTAAAATCAGTACATATTCAGTGGTAATATTTTTCCTACATACAGGAAAGAGGATGACATTAAAATAATGGCAGAGTTAAAGTGGTATTGCAATGGGTATCTTAGATAAGTACAGCCCTTGTGTCATCCGCTTTACTTCTGAGTGCACAAGGATTAGTGCCAGTATATTAAATGCCAAAGGAATTAATACTGATTAGGTCAGTATTTCAAATAGTTCAAAGTACACAACCACACCTGTCCTGCAATAGTAATTGTTATTTGTAGTTTTTTTATTAGTTTTCTTGTAGTCATTTAAAGATACTATGAAAGCAGCAATTCAGATAAATATGTGGTTGAGAAATAAATTATGGGGTCACTTATTGTTAAAACATAAACCTGGAGTGAAATCCTTGCACTGATTTCAGTGGGGCTGGGATTTCACCCCATATAGTTAAAAACAAAAAAAAAGCACGTTTTCTGACTTGTGTTACTACCCCGAGAACAATCTGATTTTCTGTTCACTCTTTATGCCACTTGTTCACTTTTCCACTTCACTCAGATTGCATGCTGAAATAAGACTGATCACAGTTTCATTCCTATTTCTAGTTAGTTTCCCTTTTTGGTTCTGGTGCACAGCACAGCTGCTGTTGATGCCACTTTCCAGCACTGAAGGGGAGTATTTAAGTTGTAAAGGATCCCCACCCCCCTCCAAAAAAAACCTGTTTTCATTTAAAATTTTTGTAGTTATTTGGAACAGGGACCATGTCTACCTGTCAATTTGTGCTGCACCTAGCGTGATGGCAAATTGGCCCTATTCATGGCCTCCAGACATAAGCTTAGTGTTGATAATAAAAACTAATAAAAATTAACAATCATAACTTTTGAATCAGAGCCCTCTCCCTTTTATTTTAACACCACTTTATCTTTTAGACCTAAACATCACAACTCTGCGGGACAGATGAAAGATTTTTTTTTTGTCCACTTGAGTACAAAGAAGGAGCCCTGCAAGATATGTTTACTGTGCCATATTCCTTGCAAGGAGTTTGTGTGGTCTAATCTGGTACCACACTTATGTTTTCTTTAGTTTAGTAAGAAGTCTTTCTAATAGGGAGAGCAATTCTAGAAGATATTTAAGATAGTGTTTAACTCAGGAGACCTATAAATGGATGTGCACTTTATAAACCTTCATTCAGATTTCAGCTCCACAATCTAGCAGGTACCCCTACATCATGTTTAATAACAGATTTCAAGTTTAAAATTGCAAAAAGCTTCTTGTTGTGATATGTGTATGTAGAATTTCTCTTTAAAATACCAGAAAGCCAAAATAAGAGAGAAGAATCATCATTTATGTTTGCTTTCTTTTATTTGACACAGTCTTCCCTCACTATTAATGTCTTTCCGTCTGTATACATTATTTGAGCCCTGTGCATATCACTGCATTTTATGGCCTTTTGAAAAATGATCAATAACATTTTTAACGCTATAAAAACAAGGCAAATTTTCAAAGACTAAACAAAAAGTACCAAGGGGCCCAGATGGCTAAGCGGAATGGTAACATAGGCCCCAATTTAACACAGCACACAAACATGGGTTTAACTTCCAAATCAGTGGGCGTTATGGAACAGCTGAAAGTTGTGTGTGTTTTTAAGTGCTTTTCTGCATAGAGGTGAGTTTTTAAAGTACGTGTGCCAGTGCTTTTGCTGAATGGGGGCCATAATACAGAGCGTTAGCGCTGTAGGTTGTTGATTTGAGTCCAACTCACCTTGGCAAATGCCCATCTGAAGACTCTTTGGTGCTATGTGTGGAATGAGTTGGCAGGTCTCACTCCAGCTCCTGGTACACTACTGTGTACCTGAAAATAATAATAATAATAATCACCACTACAAATGGCTTCCCTGTTGGCAGTCAGTGCCTGAGAGGCCAGTAACTGAACTGGCCTTGGAGCCTCAACCCCACCTCGTGGTAGGGTGACCAGATGTCCCAATTTTATAGGGACAATCCTGATATTTAGGTCTTTGTCTTATATAGGTGCCTATTACCCCCCACTCCCTGTCCTGATTTTTCACACTTGCTGTCTGGTCACCCTACCTAGTGGCGGCCTCTCCAGGGATGAGGAAACCTTGCACTGCTCCTGCCTGGGCTTTACCTGCTCTGTGGACAAATGAGGGAATTCAGCCTGTAGGACTGAAAGTCTGGCCCCTATCACAAAAAATGCTTCAGAAGAGTAAATGAGAGAAGAATAGACTCCAGTTGGAACTTGGTGTTTGAATTGGCCCCTTTGCTCTTCCTTCTCCAGTGGCTTTAATTGCTGCCCAGTACAAATTCTCCATCACGCGTTTTCCCCCTTGCTGTCAATCCGAGAGAGCTGCAGCGCTGTCTTTTCAGTTACCATGTTACTGATGTCCTGTTCCTTTCGCTGTACAGGAAAGCGAGTCAGATAGCGGGATGGTGCTGACATCTGATGAGATGAAAAGCCTGAAGAGGCTGGAAATCCGCTCCTGGCCTTATGGGATTATGGCTCTAGCGTGAGTACTTTGGGAACATTTCTTTGGAGTCGGTGTCCTGCCCAGAAAAGATTGTACAAAAAAAAAAAGTTTCTGATTCCAAATGGAACACAGTTAGTCTGCAGCACCAGCAGCTCTGGGCTTCATGATTACAACAGAAAGAGGATGGTTAATACATTTCAGAATGAAGAGGCACAGTTCAGTTTTGGTCACAGCATAGAAAAAAGAGGTACCAGTTTGCATATAAAACACAATCCCAGACTTCTGAAAGGAAGGCTGTTCCTCTAGATGAGTTTCATACATGTGTTTCTCTGCACACAGTGTGAACGTTAATTAGTCTGATAAAGCACTAAAACCAATTTCATCAACCTCAACACAGGATGCACCACCAATCAAATTAACTCTTTTTCCAAAGGAGAAGCTGCCTCATGTTTTTGAATCATCATATTCAAAGAGGGGTCAGACTTTCAAATAAAGTTGGCTTGTTTCAGGGTCTAATCCCTAAGACCCACAAATATGATGCAAGTGGCAAACATAGAGAATAGTATTTCTGCTACAGAGTTTTTCAAAAGAATCTATGGGAAGGATCTCATTCTCTGTTCAGTTAGTTAGGAATTTACAATAAATTTCAACCAAACTGCTTGGAGTTTTCTGTAAGACCTATCACCGTAGTATCTAAGACATTTAGAACCCTGTTGACTTGGCTTCTTCTTGTTAAATTCAACATGGCTTTTCCACAATGGTATTTTCCACAATTCCCCACAGAACACAGTTGACCTTCTTTGTGAGGTGTGGTATATTGGGAGAAGTTTGCACTGCTTCTGTATAGCATTAGCAGGCTCATTTCGGAGTGTGCACAATCAGAGTGCAAGTCAGTAATTGAGAGAGGCTACTGACTTGCTCCTGACAGACAGAGAGGAAGGGTGATGGAAGCTTGTCTTGGCTTTTCACACTTGCGCTCCATGAATTCCCCATTATCGTTTGGGGGAGTAGACTCAGTCTGTGATATGTGATAAAAGTTACAGAGCAGGCTCATGTTATTCTTGCTGAACTGAGGTAAGCTTTCAAATTCCACTTGTCCTGCAGGAAAGGAACTCAGTGTGTTCAGCAGAATTCATTCTGCAGGACGGTGGGAGAATTAAGGACAGCAGGCATCCTCACAAAGTTCTTTGCCTACATGCACATTAGGGGTGGGTACACTGATTCAAATAAAACACCCTCCCTCCCCTGATGATATTTGCTCATTTTTTAGAATCATGTCTGAATGAACCTTTTTTGTTTCTGAGATTCAGAATTGTTCAGATGAGCAGCTGGTGGATTTTTCTTTACTGTCCCTTCAGGTTTTCAGCAGAAGCACTGAATTCCCACATGCCAGGCTGCTCTATAATGGCATTGCCATTCCGAAGCAGACACACTAGATACCCCAGGAGTGAGTTTGTTCTTGTGAGATTTCCAGCTCAGCTCTGTAGAGGTTCAAGCCTCAAATAAAACTTTGAACACGGGACCAGATCCTGAGTTAGTGTCAGTTGGTTTAATTCCATTGACTTCATTTAATATATGCTCCTATTAAATATTCCAAGCTGGAAATCTGGTCTTCTAAATCCATATCTTTTGGGGTATTCTATTCATAACTGTACACCTGGTACTTCCTGTGCCAGCCAGTCCACACATGGGCATTTGAATAGAAATCTAATCTAGAGCCAAGGCCTGCAGCAAGCAGCATCCATCCCCACCTCATTTTCAGGACTACAGCAATCTCATGGCAGACAGAGGAGTGTTTGTCCTTGGCCTGTTTTTCCATTCAGTTCACCCCAGCTGAGAAGACCCTTTTGCCAGACTCTTTTTTGAAACCATCTTGCAGAATCTCTGTGGCCCAAGTGATACATTCATTTAGATATTAATTATGGAAGGTCTTGGCGTCCTTTCATTTCAGGACATGTCATGCCTTGATCTCACACTCCCGTAACTTGAAAAACATCCCTGAGAAGCACTTGTAATATTCTCCAAATGGCTTGGAGAGGTCAGAGAAGAGTGTTAGTTTAGCTGGGGAGATAATGTCACCCTTGTTAATTGTGTATCTCTCTCTATCAAAAACATTTACCCTGGACCCATTTGAAACAGTCATCCTCTTCTTACCCAAAAGCTTTCAAAGGCTTAGCATGTTTTCTAAACCAGGGTGGCTGCATTTATTATTTTTTGCCTAAATCTCACTGTTTATTTGTCTTGCATTCGCTTGCTCTGTCAAGTTGAAAAGTTGGCTGCACTCCTTGCTGGTGTCAAGAGTTTACTGAGGCTGAATCTGATACCTTGGGCCTGGGAATCCTGTTAGACAAGTAATAACTATTTCTGAAGTCAGAAGCACTTTACGTTGGCTTTATGAGAGCAAAAGAGAGACTGCATCTAAATCAGCATTTGAGGAAGTGTAGGACATCACCATGAGGATAGTGTGTCAGGTTTTATCTTGTAACATTAACATGCCAGCACCAAGCACTGCCTTAAAATCCTCTTGGAGACTCTTTAATCAAGTTATTATGAAGATCTATAGTAGGCCTGGCTTTTGCTTGAGTGTGGGGTTTGTTTGGGTTTTTTTTTTTTGTCTGATCTAATTATGCTCGGTTGCTCTGAAACAATTATTCAGGCTAATCTTGGCTGAGCACCCTGACACCAACTGACTGGGTCTCAGCTGATGTGCTGCAGATACCGAGAGGCAGCTTCCAGCTCACGTCGCTGAGGGCTGTGCCTTTGCCCGAGCTGGATTGGGTCTAAGGCAATCTCAGTGCACAGGATTCAAACCAAACAATCACGCTTGGCAGCATCTAGCATTCCTGTTCAGATATGATGTGTCTGGGGAAAGACTGTAGGAAAAGGTGACCCTTAGGCCACATCTACGCTCCAGGCTGGGGATGTGATTCCCAGCTCGCGTAAACACAGTCACACTAGCTCAATGAGAACTAGCTTGAGTATGAATAGTCGTGTAGTCTTGGTAGCACAGGCAGCAGCAGCATAGCTTAGCTGAGCTGAGGACAAACTCTTCCAAACCCTGTGGGTACACAGTCGGCATGGCTAAGACAGCACTGCTGTCGCCCATGCTACCATGACTACACTACTATATATACTCAGGATAGCTTTTGTTGACCTTGGAATCACACCCGTAGCTTGTAGTGTAGATGTAGCCTTAGAGACACAGCTGCACAACTAAGGCTTTCATATACAGCCCTGGGATCTTCCATGCTCTGCGGTCACTACTCACCCAGAGAAAGTGGCTCAGAAGGGTCAGTCAGAATTCCTATTGCTACATCCTGTTTTCAAGTGAATAGAGGTTGGAGATAAGGTTGCTCCAGGCTGATGTATATGATTACAGCTGAAGACTTTTCTTTTTGTTACTAGTACATACGTTCTTGGGGGTAGTGACTATACCTATCTCTATGTTTGTACAGCACCTAGCACAAGGACCCAGACTGTGTCTGTCCAAAATTTGCAGCACTCAGAATCAGTGAAAATTTTGGTTTAAGTAATTTGTCCAAGGTCACACAGTGATGCAGTGGCAAGAGTCCCTAGAACTAATGTATTCTTGGTTCCTGTTCTCATTATGGTATGCTGCACTGCCTCTCAACCCTCTATTCCTTGTGTTCAGTGGGAATTGACCATCCTGGGTGTGGGGGAACCTGTGCCAGAGTTTTTCATTTGGGTTGATTGTATATTTCAGATGATTGGGCCAAATTCATCACTGGCATAATCAGGCACAACTCCACTGACGCCAAAACAGCTGCAATCACTTATTCCAGTGGTGAATTGGTCCTTTTGTGGCTCCCTTTTAGCTTTGTTTTGCATTTGGTTATTGTCCAGCCTATATATAGGTACCTTGTGAATGTTTCAAAAGAATGAATTTTTAACCGTAACGCTTCAAATTCCTCTGCCACTTGACCAGTGACATATTGATCCTGCCAGAAGGAAAGCAGTATTGGATTTCTACTGCATGGTACTCACTGCAGATTCATCGAAGCAAATTCTGAATCAGACTCACAACTATTAGAGAAAAAACAACCTTAGTGATTAAAGCCTCTGGTATTTTTTCAATGAAATAGAGCTAAGATCAAGCATAATACCTACTATTACTCTGGAAAAGTGTCTCCATACGTCCCTATAAAAGCTATCAGATGGCTCCACAGTTGACTTCTCATTATTATTACAAGAGATAAGCATCAGGCACAAATTGGTAGACTTGCCGCTGCATAGCTCAGTTGCTTGTCTTTCCTTGAACAAGGCCTCTGATCACATCCAGGATTTTTAAGGGCCAGAGAGACCTACCTGGTTAAGACTAGGTGCTTGGGTAGAGCAAGGTGAGCAGCTCCACAACACTGGGAAGGAGTGTTCTACCTGAAGCCTGGGGAGTCCTCACTTATTTAGAGCTCTGTTGTCTCCTGCCCCTAAGAAATACTCTTACAGTCTCACTCATGCATTCCTAACTGAGCTTTAGGCCATTAGAAACCGACTCCCTCTTACAGAAAAATAAACAGCCCCAGTAATGAGCTTCCAGTTCTTGAGATGTTTTAATAGTTATTTACCTTCAAGCGAGAATCAATGGTTCGCAGAAGAGTGAGATGGAAGAGACCTATTAAGTCATCTAGTCCACTTCCTTGTAGCTAACGCAAGACTGTCTCTTATAGTATATTCTGCACAGCCTCCCCCACCTCCCTGCCCAACCTAATACATTCACTGTTAGGAAACATTTCCTGATATTCAACTTAAATTTTCCTTTGCTTCATTTCATCCCACTACTTTCAAGGCCCATCTTCACCATGACAGGAAACCCAGGTAGAATATAGTAAAAATCTGCAGTGTGGAGGGACCTAACCATATTTTAATCATGTCACATTACCAAGCTAAACTAGACTTATTCAAGTCTTTTGTCAAGTCATATGACCTAGTATTAATCTCGTTAAGCTCCCATCCTCGCTACAAATTTTAACTGTATTGTAATTGGGATGAGACACAAGTGTTTTGTAGTATGGTCCTCTGACAAGTTTCTACTAATAGAGTAGACAGGCCTGTAATTATACATACTTGGTCCAAACCTATAAACTCCCTCTGTTGGTATTTACAATTTACAAAGACGGCTTAGGCACCAGGGTATGGGCACTGTAGAAAGAAAGCCTGAAGGCAAAGACTTGTAGGTGATTAGCATGTCCCCCTGAGTCACTGGTTAGCCAAGCTCTATATTTGCTTTCTTCTAATCTTCCTTCATAAGTTAATTGTTCCAGTGCCTTAATCATTTTTGTTGCTCTACACTGAAACTCTCCAGTTTGTAGCCATCTTCCTGGAGCAGAGGAGCCCAGAACTGAGAGTGTAATGTGAGGTAGGCACAGTCTCACAAGTGTATCACATGAGTGTGAACCAGGAGTTTCCCCAACTAGCACTGAATACAAACTTGCACCTGACAAAAGTGGCATTTTTCGTGTGTTCTGAGTGTGGAAATTGCAATGTTCAGATTTCTTCCCCCCCAAATGTTACAAATTCCTGCAGACACAAATTCAAGGATTTTTGCATTGGTCCCTGTATAAGATGTTACTGTCTTGGGCCAATTTCAAAATGTATTTCAGGTGAAACTCACCCTCCCCACACATATAAACCCCTGGATTTGATTGAGACATTCAGTATTATGAAGGGCATAGTGAAAACGAACCAGTTCCTTCTTTCTACTCTCTTCTTTCATATGAGGAGAGGTAATTTAAAAGTAAAGGTTAGTGAAGGCAGAATCAATAAAGGAAAATACTTCTTTAGGCAGAAGAAGATCAACCTGTGGAATTCACTGAGGTAAATACTGTGGCTGGATTTTAACAGGATTAGGTCATTGTATAAGCCATTATTAACATTCGTACCTACATAATACTATGGGCAATTGAATCTCATCATGTGCTGGGCCTTAAACTATTCACCTGTGTGACTCAGGAAGGATTTTTCCCTCCTATGCAACATTGCACAATTGACTAGGAGCGTAATTATAAGAGGGCTTTTGCTTTCCTCTGAAGCATTGGGTACTGGCCACTGCTGAAGGCAGAATGCCAGACTAGATGGACCAACTGTCTGATCCTATGTGGCAGTTTCTATGTAGCAAATGAGATTTCAAGGACAGTTAGAACAAGGAAGCTGCAGCTTACCACCACGATATATATTCCAAGCATATGTACATTTCCCTGCTGCTGAGCAAGAAAAGACTATATTTACTGACATTTCATTCTAGAGCATTAAAAGGTAAAATGTAAAGACCCCTGGATTGTTTTAATTTAGGACATACATTTTGTATGAAAGGAACATTTTTGAAAGTTAATTGCATTTCAATTTGCCATAGACGGTTAATCAAAGAAGTCACTTTGGATCAAACTCATCATCTCTCTGGCTTGGGAGCAAATATTAAATGTCACTGTTCAAGTCTCTCTTCAAACATCAGTGTGATTTAGGTGACAGACAGAGCCATTCCCAGAGTAGTCATCTGCCCTAGAGGGGACAGAAACAGAAGGAGAACACTTGGTGGAAGCCAACAAGGGTCTGAAAGTTTCTCATTGTGTGGCCAAACTAAACCCCGATAAAATTTCTTTTATCTAGCAATCCAAGGCACACAGGCCCTGGGCCAAGTTAAACAGATACTTTCGTGCTTCTCCTTGTCTCCATTGACGACTTTAATGTCTGTGGAGTCAGCTGACAAGAGTCAACAGGGCTAGGTAATAAAAGAAAAGTACATAAATAAACAGTAGAGCAGAGAGACAGTTTTGCCGCTTATTCCAGAGGGAGAATCTATCTAACGAGAGGGGACGGAAAAGCTACCAAGTGTATGGCATTTTGAAGAAATTCCCACTGGTGTTTTCCTCTGGACAATGAGAAAGAAGAGAATTTAGATTTTGATAATAACAGACTGTCACATTGCTGGTACTCTCAGGGTTATAGTTTATTTCAGCCATGAGAGGCAACCTAGTGAGTAGTGATCTGCATTGCCATGCAAGGAATTTGGGTTCAACTTCTAGTCCAGATCTAAGAGGCCAGCACAGTGGAGTTTGCCTGCACAGTTTACTTCTCTGTACCATGGAAGTCTCAGAACTGGAGTTTATTGAAGAGATGCAAGAAGCATCCTAGTGGTTATATTTCTGCATCAACATGCAGGAATCATGGTTTCATTTTCCTGTCTTGGGTTTGAGCAGGAGGTACTTACATTTTGGGGAGGACAACCACATTGGATCAAAATAGGCCCTGCTGTAAAATGGCGCATCTCCCACTGAAGTCGAAGGCAGTTGCACCAGTTCATATGATGGCTGAATTTGGCTCAGCATCTCAAGTGCTACTGACTTGGAATGACTTTATAGATTGGCATATGCAAAGTATCATCCAACACACACACAAAACTCCCCAAACAATGGAGAATTACAAGACTGAATGACTCAAAACTGGCTGGTGCACATACACATAAAACGATACATTACCTGAGCCAATACAATACACCAGACATGCCTGCCTCCACCTCTCCAGAATAATTAACATTTACAATGAAAACACCAATACTAATTCTACTAGCCAGGCTGGTGACATCTGCAGCTCGCAGTGAACTTCAATTCCAGGCTCAGGATTCCAAGGCCAGAGACCAGATAGTCTAAGGTTATCGTACCAGAACGTATTGAGCAACATTAGCTCCCTTTCTGGAAAAAAAAGACATTTTCTGTCCTGAAACCAGTGAGGGAAGGCAACAAATGCATAGGAAGAATGAGGACAACAAGGAATGAAAAATAGGAATATTATGAGTGTTGTCCCCAGGAGCAATCTCTCTGTTAAAATCTGGGCTATGTCTAGCTATCTTAGATATTTAAATAGTCTCCATTACCATAGTACAAGAAGAGACCTTACAAGTTTTAATGAATTCAGCCTGTGAAGCATGGAAGTACAATTATCTCAATTTTTACTAGATAGGGAACTGAACTCATTGTTACACAGGAAATGTTGGGCACAATAGGGACTTAAACCCAGGTCCCCCAAGTCCTCCACTAGTGACCTAATCACTGCACCAACTGAATCTCCTGCTGATCTGGTTTTCAACCAAGTGTTCTAGACCATAAACACTTAAGCGGGAAAACAGTGGTGAAATCTGCTCAGCTGCGGAAAAGGTTGAATGTGAGCCAACAAGGTGATGCAGTTGCGAAAAAGGCTAATGTCATACTAAGGGTGTACTGGCAGGAAAACCATATCTGAGACAGGCAGTAACTGTTCCACTCTACCTGGCACTGGTGAGGCCTCAGCAGGAGTACTCTGTCCTGTTCTAGGTGCCACACTTTAAGAAAGCTGTGGACAAATTGGAACGAGTCCAGAGGAGAGAAACAAAAATTATAAAAGTCTCAGGAAACCTGACCTGTGAGGAAAGTTTAAAAAAGACAGCATGTTGAGACTTGAGAAAAGAAGACAGAAGAGGACCTGAGAACAGTCTCCAAATATGTTAAGGGTTGTTATAAAGAGGATTATTCTCCATGTTCACTGAAGGTAGATCAAGAAGTAATGGGTTTAATTTGCAGCAAGGGAGATTTAGATTAGATATTAGGAAAAACTTTCTAACTAGAATAGTTAAGTTCTGGAGTAGGCTTGCAAGGGAGTTTGTAGAAGCCTCATCATTGGAGGTTTTTAAGAACAGGCTGGACAAACACCTGTCAGGGACGTTCTAAATTGACTTAATCCTGCCTCAAGCTCTTCACATCCCTTTCAGCCCTACATTTCTATGATTCTATAAAGCAGGGTCACACCTCCACCCTCAATCAGCCATACCCTGTTTAGCAAATGGGAAGGAGTGCTAGGTCTGAGGTAGGCTGACTCATTATGCTGCAGTCAATATTTTCCTCTACCACGATACCTACAAAAACATGCACCAGTGATTAAACAGCTGGTGTGCAGTGAGCAGAGCTTTTCATACTGACCAGTTTTATCTCATTGTTTCCTTGCAGTCCCTCTGTTTGTTGTGTGTATCTGTTGCCCTGTCTCTTATGCTTGGATTGTAAGATTCTTGGGCCAGGGACTTTCTTCCTGTTCTGTGTTTGTACTGTATCTAGCACTTACGTGGCCCGGGAATATGACCAGGCTCACTATGCATTACAGCAATCTAGATAAAATAATAATAAATAGTCAAATCTCCTCTCGGAAGACTGTTTCTGTTTCAAGGCCATTAGAAAGTAACTACCGTAACTCCTCACTTAAAGTCTTCCCAGTTAATGTTGTTTCATTGTTACGTTGCTGATCAATTAGGGAACATGCTCGTTTAAAGTTGTGCAATGCTCCCTTATAACATTGGTTGGCAGCCGCCTGCTTTGTCCACCGCTTGCAGAAAGAGCAGCCCATTGGAGCTAGCTGGTTGAGGCTTGGAACCAGGGTGGGCTGGTGGCCCCCCCATCAGCTCCCCGCACCCCTAAGTTCCCTGTGCGGCAGTCGCCCAGCAGGCTATCAATTGCCGGCAGTTCAGCTGTCCCTCCCCCCACTGCCATGTGCTGCTCCTGCCCTGTGCCTTGGACTGCTCCCAGGAGCCTCCTGCTTGCTGTGCAGGACTGGGAGGGGAAGAGAGGTGCTAATGTCAGAATGTCCCCTGCCCCCCCTGCTCCTGCCCCTGCTTACCCCATCTCCATAGAGTTGGGGGGGAGAGGCACACGACAGGGCTCAGGATGGAGGGCGCTTGCTGCCAGCAGCTGCAGTCTCAACTTGCTGATCTACTTAAAAAGGCAATGTACTTAAGAGTGCGGTCAGCATACTTAAAAGGGCAATGTGCATCTCTCTCACACACACACAGGATGTGTGTCTCTGTCTCTATCTGCCATGCTGTCTCCCCTCCCTCCATTTGTGCTGCCTTGTAGAGTGTGAGGCTACATTAACAACAACGTGTTAACCCTTGAGGGCTCAGACGAATGCTAGTTCATCATTTAGCAGTAAGGCATTCGCTGGGGAATATCCCACTGTCTTCCACCCTCTAACTTCACCACCTCAACCAAGCTTCACAATCATCATAGCTGCGAACAGTATTAAATTGTTTGTTTAAAACATACACTCTGTGTGTGTGTGTGTGTGTGTGTGTGTGTGTGTGTGTGTGTGTGTGTGTGTGTGTGTGTGTGTGTATCATATAGTCTTTTGTCTGGTGAAAAAAAATTCCCTGGAACCTAACACCCCCGTTTATGTTAATCCTTATGGGGAAATTAGATTTGTTTAAAATCTTTTTGCTTAAAGTCACATTTTTCAGGAACATAACTGCAACATTAAGTAAGGAGTTATTGTATTTACATGTACGCATGATATGTATTCTCCCTACTGTCTGAGCACTATATAACTGGTTGACTTTATACTCTCCTTAGCATGTTCAGGAATCATTTTGAAGTGAGACACAAGCAATGCTGTGATCAGAGTCAGTTTGTGATTATGGATTATTGCAGAGAGATTCAGATCAGTTAGTTATAGAGTTCTAACAACAGTGGACAATTTCAGAGAACCACCTCCAGATCTGGATCTTTATCACCACCATTTCTGAATTATCCAAATCTCCTCCACAGAGATGCTTTGACTTCCTCAGGTAGAAGATGTTATAGATGAGCAAAATATTATTTATGAGGTTGCATATAATTACCTTTCTTGGGTTTAAGTAAACCTCTCTTCAAAGCCACCATGTGATGGCATCTGATGAAGACTGGTCCACACTCCCTTTGGAGTTCTCCTAGTTCTACCAATAAGTGTTGCTATTTAGCAACTTAAATTGTTTCTTTCCCCACATCATCACCTAGAGCAGTAGTTCTCAACCTGTGGCCCCAGTCAGCACAGAACTGTGGCCCATGTGACATCCTCAGGGCCATACAGGTAGTATTGGATACAGACCACATAACACATTGTGAGCCACATATGTGGCCCACAATGGTAAATAGGTTGAGAACCACTGCTCTAGAGTAAAAGAAGGCAGCTGGGAATCAAACCGAGGTCTCTTGAATAGCACCAGTTGCAGGACACTAGTTTGGGCATCATGCAATTTAGTTGAAAGACTGTTCTGTAGTTTTAAAAAGTTACAAGGTATGTGTGTGAGAGAGATTTGCTCTACAGTGAACGTAAAGTGCACTCTTGCTCTCCACATTGTTATAAATCGAAGTGTGTCATAGATTATTCATTAATCCCAGTTTTTACTGTACTTAAAGAAAAACCATAGATCAGGATTCTACTTTCAAAATGTCACATTCCCTGAACAATGACAGGAGCATTTATAACCAAGATACATACAGTACATTGGAGGGTGGTTCGTGGTGAGTGAAAGAGATAGGGTATAGGGACCCCTAGGTATTATTCCCAGCCCTGCTATTGAATCTCTGAGCGACCTTGAGCACGTCACAAACTCAGTCCCCCCATCTGTAAAATGGGGATAATAGTTACCTGTCTGACTGGGGTGCTGTGAGGATCAGTTCAGTAATGCATTTTGAGATCCTGAAAAGACAGATACTAGGCCAATGACAGATAAGAGCAAAGCTTTATAAGGAAAGGGTCTGAATATTGGATTGTTTGTCTTTGTTTTAAACAGGCAGCGAGCTGTCAGTAAGAGCAAAGAATCCATGTTATCAGAGCATGAGATTGTGAAATACCAGCCAGCAATACAGATAGATGAGGACACCATGGACTTCACCCTGGAAGACTCAGTTCTCCTGCCCATGGATCCAAACCTGGAATGCCACAGCCCACCTCCCGACTACAACTCCGTCATCCACTATTCTGCCCCTCCAGTGTAATCAGACCAGTTCAATCTCTGCACCTCTTTCAGCAATGCTGGATTCTCACATGCCTCCACCATTTATACAGGCTGTTTAAAAGGACTAGGGTAAAAAGAGGAGAAGGAAACTGAGAGTGTCCCTGCTATGAATGGAAACCCGTAAAGAGCAGCTACCTTAAAAGGTATGTTTCAGCTTATCAAGTTAACATACCAGAATCAAAAATAGGAGTTGCAGCCCAAAATTGCTCCCCACTCCTTACTCCCCACACTGGATTGCTCAGTAGCAATTGCAGATGTGCAAGGTATTTCAATCCCTTTTTGCTGATTCCATACAAGAGTCACGGAGATGGGTGCCACAGGATTGATTCTGCTGGCCATACGTAGACCCTGCAAGGATTATATGCTCAGATGCTGTATGGGGATCAGTTAAGAACTGTAGCCCCAAACACTGATATATGGATTTTGAAAGCGTACGTTATTTTAAAAACATGGGGAATCTCATTATCCCTCCCAAAATGTATTTGAAATATCCAAATTGTTTTGCTTAGGGTTGGTATTCTAATGATGTTTGTACATCTTCTGGGATCCGTCCTTAAAACTATACAACATACACAGAGCATGGGTACTCTGAGTACCTGTAGAAAGCCTGGATTTGGTTGCATTCTGGGCACACTACATAGCTCATCTATTTCCCTAGGTTTTTCCTTTGTAGGAACAACAATTTATTTTAGTGAATTATTTTATACTGATTGTTCAGCAGGTTTTTGGATAAGGACTTTATAAATTTAGATAAATACATTTTCCCGTGTGTGTGCACTCAATGCAGGCCATATGCCACTGGGACACCAACAGTTTAACACAATTTTTCTGTTTAACTTCTGGACACATATCTTTATAGAAAGCACTTCCCCTAGATTCCACTACTGATGCCAAACAGTTTGATTTTTGGAATACCAACCTATACCACACTAGGAGCAATCTGACATTTAGGTTTGTACTTCTGGAGCCCATGCAGCCTGACCACCTTGCTACTGTGGTATGTAATACCCTAAGCAAGTAAATCAAAGCTTTTTGCAGTCAGGCCTGGCTGGATCATGAATCTACACAGATGAGAAATTCAAAGTGACCTGCCCCTCACCCCCCACATGCTATGTACAGCAGGGGAATTGTAGGTTTGCCAGCATGCACACCCATCTCCTCCTTGCAGCAACCTCACAAGTAAGCAAGTAATCCTTGTAATTTAATGCACTGTGAAGTAATCTCAGCTGACATTAAAAATTTAGGCAGGAGTAAAGCATCTAGGGTCTCAAGTCTAAAGCAAGGCTGAGAAAGATGCTCATTGACAGTCAAGCCTGTAACCTCCTAAATTATAACCTGGAAAAAGGAGCTTTACATTAATTTTCTCTCTGGGGACTTTTCCAAGGCCTAGGAAACGCCTCCATTCCCTTCTTAGGTCTGGCATTAGCAATCACCTCTTTCCTTGAGAGGATAGATCTTTTTAAATGATCACAAATCGAAAGAAGAAAAGGCACCTGGCAAACAATGTGATCCTAACTCCTCCAGCATAGTGCTCTCAGAACATTGGAATCATTTTCAAATTACTAGGTAGACCTGATAACATTGAAATAAGCATGAAAGAAGACTCAGGTATTATCACAGGGGAAAACAGAAAAACAAAACAAAAATCCCAAGCCCAGCACCCTCTTCACTGTGAATGGTAAAACATTTGAAATGGGGGATCCTCAGATTGTAATCATGGTTCTCTTTAGTTCCTGAATTCGTCTGGAAAAAAGCATGCAAGCTCCCATTTAAAAAAGGGGATCTGCAGTAATTCACAAGGATGAGTCCCCCTTGTTCCTAGTTGATCTGCTGGGAAGTCTTAATCTGTAATTGCTTTATTGTCATTTTTGCACTTCTTTGTATTGTAATAACTATGTGTTAACTAGAGCTGGTCAAATAATGAGAGAAGCCTATTGGGGAATAATTTATCTAAAGAGTGACAAAAAGCTCTTTTCATCAGTTGTTCAGTGAATATTAAATTGAGCATCTGTAGAGCTGGTCAAATAATAAAGCACTTGGTTTGCAGATCATTTATTCACAAGACAAATGGAAAAAAATGTCTCTAATATATAACTCTGCTTGGTCTAGCATTAACATGTCAATGTGAGACAGTTTTTGCTGTTCTACATTGCTCTCAAACTTGTGAAAATTACAGTGTGTAAAAAACTTTTGCTTGCAAATCCTAAGTATAAGGAGGCCTAGGGAAAAAATAACAGTGTCAAGTATATAAATGTGCTCTCCATTTTTTAAATAAAATTGGAAACACTGCTGTGCTAATTAGCTGCTTCCAAGAAAACTCAGCATCTTTTCCCTTCCCCTTTATTCAGAACACAATTTGCAGAGGCTTTTGTGAAACCAAAGGGATGCAGGGGTTGTGTTCCAAGTGGAACCAAGGGAGTGCCTGTAGTTAAGGGGGCACTGCATCTAGAGTCTTATTACGGCTTTTAGCCAACATCCATCACAGTTGTTTTTATGTCATATGAGAACACAGAAATGCAGGCCGGGGCACTCTCCTTGAGATCTGCAAAATTCTACCCATCTTAATCACTGGGTCCATGGATGGGCCTCTAAAAATTGAGGACCCCTCTGTGATTCAAGGATCAGGAGACATCTAGGGCTAGCCATGCCAGATGCCTAGTTCATCAGAACCAGGACAACAACCCCTATCTGAGGGTGGGAGGGTTTGGTTCCTTTATGTCAGCCTCAAAGCACTTAAGAAGTGTCCAGAACAAAACTGCAAATGACCAAGGTTTGGACAAATGTGTTTTCAACTTTTATTTGAGTGGAAGTTTCTTCTCTTCTTCATGGTAAATCCAACCAGCTGAACTATTACCTGACAAGTATTATTCATGTATGTGTCTTGTATTTTATTTACTAATATTTTGTTTGTACTTTCCTCTCCTCCCTTAATTTAATTATTGTTCTTTCCTTACATTGGTGTATATAGTTTACCCAGTAGAGGCAAATATAGCAATTCCTCTATATGATTATGTTTGTAACATTTTAGTCAAGAGAGAGATGGAGATCCCCTGACGTAAGAGAGTTAAGTATCTTTACTAAACATTTCACTAATGCTTGCGGGCCAGGCTTGCTTTACAGTCCCCTCCCATTTCGAGTTTATAGTGACTCTCCTTTTGGCTGTTAGCATCTTTGGCTCTCCTTTATTCCCTTTGTTACGTAGCTTCAGTTAGAAAACAGGGAGCAAGAGGAATCTGGTGGGCTTGTGACATTCCTGCAGGCATCAGCAGTGCAGCTCAAGGTAAAAGGGAGGGATTTTCACAGGTTCTAGTCTAACTCAAGGCTGATCTACTGGCAGGAGGAAGAGAGGAGGCCAAATTGCTAAGTGATGTAATGTTTGATTTTTCAGACTTCTCAGGGATTCCTATTTGACTCCAGAGGGCAGTTGGTCACCTGCCTTTCTAATCTGATTCAGTTTAATGACAATTGTTATTAATCAGTGTAAACCTGTTGGGCTTTTTATGGTGCTTTCCCTTTCTGTTTTTCCCTAGCAACACCAAGTATCAGGGAAAGAGACTCTGACCATTCAGGGGCAAGAATCTCCCCTGATGAACCCTGGGGTCAGATAAGAGGCCGAGGATAAGTACCTCATTGGGGTCCATAACCATCTTATTATTCTGGTGTTTCTTGACATCTATATTCCCTGGTTCCTCCTTTTTCTTACTATCCATATATCTTAATATTTAATTTCATGGAAAGTTCAGATCATGTATAGCCTCCCTCCTGGTTTCTCCCAGTAGCTTCTTCTCTGCCTTTTGGCTAAGATCAAGTGTACAACTGGTTTCAGTCTGATATTGCCCAGGTATCCTGTACTTGCTGGGGATTGACTAGATAGCTAAACAGGTCTCTTTTTTTTCACCTTCAACTTTAACCTTTTCCCATCCTAAGACTTCCTACATTGGCTAGATTTGGGGACTGTGGCTTTTTTATCTCTATCAGAAACTGTCCCGGTAGCATGTCCCTGAACAAAATATGTTTCTTCTCTTCTGGGCATTTAAATACCCAGCTTCTCCAGCAAGCTAAAATTTGGTGGATTTATAGCTGAAATCTATTTGTCTCTCCTGTCTTCTTCAGACGCTTTGATCACTCTTTGCCTCTTTCACTTTATCTTAACCAGCTGGAGGGCCCAAACTCAGACACTGGACCCATCTCCCCTCCCCTGGGTACTAGGGCACCTCCAATCAAAATGAAAATCTCATGGCTCAGGCCTTTCTCTGTAGTAGGCTCAAATGAGGACATTAAATCTAGACTCCCTGTTACATTTGGATCCATACTGAGGACCAAATCTAAATATCTCCAAACACCACAGTTTGGATCTCTCTCTAATGTGAACACTGCTCTTTCTTGTGACTCTGTTGGGCAGTCAAATGGCCCTGGCACTTTATCACTTCTTCTCTGCTTCCTGTGTATTGTGGAGAGTGTTCGCTGGCACTTTACTCTGTAACCAGGTAGTCAAAAGCTTAAGACATAAATCTTCTCAGTAACATTTCATCTTCAGCAGTGGCACTGTCTTGTCACATCCCATCTTACCTGGGAAGTGTTATCAGCTTTTAATACAATTACAAGGGTGAGGTCTTGATTAATGGTTTCTAGCTCCCAAGCCCCAATGGGGCAATCTCATGGAATAAAACGCTTCTGATGAAACATCATCAGCAAAATGTCCATAACAAGATAGGATGCTACAAAGCACTAGATCTGTAGGAGATTATGCAATTCTGAACTCAACCACAGGGCCTTCTTAAAATTAATTGGAAGGAGAGAACAAGAGAGGAGGTATGAATTTCCCTTGTTTGACCACAGCTCTGGTTTGTTTGTACCAAGTGTTGTTTCCATATTGTGTAGAAGAACAAAAAGTCCCAGTTCCTAGCTGGACTGCAAAAGCTCATTGGCATGCCAACCAAATATGATGCCTTAAAAGATATGGTTACTCACACAGACTAGAATGGAATGCAGGGACCAAAGAGTATCTTTGCCTGCCTGTTAATCCTGTTTCACAAGAGCCAGCTCAGCCTTATTATTCAATTCATTTTTCCTTAGACCTTGAGTTGTCAAAGCTGTTAATGAAAGCTGGGAAAGCCCAATAACTGTGGAGTTAAGGAAAATAAACTAAGCAAGTGCCATGATATTACTCAAATCACTATGAAATGTCTGGGTGCCCTGCCCCTGTCTGGCTGAAGAATGTATGCACTGAAAACTCCGCTTTCTTACGTAGTCAAAAATTGTATTGTATCTATTAACCAAATTAAAATAAAATGATTCTATATTTATATAGCCCGGGACTCCTTTGTGTCATCTGTTGTCTTGTGTGAAGTTGTCCTTGAAGCATAATATACATAAATAAAGCAACAGTGTTTTCAGAGGTTTTACAGGGAGTGGAATTTGCATTAATTGCTTCATGGCCTTCAAAGGTTAGGACATAAACCTGCCACATTGTAACAGCTCAAAGATGTCTAACGGCCATATTTGCTTAAAAGGCTCATGATGCTGGGAAAATGCTTGGCCAGATTCTGATCTTAGTCACACTAGTATAAATCCACAGATCTGACATGATCACACCACAGTGTAGTAGAGACACTGGCAGCTGATAACTACAGCTCGATAGATACGAAGGCTCTGATCCTACAAACAAATCAATAGGACTATTCAAATACTTAAACTTAAGTCTTTGTGGGATTGAAGCTATGCCCCTCAATAAGACCCCTAATTCACCAAAGCACTTAAGCACATGTTTAAACCTCACTGACTTCAGTGGGACTGAAAGTTAAGCACAGGCTTACGAGTTTTGCTGAACATGGCTGCATGGCTGTCTGCTCGTCAAGACTCAAATGTGTGACACTGGGCTGTGTGACAAAGAGCTCATGTCAACTGCAGAACATGGTGTCATTTGGGGTTTCTTTAGACATGGCTTAGCATTTCCCAAAGATGTTTTTCCCTTTATTTAAACAGCTGCTTTGCAAAAGAGCTCTAATTCCAATTCATATTTTCTAACAAACATCAAAGACGCTCAAAAGTTGACTCCCCAGCTGAACTGAAGTTGGACCACTGAAATGCTGAGCTCTTTCCTGAATCTGGAACACCTCGCTTACAGACAGGTTCTAAAATGTACAAAAACAAGATGTGAAACATAGACAAATCTTACCAAACGTCAGGGCAAACGACCTCATGTCATTTGAAGCTTTTTCTTTATATATACATATAAACATTCAAGAAAAAGCTTCAAATGACATGAGGTCGTTTGCCTTGACATTTGGTAAGATTCCTCCATTCACAGCTTCTAATGTCTCCTGTCCATTTTCAGTGGTATGGTTAACGATTGTTGGCTGAACTATCTTTGATAGCTTTTCAGCTAAGGAACATCTGCCCGTTTCAGACAGACTGGCCAAGATTCATTTCTGTTTCTTTTTCCACACAAAGGATTTAATTAGAAATCCATTGTGTTCCAGAGATATTTCTCTATTTGTGCACTTTAAAAGCTGGCATGGTCTTGCACTAGACGGTTGGGTTTGGAAAACTCCAGAGCACTCGGTCACTTGGAACCTTTTAAAGTTTCTCTCCATCCCTTGTTCCAAATAGTCCTGGAACTAAATGTGTCTAAATTATACATGTCATGCGAAATGCAACAGTCTCTTCTCATTCATATAATGAGCAGGAACACTCTTCCACTGTAAACTATGAAATGCTTTAGTGGCTTATATAATGCATCACTCATGTGTAATTTTGCTAGGCAATATAGAACCTCCTCCTGTATGAAGCTAATGTATCAAACAGCAGAAAGAAAATATAGAAAATTAACTTGGTTTGATTCACTTTTAGCTCATAACATAATTTATTGATTGCCTGGTATTATGCATTGACTGCAGCTAAACTTTTGCAAGGTGCCTGATTTTGCCTTGCCTTAGGCAGAGCCTGCTCCAGATAGCAACAGAGGAAACACGTGCCTGGGGCTGCACATGCTAAGGGGCAGCACTGGCCTTAAGGAAGAATAGTCTTGTGGGTAAAGCACAAGACAAGGACTAAAGGGATTTGAGCTCTTCTCCCAGTAAACTGTCTTTTGCTTCCATGAAACAGAATACAATGAAAGAGAAGTCCTTGGTCCTTGGTCCCTGTGAACTGGGCTGTACATCTCCTCGGTATGTAGAACTTTCTTCACAAAGTGACACAAAGGAGGTGGCCCCCACATAGATTCAAAAGGATGCATTTATTTTTGTCGGTTCCTAACTAGCTTGTAAGTGCCTCAAGGTAGAATCACATCAGATCACCTGTTATGAGAGGCACCTAGCACACTGTAAAAAAAAAAAAAAAATGTACAAAACCCATACTAGGAATACCTGACTCTTTGGCCTCCTTTAGTGGCTGGCCCACATAAGAGAAAATCAGTCTGCTACTCCATCCAGCTAGCAGACTTACTTCTTTAGTTCAAGTGTTAGCATCTCATGGTTTTAGAAAGAGGGGTCTCAGTTTCAAGGCCCAAGTAGGGTCAATTTAAATAATAATAAACATTAATAAATAAATATGAAATATATTACCCACCTATCTTGTCTTAATAATAAATATGTCATTCAGAGGTTACTGAAAGAAAATACTCCTCACATTTGAAGTATCTGGCTTTATTTAGCCTAGAGTAGTGGTTCCCAAACTTGGTTTGTGGCTTGTTCCGGGTAAGCCCCTGGCGAGCCACGAGACGCTTTGTTTACCTGAAGCATCCACAGAAACGGCCACTCACAGCTCCCAGTGGCTGCAGTTCGCCGCTTCCAGTCAATGGGAGCTGTGGGAAGTGGTGGCCCGGCCCATGCCACTTTCTGCAGCTCCCATAGGCCAGGAATGGTGAATCGCTGCCGCTGGGAGCTCCAAGCAGCCATACCTGCGGGCACTCAGGTAAACAAAGTGTCTTCCCCTGAACAAGCCATGAACCAAGTTTGGGAACCACTGGCCTAGAGGAAGTTGAGCCAGGGCACCCAATTCTTCAAGGAATTCACTGGAATTTAGTCTGGAACTCTGCTCTATTTATTCTCCCCCCCCTCCTTTTTTGTGTGTGCACTTTTATTGATTTCACCAGACTGATTTTAGTTGAAAGTCCAAAGAAAAATGCAGAGTTGTTACAAAACAGAGAGAAACAAAACCAAAGGAAGGTGACTGGAAGGATATAGAGCGATGCTGAAGCCCTGCTAAGACAAGAATAAAATCTGCTGGCAGCATCTGATTAGAGGAGCCAAGGCAGCAGGAAGCACTGGACCTACAGCAAGAGAGGATATTTTAGAAAACAGGAATCAATCATTTGCACAAAGGGAGGGAATGCAGGCACACAAGGGCTGATCCTGCTCCCATCATGATAACAGTCTCAAGGCGTCAAATTCATCCCTAAGTGGACTTGGAAATTGCTTTATCTTATATCTTCTTTTGGCTGTGTTTTTCTTGCTACTACCCATTCTTCCTTCCCTTGGCACGTAAATTATATCATTTTGTGTTCAGTTACACCATTTACATCACCTACATGCTACCAAATTTACTAACTGTGTCACCTGGTCATAATGGCTTTTCCTGTTGCAATATCCTCAAAGGCCAAGTCTTTGTTGTCAGTCTCCATAATCTTTGTGCCAAGCCTAAAGTCAAACATGGAAGCAGTCCCTGCAGGTGATTCTGGGGTCCTTACTGCATCACGTCAGTAGTGATGGAGAGTGGGGACAACTCAGCTGTTAACTATGCACAGTCTCTGAGCTAGGCCAGGAATGGATACACCCTCTGCCTTTTTGAATTGACACACATATTTTCTTCTCTTTTTTTGGTTCCCCCTACGCCCCAGAATGTTGCAGGAGAAGACTTTCAAATCTGGCAGCGGATTTAAGATGAACAAAGTCAATAACACAAAGCAGCCTCCATTTCCCCATTGAAATAAATGGAGATTTTTACCTCTGCAGGTCCCAGACCCAGTGCTGGGCCCTCTGCCCCTCTAGGCTGCACCAGATGAGCAATGCCAGCATGACCTTTATAAGCCAGAACTATATATTCCGATCTGCCGAGACAATGACTGGATCAGCAGAAGAATAAATTGGGGCATCTTTGGACACACTGCTTGGAGTAGTGCCTGTTTATTTTTAAGCCATGCTATTGTCAAAATGAATTCCTCAAGCATCCAAAGGTTAATTTGCTTTTCATAACTATGCATTAAAAGAAATGAGAACTTCATTCTTTCCTGGGAGAGACTTGACCTTTTATTCATGTATATTTTTCAAATCCTGTCCTCCACTGTTTATGCCCCAAGCAAGAATGTCACAAGTTGTCTTAGCAGCGAGCACAGCCAACAAAGACAACCAGGGGTAAGGCAAGGAGAGCAGATGGGAAACATTGATGCGCTACACTGAGGTAACAGTCTTTCTGCCTGTCTCTCACAGAACATCTGCAATCACTTCTCCCACTCCCTTTCTCCTAGAGCTACTGAGGCAGGCAGGAAGCCACCGGCATGTTGTGAGGGTGAGAGAAAGAGTAATGTGACTTAGCAGCCTCCCATCCTAGGGTGCCGGAACAATGTTTATAGTGGGGGCGCTGAGAGCCATGGAATCAAACTGTAAACCCTGGATATGATGGAAACCACTTCAAGCCAGGGGGTGCGGCAGCTCCCCCCACACCTCTAGCTCTAGCACCTGTGCTCACATCAGGCAGCGAGGAAAGTGGGCTAACCCCAAACCATCACTCCAAACACTGGGATAGTTTGGCTCTGATTCTGATTGTCATGATTGGCTTACAGCTGTTACAATGAGCTAACCCTAACTCATGGGTTGGAATCTATGGTGCATGTTGACAGTTGCTATTGCACTGATGGAGCAGGCCATTATATTGCCACCTATTGACACAGCATCACCCTGGGCTAACAGAGTGTTGCTGAGTGACAATGTTGTCAGTGAAGTTGCAATGCTGTTGTGCCATGATGCTGAGCCATGATTTTGTTCGTTCAGGATTATTTACTTGGCCTGTAATGAATAGGACAGGCCTGAAGATTTCAAGGAACAATGGCAATCTGACAAGCACTGCCCCTTCCTCTACAGAACACATTGCCTATGCAGTACATCTAGTCCCTGCTGTACTGTGGGTAAGGCAGTTATTGTTTTCTGATACCTGCACCTTCACTGCTGTACCAGATCCCTATAACAGTAACAGGAGCTTGCAGGGGAACACCAATACAAACCAGGAGAGGAATAGACTTTGCACTGTCCAACCCAATATGCCCGTTTTTCTCTGAAACCACAACCAGGAGACACAAGAACATCTATGGTTGATGTTACCGTGAAAGCCTGTTGGTGTAGAAGACATTCAAGAACAGAGCATCCCTATGTAAAGAACACCTAGTAGTTTCCCCTGGACTCATGCAAGATATAGCTGCCCAAGTATGTCAAACTCTTTGTTCACTAAGGGCCACATTGTGCCACCCTTACTCATGTTGAACAGTCCCTTTCTCCTTACGTCATCCCACTGATTTCAAGGGTGGCACAGTTGGACAGTAATGAATTTCAGAAATTCTCGTTTGCTCTGAAGTTCATAAAGTTTTATTTCAATCAAGGCTAATCCAGCCCTTTTTCAAGAGGCCTGCACCCTCCCTGCAGGGTGATTTTTTGCATTAGGTTTTCATATTTGCCACTAAGAGAATACATAGCAGAATTGCTTTGAGGAATTACAAGAGGCCAATGATTTTGGTAGGGAGTTAAGAGCATTTATCTGCATCTGTCTCCTGTTTCAAGATCACTTCCTCTAGTGATGCAAAGTATGAATAATACCAGGTGATTTCTGATGGTGCTTAATGTAGCAGGCAGGGCCAGCTCCAACTTTTTTGCCAATCCAAGTGGAGAAGAAAAAAAAACCCGCCAATCGGCGTCACTTTGACGGCAGCTCAATCGCGCCGCTTCATGCTTCGGCGGCAATGGGTCCTTTGCTCCCTCTTCCTCTTCGGCGGCACTTTGGCGGCAGCTCAAAGAGGAAGAGAGGGACTGAGGGACCCGCCGCCAAATTGCCGCCAAAGACCCAGATGTGCCGCCCCTTTCCATTGGCTGCCCCAAGCACCTGCTTCCTTTGCTGGTGCCTGGAGCCAGCCCTGGTAGCAGGAGTTGCATATTCCGCATACAAAGTGGTAAGGACTCAAGGGGCCAGACAAGCTAGAAGAATTACACTTTGGCCTATACGGCAGTCACCGTTTGCCATCACCTGCAGGGGCTGAAAATTATAACCCCATCCACCACCCTCCCAGCAGAATTCAAGAAAAAATGTGGATAGTTACATAGATTCCCATGGTACCTTGCAATAAGAACAGGCTTGATTGTTTAACACTAGCGATTCTTGCCCACATGCATAGGAATAAACTGATCGCGAGCTTCAGAGGCAGGGATGGGATTTCCCACAGGGTGGATTAATTAGTGACTTCCTCAAGAGGATGGAGGGGGGATCATCTATTAGGGAATAGGTGACTGTACCTCACACAACTGATTGTTTGAGACTGCAGAGTGGGGCATGCAACACTGGGGAACTGGGGCATTCCTGATACCTTCCATGGTTTTCTTCCCCTCGCGCCCAGAGTGCACAGTCTAATCTTGAAGTGTCACATACCTTTAGGTACCTTCAAATGGATTTCGCCTGCCAAATGTGAGCGCAGAGAATGTGAAAACAGTGGGCTTAGGTTAGCGAAATGAGGTTGTGGACACATGCCTGAAGGACCACCAAAGAGATCTAGGACGGGCCTTGAGAGTCAGTGGAGAATATGAAGGCTGTGAGGGCAGTGAAGATCTAAAGTAGCATAGAATAGTGGTGAAGAGGCATCGGATCTTCTGTAGCACAGAAAAGGGCCAGCAGTACATTAAAAGAGGCTATAGATGGAGAAGCAGCAGCCAAGAAGCAAAATGAGATCAGCAGGGAAAGAATGGAAGAGGTCTGGGTAAACATCATAGGGATGGTCAACATGGAAGGAGTCAGGAAGCAAACTGCTAGGTTATGGGAGCATTACAGATTGCTAGGTAACTGTTGAGAAAGGGTGAGAATGCCTAGAAGAGCCAGAGGGCAAGGAAGAGGGCAGAGAGCTGGCAGGGAAAAAGGGAGCGGGAACCCAGTAGAGGTCTTGGGAGAGTTAGCCCAATATGATGCATGCAGGGTTCTGATTTTTTAACCAAAGCTAAAACAGGCTGAAGCCAAACAAGCAACATACATGGGTCTTATTTAATATTCACTGTGAAGCGATAGGAGAAGATGAAATAATTGGTGACAGTAAGTCCCATTAGAGACACTTGTGAAACTAAATCTGGATACAGAGACCCCTAAGTGACTGGGGCGGGCAGAGCCAGTGCGATTTGGAGTGGAAAGCCTTTTGTGCTCAGCAGTGGAGTGTGACGATGATGGATGAGACATACCAAAGGAGCAGCTCTCAACTTTTAAAAAAAACTACTGCCACATGATAACCAGAGGGAAATGCATCCTGACCCGATGAGGCGGGAAAACCCTGTTCACCTTTTTCTATTAGCATCTGTAACCATGGGAATTCCCCTGCAGCCCACTGAAGGTATCTTGGAGAAAAGACCATCTGGGAAAGATCAAAAGGAGAGTGAGGGCATGGCACAGTTTTAATCCAGAGAAACTCTCTCCTGTGCCTCAAGTCATCACATTGTGTTTTACCTAACGCTGACTGAACAGAGCAACAGGGCTGAAATGAAAGATGTAGTTTAGAACACTTGCAGCAGCATAGGAAGGGGTTCCAGGAGAAGAGAGATGGTGGAGCTGTTACATTTTGTTAGTTTGCTTGTGTCAAGTACCCTGTTAAATCCTGCTGCCTTCAGACAGATTACAACCCACTCTTCCTCATGGCACTGCTGCCTGGCATTACTGTGCGGCTAGCCCACTTGCATTTCTACAAGGTATGTTTCAAACTGGACCTCAGGTGAATTCACGCTCCAAGTGTGTCTCCAACCAAAGCTCATGGAACAGGAGTGACACAGATTAAAGGAAACTGTGCCACCTGAAATGAACAAGTAGAAGTGTCCTTCCCAGTGTGGGCCCTTCTCCCCCAATTTGCTATAACAAGCCCTTTGACTTCAAGCGAAGGCAAAAGGCAAGCGTCCTGAGACACCTCCTCTGAGGGTTTTTTGCTTTAGTATGCATGGTATTGAAATGTACTTAAAGGATGGTACAGAAGAATGTATGCAAATATGCAGGCTGGTACCACACTGCTGCCAGAATGCAGGAAATGAGCAGCCCTCCGTTCTCAACGACAGCAGAGAAAGAAACGAATTAGTGCAACTTCATCCTCACTGCATGGAGTAGAGTAGAAGGTTATTCATACACTTATTTTGTTAGTACATTACAGATATATTTCTGTTTGTTTGTGATTAGTACATTCCTTGCAAAAATCACTTAGGAAAACAAACAACAGGTACCAGCCAAAAGTTTTAAGAATCTGGCATTTTCTACATCCTACAGTTTAACAGCATTCTCAAAGCATCTTGGAGTTTGGTTCATCAATAGGCCTTGGTACAAATCTGGCCTGCCAGTCAACACTCCTTAACTTTTACAGACTGTCTTGTGGGTAAAGATAGTTGAATGCATAAGTAACTCATACCTAAGAAATAAAACCACCCATCACAACAACTCAAATGCATAACCGCAAGTGCACCATGGGATGAATATATTATGAGCACGGAACTTCCATCACACCATGTGCTTACACACAGCTGGCTACATGTTGTTTACTCTTAGGTCAACAGTGAGTGAAGGACTAACCTCGGATCTCCTACATTGTCATGCACCATGCAGGCACATCTCTTGGCCATCATATTAACAAGAAGGCAGGGAGTGATAATACTGGCCCAGGCTGGGTCTTAAAAAAACAAACAAAACAACCTACATTACATAGGAAATAAAAGGAACTTGCAATAGCTGCTGTCCCTGCTCTCACTGCCTAAGGCATGGAAATATACCTGCCAATTGTAACATCCTGTTCAGGACTTTGGAAAAGCCGAAGAGGAGACTTTCTCCACAGAGAATTCTTCCCAGATTTCACATTGGTCCAGTGCATGCTTGGACAGGACTCTGGACATTTGAACAGTGCTGTGTGCATAACTCTGCAATATAGGCATGACTGAGGGAACCTCTAGACAGCAATAAAAAAAACATGGCTGGCCCAGGTCAGCTGACTCGGGTTCATGGGGCTTGGGCTCCAGGCTGAAAAACTGATGTGTAGACATTTGGGATCTGACTGGAGACTGAGCTCTAGGACTCTGTGAGGGTGGAGGGTCGCAGAGCTCAGGCTCCCTCCAGCCCAAGCCCAACCATCTACACAGAAATTTTTCAGCCCAGAGCCCGAGCCCCATGAACCCGAGTCAGCTGACCTGGGCCAACCACAGCCATGCCATGGGTCTTTTATCCCTGTGTAGATGTACCCTAAAAAGCCTCATTGCTTAGGGCTTACAGAGCTCTCGGGAATCTGGGGCACATCAGCTGCAGGAAAGGAACTGAGTTACTGCAGAGAATTCCTTCTTGGATGCTGGCTGGTGAGTTTTGCCCACATGCTCAGGGTTTAGCTGATCGCCATATTTGGGGTCGGGAAGGAATTTTCCTCCAGGGCGGATTGGCAGGGGCCCTGGAGGTTTTTCGCCTTCCCCTGCAGCGTGGGGCATGGGTCGCTTGCTGGTGGATTCTCTGCAGCTTGAGGTCTTCAAACCAATTTTGAGGATTTCAATAACTCAGTCCTGGGTTAGGGGTTGTTATAAAAGTGGATGGGTGGGGTTCTGTGGCCTGCCTTGTGCAGGAGGTCAGACTAGATGATCATATTGGTCCCTTCTGACCTATGAGTCTATGAGTCTATGAGAACCTTCAGGCGGTGAGTTGTGATCTCCAGGCCAACATGGAAGAGTCAGTAACAACCCAGAGTGCAACAGATCAGAAAGAACAACCCAAACCAAGCCCTCCAGAAGGCACACTAACAAGAAAAGGGCAGTTTGAGGCTGCAGGACAACAATGGACACTAGCCCCTAGAAAGTCTGCCCACAGTCTCAAACAATGAGATTGCACAGTGCAAAGATCCTGGCAACCAAGGCCTTCTGACATTCAATGGTGCACTAGCAGCTGCTAACTTCACCACTTCAGGTTGAGGGAGGAGGCAAAGAGAGAAAGATAGTTGAGAAAAGGATTCTGCATCAGGATGCTCATAGACTCATAGGTCAGAAGGGACCAATCTGATCATCTAGTCTGACCTCCTGCTGCAATATCCCCACTGGTATATGAGGTCATAAACGCTATGGCTCATTTCAATCCTTTTCTCAGAGGAGCTGCTGTGAATTGACCTCTGTTCACCAAGCACAACAGCCAAGGATGAGGCAATGAGAAAACTGTACCACCAGTGCGAGAACTCACTGACACCATGCCAAAAACCAATACACCGGATGACTGCTCGGAGTGTCTGTGATCTAGAGGGTGGAAAGATGGCTGATCAGAATGCAGAAAAGAAACACACAGAAGAGAATTCCAGTCCTGCTCCAGGTACCTCACAGCAGTTTACAAAGCAATGTATGACACTAGACCTGTACAAATTTGTAAAGCATCATGTCCACAATACAACACATGGGACAACACAGATAAGACAAACAAATAATAATATAACAGCCAGGTAGACAAGCACAGCAGCCATTACCAGCTCAGTCACAGCTCACATACAAGAGTGGACATGAAAACTGATTTACTGAAACAAGTTACTGGTATGACGGGTTCCACCCCCCCCCCCCGGGGTGCCACCTGGAACTGGGGTACCACTGAGCCCTCTAACCCAGCAGCCTGGGCATCCTCTCACACGTGTTGCTGTGACAAGCTGCAAAGACCTCCAAGCTTGTACTTTCACCAGCATTCACAGAGGTAGGGACACACCTAGCTGCAGTCACATGCTGGCTCTCTAACCACCAGCCTCCCAGCCTAGGACCCCAGAGCAGTACTGTCTGTCCTGGTCAAATCTGTCCAGTGTATGGGTTTAACACCCAGACGTCACTCTCCCTACAACAATACACCTGGAAACACCTGAGGAATAAAGACCAAACAGGGGAGAAGTGATGGTCCCAGGCTAGAGAGATTTCTAGCATGTGTATGAAAACCTGAGAAATCCAAACTGAAAAGCCAAGGCAACTTGTGCCTTAAGAATCTGCCAGCCTGTTTATCACTCAGGGTGAGAAGTTGCTAATTCATATCCTACCTATCTAGTATGTTAAGCTCAGTTTGCGATTTTGTTTATTTACTAGGTAATCTGTGCTTTGATCTGTTTGCTATCACTTATAATCACTTAAAATCTATCCTTTTGTAGATAATAAACTTATTTTATGTTTTAATCCAAATTATAGAAGCTGTTTTGAGGCTAGCTTGGTGGATCTAAGTACTGGAATGGCCAAAATCTTTGGGGATTGTCTGCCACATTCTTTGCAGTTTGCCCTAATGAAGTAACCTCAATGTGGCTCCCCTGGGACCCTGGTCACAATTGGGATATTTTATACGGTTTATTTTAATGTCATTGGATCTTTTAACTCTAACCTACAAAGATATTCATGAAAGGGCCCTTGATCTGATTTCTCGTTCCAAGGGCAGAGACAAAACCAGCAATGACTCATTCTATTCCAATGAAGGAATCAGCATGTACCAGTTCACCAATGTTACAGAAGAAAATTCTCTCTGAACTTTCTAGCTCAACCCTGCAGAAATCACTGATGATGTCAGCACACAGTTTTTGTTGGAAAAATCAACATTCTCAGTCACCAGCCTCAGCCAAGTTCTGCCATCAATCAGCTGCAATAACAAAGAAATGTTTTATTCAGAGCTCAAGCTCAGCCACAAGGGCAATCAGCAATCAGCCTGGCCAGCTATTGAGACTGATCTGGAGAGCTGAGATGGGTGCAAAGAGGAAACTGACAAGTGGCTGGATGCATCTCTTAAACGTAACAATGGATGAAAAACAACCCCAAATGGAACACTTCACATTTTATAGCATCTTATAGCCAAGTATCTCAAAGCACTTTTCAAACATTAATTTAATCTCACAACAATGCTTAGGTGAGGAGGGTGACAATGAAAACACATAGCAAAAGTTTGTTACTTATCATTTGTTATTACCCTGCCTTAAAACATGCAGTCATCCATTTGTGTGTCTTAGGGAACCAGCCACACAGCATTTATGTTGAATACTGAATAGCAAAAGCATCTCCTTCACAAACAACTATCAGGCTCAGAATTCTCTGAAAAGCTGAACAAAGAACATTCACCTCTGTGGGACACATTCTCCAGACTCAGCATCAGTTCCTGATCGATTCAGACCATGCCATGAAATGAAGGAAGGACAAAAGTAACTCTGAGCCACCTTTGTACTCTCCATATTCTCAGGTGACTTAGTGACCTGTCTTCTCCCCTTCTTCCCCAGGTAAGCTGCTCTAACTTACATTCTGACTTCAGTGGCCACTTAGGCACCATCCAGTTCCCCAGACTAGCTGGACCAAAGCATGCCATATGCGCACTGTCTCCTTCCCCAGCACACCCTCTATGGTGGCAGCCTTGGGAAGAGCTGATGCTGCAGCCCTGTGCCACTTCGGAACTTCTTATGCTGGGGGTATTCCCCAAGAACCACTTCTGCCCCCCTTCCATATTGGGCCCCCATGCAATGGAGAAACACCCCCATTATTCATAAACTTGAAGGAGCCTCTTATACATTCAGCAGGGATGGGTGTAGCGGACTTCTCTTTTTTTCTCCAGTTCCCCTCTCGGGAGGTTCTAAAGCCTGCTGTTTGTCTGCAGTCATATTTCTAGTATTTATGTCCGGATGCCTGGAAACCTTTGGGCCAGCGACAGGAGCAGCAACAGCAGCCTGTTATTTTAATATCAACTTCTGCCTTTGGAAAAGATTAAAATCCAGCACGTTCTTTGAATGAGAAATGAAATGTATTTTGCAGCAAGCCTTACAAGCAGCTCACATCACTGTCAACTAAGTTACACCAAGGATGTGCAAAGAAAATTCCCATTAAAAAAAAACTGAATTAGAAATGAATTGCAATAGAATTTGATTTTCCTGCAATTTTATTAGCTGTAGGTTCATAAACTACCATGGAAAAAGGAAGGGAACCCAAATCATTCCTAACATGCTATGAAAAGGCAGCAAAGCAGAGGGGACAAAAAGAGCATTTAAAAAATATTAAATCTACAAATTATAATTTTATCTCCCTCTGGCAGTAAATAGCTCCTACAGATGTGCTGAGGTTATTAGCTCATAAAATGCCAAGGAAAATGAGTTCTCTATTGAATTCCAAACAACCCTCCCAGCTACACTCCCATCAGAGTCACGACAGGAAACAACATGCTGCATGACATTTGCTCCCACCAAAATCTGCACCATTTTCAGAACGATAGTATGACCGCAGTGAACTTAGCACTGGCTGGGTCTTGAATGGAAGGAAGGACTTACAACTTGTCCCCCAATAGCCACTCCACTCCTCTCCACACGTCAGGAGTGACATTCATACATTCCAAAGCCAGAAGAGACCACTGTGAGATCTAGTCTGACCTCCTGTATAACACAGGCCAGAGAACTTGCCCAAAATTATTCCTAGACCAGATCTTGTAGAAAAAATCCAAGCTTTTTTTTAAAAATTGTCAGTGATGGAGAATCACTGACATTGGCAAATTGTTCCAGTGATTAATGTAAAAAATGTACACCTTATTTCCAGTCTGAATTTGTCTAGCTTCATCTTAACCCACTGGATCGTGTTATACCTGTCTCTGCTACATTGAGGAGCCCACTATTAAATATTTGTTCCTCACGTAGACACTTATAGATTATAATCAAGTCACCCCTTAAGCTTCTCGTTGTTAAGATAACTAGATCGAGCTCTTTGAGTCTATCACTATAAGGCTTGTTTTCTAATCCCTTAATCATCCTCGTGGCTGTTCTCTGACAGGTTCTCCAGGTGATGATTGCCTTACACATTCCTTTGCCTGAGGATCACAGCTATCCAGTTGGGTCCTGAACAATTCCAGTTTCAGGTCCCAGTTCTACAATTATTTCTACATGGGCAGACCCTTGCATGGAAGCCCATTAACTTCAAAGGTCTTCATGGAGCCCATTGCAGGATGGAGGCATGAGGGATTACATTCTGTCCAAAACTCCCTCTGTCCTTTCAATTAGAAACATATCTCTTTAAATATCTGCCATGTGATGCTAGCAGCCACATTTCAATGCAGAAGTAGCTGCATTCCAAGGTTGAGCAAGTGGTCCTGGTACACATAATTTCATAAAGAATGGTCCTGTAGGATGAAAAGCTCTAGACAAATGTACAGTTATCAAAGATTAAACTGAAACTGCTCCTAAATGAAAATAACTGATTTACTGTCACGTGCACTACACATGCCTTCAGTACCCAGCTTGAGGATGGGATCAAAATCATTTCAGTTGCTGTTCAGCTCCCTTAAGTGAATCCATTTGAAGAAAACTTTACAGTAGTTTAGCACTGTAGCAAAAGGATATGCTTGCTTTCTGGTATATTGGTTTATTTGGCTTTAAGGTGGCAAAATGATTCAGCAAAACAGTACGATCACAGTTGACAAGTGGCCATGTGACAGGAGTCTAATTGGCACAGTCTCAGTAGATAAGCCAAAGACTGAATGAGCTATGGAGACTGGACAGTCTTCTCACTACAATGAAGTCCTGTTCAGGTCAGTGTTGAGGCACATTGGTGGTGGATAGTATTGACAAGGGGTGGTGGGTAGATTGCTTGCAGCATAGGTTCTAAAATTTCGAATTGTCTCCTAGTCTCTTCACAGATAGTCTAACAGGTAACTGACAGAAGTGTCTGCCTGTTGACACAGTTCTTGGTCCCACACTATTCAATATCTGTATCAATGACCTGGAAGAACACAGCATTGTCCCTGATAAATTTTGTAGATGACACAAAAATTGGGGGAGTGGTAAAAAATGAAAAGAACAGAGTGATCAAGATAGCTTGGTAAACTGGACTGTGACCCTAAGAGTATCCCTATGTCAGAAGGCGATGGCTCCCTGGTATCTAACAATGAGTTTCAGCTGGCCCATGTGTCATGTAATATATCACTGGAAAACTAATGATTCACTGATCAGTAGCATTCTTGCGGAATGTATCCTTCATTTGATGAGACAAGCAAAACCAGTGCCTTGGACTCTGTGAGGATCCTGACTAAAAGCCAGTTAGCCATTTCTGGAAAGGGAAGATTGATGAGGAAACTACCTTGAACAAAAGACTGTAGCGTGTTAAGTTAGGTCTTAGCCATTAGACCGACGAAGTGGGTATTCACCCATGAAAGCTCATGCTCCAAAACATCTGTTAGTCTATAAGGTGCCACAGGACTCTCTGCAGCCATTAGAAAGCGTATTTTTACTTCTGTTTGTTTGTAACCCTTTCTATCTTTAGCCCTTATACTTGAACTCGCTTAAAACCATTCTCTTTTTAATTAAATAAACTTGTTTTTACTTTTTATCTAAACTCAATGCTATGATTGAAATAAAAGTGTTTGTCAAACTGCAGTTAAATTAAAAAGCTGCAGTATGTTGATTCTTTAAAGAAGCAATCAACTTAATAACTTCTTTGAGTGTTCCAGGAGAAAGTTTGACACTACAGAGGCAGATGTTTTGAGGAAAATTCAGGATTAGAATAGTGGTGGTGTCACACTGCAAACAGTAACTAAGCAGAGAAAGCCAGAGTGTAACCTGCATGTTTGTATACTGGTTATTGGTGTCTAGGCTGTGAGTCACAACCACCTTACTAAGGGTCGTGGCGGAGTCTCCATCAATAACAAATTTTTAAATCAAGCTTAGATGTTTTTCTAAAAGATCTGCTCTAGGAATTTCATTTGGGGCAGTTCTGTGGTCTGAATTATACAGGAAATCAGACTAGATGATCACCGTGGTCCCTTCTGGCTTTAGAATCTATAAATCTATGAAAGTCTAAGATTACTCTGAGGGTAAATTTTGGATGCATACTCAGCAAAATCTTATCCTTGTGAAATATTGTGTATGGGGGGATCAGGCATAAGGGCCCCTAATTGTCCTATCCTTCTAGCTGAAGTGGTGGCAACTGGAAAGGAGACCTTCATAGATAAACTGGTCAGAAAGCATGTCACTGGAGGTTCAGACATGAACTCAGTCAACAGCAAGAGGACCAGCATAAGATCCCATATCAGAGCAGGTCTAGCTACTGGAAGGAAGGTTCTAACGAGGACTTTTAGCAAATATATGATCAATAGATGTGTTTAAATGGGGTGGTTTGTCAGTTGGAGAGTGAAAAGCACCAATAGCCACCAAGCACACTCATAGAGATCTAAGGGAAAAATCTGAGGTCTTAAAGGAAAGAAGATGGACAGATTCCTCTGGGGACACTGAGACCAAATGGAAAACCTTTCTCTTAGCCAGTAACACTTTCTGTTGGATTCCTTTCTGCTATTGTTGAGGCTGGCTATGAATGGCTTCCAGACATGTCTGTTCTAGGTTTGATGCCCATCCAAATACCACATCATGAGGCAGCGGGAATCTAGATTGGGATGTCTGACCTTGCCTGTTTCCTGGGTCAAGAGGTATGGAAAGGATTAGATATTGATGGCTGTATGAGCTGACATCTGGAGAAGAGTGGGAAACAAAAACTGTTTGGCCCATCTGGAAGTGATGAGGATTATCACCACTTCAACCTGCTGTATCTTCCTTAGACCCCAAGGTAAGAGTAGAATGGGGAGGAAGACGTACCTTAAGTGTCCCGACCATGGGATTAGGAGGCATCTCCACTGAAGTTCTCATGTTGAACCCCATGAAGCAGTACATCTTGCGTTTTCCGTTCTCCTGAGAAGAAAACAGGTCCCAACCGTGAGACTCCCATTGTCAGAATATGCTCCACAAACATGCAATTGTGTAGTTTCCATTTGTGCCCATTAGAGAAGTGCTTGCAGAGGCTGTCCCCAATGTACCATGTACTCCTGGGAGGTGTAGTGCTGGTAGGGTGATCTGGTGACAAACACTCCAGTTCCACAGATTACCTCCTCCATGCATAGGGAAGTCTAATCCACTGCTTAATTATCCTTATAATTAGAATGTTTTTCCTAATATCTAACCTAAATCTCCCTTCCTGAAGATTAAGCCAAGGTACTTGGGACATCTCTTTATTCCCACAGAATGTGGGTAATGCAGATATCCCCTCTTTTTAAAAAGTCATTATAATTGGTTGCTTTTATAGCTAAAGTCCCCCCTGGCATATAGAGGGGGCATTGCAAGGAGTCCTAATTTCTCACATCCCCTCGCAGCCATTCCTTTGGCCCTGCTATGGTCTTTCCCAGCCTGCATCTTCTTCTGACTCTTCTGTGATTTGGCCCTTTGATTTGGCCAAGTCATATAAAAGTTCAATCCTGTTCCAGGGTACTCCAAGGCCCAAAATAAACTCCACCACCAACCATAGGCTCAACCAACTGTGGGCTCAACTCACAGTTCTCTTGCTTATCAGGACACTCACCCCCTGGGCTTTTCCCTCTTGGAGTCCAAGCACGACATAAACCACAATGGTCTTGCCCTTTCTGGCTTCCTTCAGTCCACTTTCCTCTTGCAGAACACTGGTGCCTGGACTGCCTGCCTGGAGCCTGGGCCCTTGTGCCAGCAGCCCACCACAGAGGTTTGCTCCACTCTTGTGCCTCAGCTTTCTAGCCACAACCCAACACAACCACTCTCCTCCAGATAGCCAGCTCCAACAGAGCGCCCTCAAGCACCTCTCAAGGCCCAGGGACCTCAGGGAGGTTTATCTAGATCTGCCCCCTGCAGCGGGAAAGCAATCAGTCAATCACCCCACAGGTGGAGCATGTCTCTGATTACAGTTTTTTCTCTTCTCTTGGGGGAAACTCCATCACGTTGTGCATAGTCTTTTTTTTCTCCTTCCCTGTGGAGAACACAGACATACCTGCCTTCCTGTTTTCCATGTTGTCATGGTATAATTCCCCACTCTGAACCTTAGCGTCCAAAGATGGGGTACGAGCATGAATTCCTCTAAGCTCAATTACCAGCTTAGTACTTGTAGCGCTGCCACCAACCAGGAATTCCAGTGCCTGGTACACTCTGGTCCCCCCAAAACCTTGCCCAGGGACCCCCAAGACCCAGCCCTCTGGATCTTAACACAAGGGAAGTAAATCCGTTCCCTCACCATTGCCTCTCCCAGGTTTCCCCTCCCTGGGTTACCCTGGAAGATCACTGTGAGTCAAACTCCTTGAATCTTAAAACAGAGAGGAAAATTCACCTTCCCCCCTCCTTCTCTTTCCCCTCCCAGACTCTCCCTGAGAGAGAAAGTAATCCTAACACAGAGAGAAATTTAACCTTTCTCTCCCCCTTCCCTCCTTTCTCCCCACCAATTCCCTGGTGAATCCAGACCCAGTCCCCTGGGGTCTCACCAGAATAAAAAAACAATCAGGTTCTTAAAGAAGAAAAGCTTTTAATTAAAGAGAGAAAAAAAGTAAAAATTATCTTTGTAAATTTAAAATGAAATAGGTACAGGGTCTTTCAGCTATAGACACTGGGAATACCCTCCCAGCCTAAGTATACAAGTACAAATTAAAATCCTTTCAGCAAAATACAAATTTGAACTCCTTCCAGCCAAATACACATTTGCAAATAAAGAAAACAAACATAAGCCTAACTCGCCTTATCACCTAGTACTCACTATTTTGAATCTATAAGAACCTGTATCAGGGAGATTGGAGAGAAACCTGGTTGCACATCTGGTCATTCTCAGAACCCAGAGTGAACAACCACCAAACACTAACAGCACACACAAAAACTTCCCTCCCTCAAGATTTGAAAGTATCCTGTCCTCTGATTGGTCCTCTGGTCAGGTGACAGCCAGGCTCACTGAACTTGTTAACCCTTTACAGGCAAAAGAGACATGAAGTACTTCTGTTCTATTACCCCTTGACTATCTGTTTATGACACATGTGAACTCAGTGCTGCTTTGAAGTTCCATGATTGACAGTCCTTGAAACTGAAGCCATCTTTCTACCCACAGAAAAAAATATAGCACTGGCAGCAATATCAAAAGCCCTATGCCTTCCTGGCAACATGCCTCCAATCTGTCCTGGAGGAGCCGCCTGTAGGGAAAGCAGAGTCTCTATGGGCCATTCCAGACAGGACTTTCTCTTCCGACTGACCACAAAGAGGAGAAAGGGCAGTTAGTGACAAACACTGATGAGGTCATCTCTCCACTGTGGAAAGGACTCAGGGCCACCAACTCATTTAACCACCATCTTCTTCACTGTGCATTTATAACATTTCATTCTTGCTGAACTTCCTTCCATGCTATATAGCTCAGATTTGCTTTCAAAATATATATGTAGCCTAACATGACTGCCTGTCTTGTTCATTCAACATGAGTACCCCTCCCACCTAGCATGTGGGGCTTCTTTGTGATGAGTGTTCGGTCCAAAGATGGCAATGAAGAAGGTAATAAGAGATATATTATGGGGCAAGTCTATTGGGCAAAGTGGGTAGTGGCCATTTTGCTACCTCTGCTGAGATGTCATGTAAACTTTTGTAGCGTTCCAGGAGCACTGTCTGCAGAAACTTCTGCACCTGTTTGTGCCACGACTTCATTAATTACTTGATAATCATCAGAAATGCTCTAAACCTAATCATCTTGATATGTTGAAATCAAAATCCCCTGCAGTGGGCAAGGAACAATTAGGGAAATGGCCATGCTACTTATATCCTGTTTATTATCCCTATCTCCTTCCAGTTCTGAATCCCATAAGCATCGCTGAAGCAGACTCCACACTGCAAATTATACGATATTTCCATTCTAACGTTGTTACAAATGAGAAGCTCAATTTGGAAAAAACTAGGGGATCTCAGATGAAAATTAATTTTTTTCCCTCTGATTGGTTTTGATGCAGCCAAACACCCAATTGCAGCAATGACTTTGATGATATTTATATAACAACAACAACAACAAAAACAGCCTGATGGAATTATGTAAGGGACATATTTTCACAAGAAAAAGATATATTCCAGCAATTGATTCTAATGCACTTCATAAACAGGGTTTTCTTCCACATAAGACAAGTACAATGTTGCGTTCTTTCCATTTACAGTGAGTAATGCAGGAAAGATCTCCACTATCCTCTGATTTTTTTTTAAATCTTCTTAACCATTCCAACTCATTTGAAAGAATTATAAAACTAAGGACCTCATGGTAAGTAAAGATTATATGCTACCCTTTATAAGTGGTCCTAAGTAAAGCACAGGATCTGGTCCAGAAGGTGAATATAGCTGAAATATTTGGTAATAGCAGCCCTAATGTAATTAAATTCAGCATCTTTGATGAGGGAAAAGTGCAAAAAAACCCACCACAGTAGATACAGTGTACCTGGATTTCGGAAAGCCCTTGAAAAGGTCCCACACAAAAGGCTCTTGGGCAAACTAAGCAATCATGGGATAGAAGGAAGGTCCTCTCATGAATCAGTAACTAGCTGAAAGATAGGAAACAAAGAGTTGGACTAAATGGTCAGATCTCACAGATCTATGCTGAGACCTGTGTTATTCAACGTATTCAAACATTAAATGGAAAAAGGTATGAACAGTGAGATGACAAGATTTGCAAATGATATAAAATGTTTGGCCTTAACCTTTTTCAGCCTCAAATATATTCTAAAAATAAATAAAATAAAAATCTTTAAATAAGGTAATAATTCTTATTTATGTGAAAGGATTGATGTGAGGTATCACATATTAAAATAGGGATATAATTGCAATTTTTAATAAAGGGATATTACTACTTTCTTGCCTCACTGGCATGTATTGCGATTCAATATGTTCACGTTTGGAAAGCACTAGACTTGTAAAAGGATTTTTATTTACCATTCCATTTGGGAAGGTGGCTGCTTTTCAGACAGAGTTGTCTTAGTATATCATACAGAGTCAGATAAATAATTCATCTTTCATAAATTCTCATCTCCACTCCAGCAAAGATTGCTTCCCTGGTCTATTTCGCCTTCTTTTAAAAACTAACTTTAAAGTACCATCGAAGAGAAGAAATTTACTCAGATAAAACAGAGTTAAGAATTTGGATGAAACCAGTAAAGGTCAAGATCTAATTCTCCTCTGATTTACACCAATGTGGATCAGGAGTAGCTCATCTAAAGTCAGTGGAGTAACTGTAAATGAGAGGAGATTCCCATCCTATGTTTTTATTTACTTAGCCAGTTTCTTAAGTCAGTTTTACCTGAGAAAATTAATTACTGGTGTAAGTGAGAAAACAATATGGCCTTCAGTCTTTAACTCACCCACTGTGCTCACGTATTTTTATTACATGTTCCTCAGATTGGGGGTGTTTCTGAGCTGGATATTGTTTCCTGAAAAATCATACAAGCACAAGAGTGTATGAAAGAACTTAGATGTGCAAGACTTAATTCAGAGTGTCTTGGCTTTCATCAGATATTTTAGGATAGCAATCTATGTTTGGGTGGGAAAAGAAAATAGATGGATTGGTCCTAAGGGATTCTAAAGACCAGTGAGATGTACCAAATTGATCATAAATATAAAATATTACCCAATGACACAATCCTATGCAACTCTTGGCAGGTCAGAAAAACAGGGATTAAACATGAGCAGAGAAAGTGGAAATATATAATATTCCAGCAACACTGCAGACTGAGCCATCTGCTCCCTGTAACTACTACATCTTCAGCCACCCACTTCATAACAACTAGAAGAGCTGTGCATGTAGCATCGGATGATGATGAAGGATGTTTTGGTGTAATGTTGTAATGTTTTGGTGGTTTTTTTCTGAGAGATTTCTTCCTGATAGAATTCCAGGCTTTCTTGTCCTCCCGACTTTAACCCTTTCTCCATCCTAGATGTCTTTTCAATGCAGACCCCATTCCTTCTGGTGAAGGAGGATGAAATAGAACTCTGTTTGGAGTCCATCAAAGTGCCTTGATCAGCGGAAGTGACAGGAGGCTATTTTCCCACAGAGGTTGAACACACTGTCTCTTCAGGTAAAGTAGGAATCATACATTGAACCCAGTTATCCTGTCGATCAATTCAGTACAGAGCACCACAATGGGCCAATGATGAGACACCTATTTACAGTCATTCTAAGAGGCCACATCATTGAAATTTTTTATACTCATGCATAAACTGCCTTCAATCCCAGAACATGGAGAGGAACAAATATAATAAAAGGTTTAGAAAACTTGACCTATAAGGAAAACTTGACCTAGGGGCCTGTCTGAGAAAAGAAGACTGAAGGGGCACCTCATAACAGACTTCAAATATATTAAGGCCTGTTATAAGGAGGACTGTGATCAATTGTTCTCCATGTCCACTGAAGACAGGGCAAGGAGAGATGGTTTAATTTCTTTCCTAAACATTAGGAAACCTTTATAACTATAAGGACAGTTAAAAGCTTCCAAAGGAGGCTGTGGATTGTAGATTTTTAAAGACAAGTTGGACAAACACCTGTTATGGATGGTCTCAGCACAGGGGGCTGGAGTAGATGACATCTCAAGGTCTCATCCAGTCCTACATTTCTCTGTTTCTAGTTCTGTTTTCCCTCTAATTTTCAGAGCAGTCATTTCATATGGCTTCCCTGTTGTTAATAGATTCAATCATGCTTGCCTGAAGAGTTTTATAAAAACATGTTATCCATTATTATATCTCCTTCTCCTGCCTATTAGTCTCACCACAATTAAATTGTAGGCACATAAAAAACATTATGTCCACTAGGGACCATGGTACAAAAAAGCAATGATTGTTTCCTACTTCAGTCTTAGAGAAAACAATTACACTGATGAGACAGAGATTATTTTCAGTCAAATAACAAGTGGAGAAAATCATCTGCCTTACAACACAATTTGCCAAACTTAGCCCTGGTGTTAACTGCTAAAATCCCTGGAGTTACACTAGCACTGATTGTTGCTACCTGTGATGAGATGCTGATTCCATCTTGAGTTATTACTTGACGACCACATCACACCAAGTGCCTTTATTTTGCTTTGTCCACATAACCAGGCCTGTACACAAAATATTAGGTAAGAGAAATCATCTGTGGCTGTGTTTTGATGTAAATTTGATTCTCTAATAAAGCTACAGGAATGTTAGCTCCTGTGAGATAACATTTATTGAGTTAAGAATAAACTGGCCTAAAGAATGAATTCCTAGTAGGCAAAATCTCCATTCATCCTTCACTGACAGTAAAACATCCTCCAAGGATGCAAAACAAATTAATACCTAATGGACCAAATCAATCCTGGTTAAAGCATAAATCAGTTGTATAGAAGACTGAATAAATCTGCCATGACCCAGAACATAATGCTGATATGTTGTACAAACACTAACATTGCTCTTTAATTCTTTGGATTTTGTGTATATATAAAAGCCAACCTCTCAAGGAAAACACCAACCTACAAAAAGTAGTATGGGTGATTCAGCAAGAAGTACTGTTCCCTTAGAAATAGCATTCTTTAAAGATTAAGGCAGGACTAAGTAGCTTAGAGAGGAGATTAATAAGATGAGTACATGGTAGAAATATATAAAGGAATGAATAGTGCAAAAATTGGCACTCATAAAACCATAAGGACAGCCATACTGGGTCAGACCAAAGGTCCATCTAGCTTAGTATCCTGTCTTCCGATAGTGGCCAATGCCAGGTGCCACAGAAGGAATGAACACAACAGTTAATCATCAAGTGATCCATCCCCTGTCACCCATTCCCAGCTTCTGGCAAACAGAGGCTAGGGACACCATCCTTGCCCATCCTGGCTAATAGCTATAAATGGACCTATCCTCTGTGAACTAATCTAGTTCTTTTTTGAACCCTGCTATAGTCTTCACCTTCACAACATCCTCTGGCAAGCAGTTCCACAGGTTGACTGTGCGTTGTGTGAAAAAATACTTCTGTTTGTTTTAAACCTGCTACCTATTAATTTAATGTTGTGGCCCCTAGTTCCTAGATTATGAGAAGGAGTGAATAACACTTTCTTATTTACTTTCTCCACACCAGTCATGATTTTATAAACCTCTATCATATCCCCTCTTAGTTGTCTCTTTTCCAGGCTGAAAAGTCCCAGTCTTATAAATCACTCTTCATATGGAAGTTGTTCCATACCGCTAATCATTTTTGTCGTCCTTTTCCAAACCTTTTCCAATTCCAATATATCTTTTTAGAGATGGGGCGACCACATCTGCACGCAGTATTCAAGATGTAGGCTTACCATAGTTTTATATAAAGGTAATATGATATTTTTTGTCTTATTATGTATCCCTTTCTTAATAATTCCCAACATCATCACTCCTATTCACTCTTCTCATACTGCAATGAAACTGCACACAACAAATGTAACACTGGTAAAAGGAAATAGGTTTTCACACAATGCATAAATAACCTGCAGAACTCAGTGTCCCATCATATTCTTGAGGCTCAAACATTAGCAGGATCAGAAAAAGGATATTTATGTGAATAAAGAGAATATCTACAGTTATATTAGTAAAAGTTAGAGAAAAAAATATATGGAATATAAACCCTTTCACCCTCTCAGGGCATAAACCAGCCACTAACTGCCTGGGAATAATGAAACAATTTCTTCTATGGGTAGTTGACCACATCCTGGTTCATCATGGGGGTTTTTTGCATGCTTTTCTGAAGAATCTTGTTCCAGTCACTGTCAGACATAGGGTACTGGAACGGTGGACCACAGGTCTGATCTGGTATGATAATTCTTATGTTCTTAATGCTAAAGCAAAGTCCCAGTATAGGGTTAAGGAGCCCTGTGCTGTGTCATCTTTGGGATAAGACATAAAACCAGTAGTGATCAATTATTATTTAAAATCCCATAGCCACTTTGGGAAGAATAAGGATGTTAAACTCTGTGTCCTAGCCAAATTTCTGATTGAGTAATTATATTTTCCTTCCCCGTGGGTTTTAATTGGAGACAACATCTTTCTTCACTTCCAAGTCTAAACTGCTGTGTAGTGTCATTGTGCAGTTTTCATTCCTCCCCATAATAATAATACACAGCTCTTACACAGCCTTTTCATCTATAGATGCCACCACTTCAGTAGTGGATGAAATTATTCTTGAAGGTAGAAGCTGTGAAGCTAAAACTCCTTAAGCTTTATTTAAAAATTAAATGTACTAAACCACAGCTGGGTTTTCTACTTGATGTTTGGGTCGTGCAGAATCCAATGGCATTGACACAGCAAACCCAGTGTGGTCTTATATGAGATTTCTGTGGGATAAGAATAGCAACATATTTACCATTTTAATTATCAGACATAGGCCTAACCTGCTAAGTTTGCAGTTATTCCAAATTCAGTTATTCTAAAGTCCAAGGTTTTGGTTAGATCCAACCTCTGATTATTATGAAACACTCACTTCGCTGGCAATTTGGTAAAGGCCATTTCCCCAGGGCATTTCCCCTCCTCAAGAAGACAGCCTCTTGCAGCTCTAAACATCCTGTACCATAAACCCTGGCTGTACATTCCTGGGGGGGGAGGGTGCTGCATCAGATTTAAACTGTCAGAAAAGAAAATGAACTGATGCAATCTTGGCAGCAAAATAACAATGTGTTAGTTTACATTGTGATTCGGAGTCCACAGAGTAAACACAGGCTTAATAATCTCATTAGGAACAAATTCCATGGAGTGGCCATTCTGGCAGTGACTTCACTGACAAACCATTTCAACTATTCTGATCCTACTTGGACTGCAATTTATAGAGCAAGACTGGGTAAAAAAAAAAAAAAAAGAATGGTATCAAATACAGTGTCCTAAGTTTAAATTCCAACCATCTACTCCATAGCTTGTGCTATTTTTATACCACCAAAGTCTTCTATCTTATTTTCTCCAAGGTGAATGGCACAAAGTCATAAGGAATACAATGAATGTGACTCTCTTTGAATTATGCTATCATGTTACTGCAGCAGATAAATAATAACAGAGCTCTTATCTTATGCTCAGCAAATCTTACTCACAAATTATTTTACAAGTTGGATATGCATGTGAATATATATACACACATGCTCTTATTTAAATAGCAGTGCTCTAATAAAAATACATGACAGCAAGAAACTGCAGAGTTATGGAAATATATTCCTAGTTACTGAGGTGCACAGTAGGGTTATTGTAAGGTCAAAATCTACTCAGGCTAGTTATGTTAACTATAATGTTGGTGACTTTTATAACTATTTCTCTAAATTTTCTTTTATTTACATGTAATGCTTAATGGGAATTTGTTTTCTATATTTTTCATAGAATAAAAAGCTGCTGTAAAAAGCCATGCTGACTCATATTTTAGCTAGCTCATTGCCACTGAACAAATTCTACAGCTAATGTCTCACCATGCAAATGAATGCAGATCCCTCGCTAATGTGTTGTCATTGAAGGATATGCAGGGCTGGTGCTACCATTTAGGCAGCCTAGGCAATCGCCTAGGGTGCCAAGATTATTGAGGAGGCGGCATTTTGCCGGGGGGGGGCGGCAGGTGGCTCCGTTGACCTGCCGCAGGCATGCCTGCGGAGGGTCCGTTGGTCCGTGGCTTCGGTGGAGCTGCCACAGTCATGCCTGTGGATGGTCGGCTGCTCCCGCGGCTCCGGTGGACCCTCCCCAGGAATGCCTGCAGTAGCTCCACCAGAGCCACGGGATCAGCGCGGGGGGGGGGCGGCAAAATGGCCGTGCGCCTAGGGCGCCGGTCCTGAGGGTATGAAGTTCTATAGCTAATAGATCACTACTGAAACAAACATAGATCCATAATTTGTGTGTTAGCTATGGAAATGTTTGTTTCATTGATAACATAATAATTACACCTTTCATTTCTATGTACACCCTATGGCACTACTATAAATTAATAATATATTGTAGAGTGTTTTTCATTTTGAAAGATTCTACAGCACTCACAGATTAATTTGCTGGGGGGAAGTCGGGGGGTATGTATATAAAATACATCCACAAGAATCATGTCATATGTTGTTGTCTAGTAGTTATACATGATTAGAATAAGGAACTGAGACTCAGGAGTTTGGAGTTCTGTTCCCAACTCTGACATGGGTATTATAAAATCTGCTTCATAGGGCTGTCATGGAGCTTAAATAATTTGTATATCTATATTGCTTTGAGATTGTTAGAAAGGAGATGCAGGTATATAAATATTACTATAATGATTAATCACCTGTCATAGAAATGCAGCAATCTAGGGGATGGAAGATGGATTCTTATGCAACTTCATGGCTAAAGCAGATATTATACTAAACATTTTCTAAAAGACTTTCTGCATTTATAGTAAGTTAATAGCTTCTTGTAAACTTGACAGCTATCTAGGTCCACCACAAGTTAGACTTTCCCAACTCATGTACTCTATGCATTTTCCCAGGACAGCCAGGGGTCCAGCACTCATGAGAATACAGAGACTGCTCCCTCATGCACAGAAGCTGCAAATTTCCTGGTGGTGATTATGGGGAAAGTCCTATACCTGCTTCCCATACTGCCACTGCTATATAGCAGACCCAGCACCTCTCCTTCCCACCAAGGAGGGACTATATCTTTGAGACTAATTCCTCACTGAACTCCCATTAGAACAGGGAGACTCATCATCATCCTATACTCAAGGCAGTCACTAGATGCAATACATCTAGCTCAAATATATTAAATTTGAGAGGTGGATGGACAATGGCTACAGTAATCTTCATTTTCAGCACTTTACACATTCAAAACAGTACACCAAGAGATTCACTCATTAACATAGGCAAATTGCATTTGATCTCCAAAGATCATATTTCAGGAACATTTGGGACTGGAAAACAGTCTCCTGAACCACAGCAATGGAGCAGCAGAACATTTCAAAGATCCACTCTACAAGTCTCCTTCTAACCTCTCGGCATTTCTAAAGTGTCTGTCACCACAGGGTTGTATGCTTGTATGCTGCTAAAAAGGGAACTCAAACCAATGCAATAACTGTCCCAGCCCTGCTCCCAATGTAAAGTGTAGGGCTGAGTGAAGTGATAATGAGTAACAGTGTGTCACAGAGACATCTAATGGTGAAGCTTGTGAGGTGCAAGGGCTTCTGCAGTTCGCCTGGTAGGACTAGGGCTTAAAGCCAAAGAGGTCTGCAGTTCAAACCACAGGAGATCCCCTGCTGCAGAATTCACCGCCCTGTTCATAGACAACATGTGGAGTTTTACAAACCCTTGAACACTGTGAGAAGGGCAAAAGTGAATGTATATATAATAGATATTAGAGATGAAACAAACCCTATTCGATCACAACTCCACCATGCAGCCAGTGCAGAAGCATTCCTCATGGCAAGTTTTCAAATGTTGTGTCTGGTTCTAAACAATCCAACACTTCCCTTGAGTTTTCCACAGCTTCCTGAGCCAACCTCACCAGCACCAACATTTCCCTGATACTAGGTCTAAATTTGCTTTGCTTAATTTCATTATATCAGTCCCTTTAGACTACCCCAAATAACTGTCCTTTCATGATGCGTTAACACCCCTTTAATAGTGCTCCCTTACCTCACTTGGTCACTAGCTAGCCAAGCTATACAAAGGTGAGTGTCAAATCTTTCTTCATGAATCAGTGTGTTTTGAAACAGGGCTGAGTGTTTGACAGTTCAAAGGTGAGAGCGGGGAGCTGAAGCCTTTAGTGATAAAATGGAGCCCCTTAGCTAAAAAATAAAGATGTCTAAGGCATCATAGAAAAGACCCCTTCTCCCAGCTGGTACTAATTTGCCCTAGACTATCATTAGCAGGGTTATTTCCGCATCAAAACCAAACACAAAGGAAACATAAGACTTTCTTGTCTCTGTTTTCAGCAACCCAGCCTCTAAGCACTTTCTCCCCCTATACCCCAGCTCATAATGCTGCCACCCCCTTCCTTGAGCAGAAGCTTTATAACCTCCAGCTCCCACAATGCTTTGCAGCACAGGCAAGCGAATGGATTAAATACATCATTCTATTTCAAGATGGGGATTTACTTCTTTCAGAAGTTCCCCATTTTGACCATTCTCCTCAAAACTCTCAGGCAAATAAATACAAATGGAGAGGTATGGGAGGAAACTCCTTTTTCCATATTCTGCTGACTCAGCAGCAGGGCACGCCCCTGAGTGAGTGTGCTTTAGCTGGATGTCCTTAAAAGGCATATCAGCTGAGCAAGCTGCCTAGGACTACCTTGGAACAGAACCTGCAAATGGAGTCTCTGACTCTATCCATGAGTCCTCAGGAATGCTTAGTGCTTTACTGAGCATGTAGGTAATTCTGATAATCTCTTTCACTTCTAAGACTGGTCCCTTCTTCTAGTTTTGAGCAGCTTATGTTACTACATAAATTTATAGGAGATCTCAGAAGTTAAATCACAAAACCCCTGCTGGTGTTTGAGGCTCCTTGTGCCATTTACTGTGGAAGAGAAATAGTCTCCTGTAAAAGACTGGAGGGAACCATGAATTTTTATGCCCACCTAAGTTCTTAAAACATTAGCGCTTCTACTGATACCTAGTTCCCCAGGTACTTAGGCCAAGGTCTTCAGCAGTGACCAGTGATTGAGGGTGCCTATGTTTTTGGGGGTTAAAATTAAGGCACCTCAAAGGGTCCTGATTTTCAGAGGGCGAGTGGTCATTCCTTTCTAAAAATTAAACCCTCTTAAGTTGTCCCAATTTGAGCATCCAAGAACGGACACATCTGCCCTCAATAATCACTTTTGAAAATCTTGGCACAGAGTAAAATAACTCTTGGAGCTCCTGAAAGAAAAATAATTTTGCAAGCTGGGTCCAGTGTGGCTTCGTTTGTTTAATGGGGGTCTTCAATACCTGCACAATTGCTTTGTCCAAGGTGGGGGGTTCTGAAAAGTTGTTTGAAAGGATGATTTTTGAAATATTGAGCATTCACCATATTTTCTTATTTATGAAGAAGGCCTGGAAACTTTTAAAATTATTTTTCTGCCTTTTTTTTTTAAACCTTAGAAATATCAAATGCCTTTGAGCTCTGTGGCCTTGTCTAAACTAGGATTTAAAGATCTGATGTCAGACTGTTGCTAGATCTGACTAAAGCCTTCTAAAACTCCAGGGAAGGGAAGGGAAGGGAAGGTCTAGTCATTCTTTGTCTCCTGCTAAGGTGGTTGAGCTAAAATCTAAGTTTTACACATCCCAAAGTCTAACTTGCTTTGACCTGAGTACAGTTATATAGCAGGTGTTGGCTGGAGTGAGCTAACTAACACAATCTAACACACTTTCATAGGACATGAGGAGGTCTCAGGGATATTTTGAGTTCTAATCCCTTAACTGAGGGATGAATTTTAACTGACCTCCTTTATCTACAATGTTAATTCGTCATTAATGTTAAATAGGTGTTAAACCCAAAGAGTTAAAGAACTTTAAACAATGTGACTAAAACTCATTTCCCCTCTTTATTGTTCAACATTTACTTTGTCTTTTGTGAAGTCACTATTTCACTAGTTTTCCAGTCATCAGTTTTCCAGCCTAGACAACACCTGAATTTGTAAAGTGTAAAACAAAGAAAAGCTACACCTGTTATCTTTAGGATGGTTTAAACAAAATCTACAGCAATGATCTTTCTTTGAAGCTCTATAGGTATTAAGAAATATTTCAATAGAATAGTTTTATTGGTTTCATCCCTGTAAAATTTGATAGGACTCTTCTTTAAAGGCAGAACTACATAAAATAGATTCCTTCTCTCCTTTTTCCTGGGAAATTGAGTTGCCTGACATGTGGCTCAGGAGGGACTTTGAACTGTTGTGTGCCTCAGCTGCACAGAATGAGCTTCCTTCCCTCCAGAGGGAAGTCTGTAACCTTCCAGTCAGTGTGTTATGTGTCATCCTCTGTGCCCAATCCACAAAGGATGAGTTTCTTAAAGATCTCAGCTAGAGAGCTTGGCTCTTTAGCTCAAGCTGTTGTCTTTGGAAGACCCACTCAGGAAATTGTCACTGTGCTGCATCCTGTGGCCTCCCAGAATTTCACATGGTCCTGCTGCCTAGCAATTAAGATAAAGGAGAATCTCCTTTGTCTGCTAGTCACAGGGCCTATGACACAGAGTTGAGCAATGTGGATTCTATTCAGTAGAGGGCAGTGTGGTGTGCACATGCACACACAAGACAGTTCACTGCAGTATTTTTTCTTCCATATTTTGAGGACTTATGTCCTGAAAAACTGTAACTAGCCTGTGAACATTAACACACAAAATATTTCTCAAATCTTATTTATTGGTACGTCACACAGAAAAGACTGGGTCATTTAGTATGTCCGCCAGGCTGAGGGCCTGTTTCCTTTAGATACAGGCAGTTTCTTTTATTTGCAGCTGGTGGACAGTGTCAGACCAACAGTCCTGGAGTGTCAACGTGCTGTTTTTGCCAAAGAATAGGTGCAAAATAGGCAGTGCCACTACCCCACATTGTCCTGCCACCAGGCCTTTGTCCTGGGCATTCAGTGGGTGAGTCTAGGCATGAGAGGAAGGCTGGATGTCCATGCTTCTTGTGTCCTTTGTGCATCTGCCGCAACTACCAATGAGTGCGGATAGTGGTGGTGTATTGTGGTGGCAATGCTTTTCCATCAGGAATTAGCCTCAGGGGAAGGCAGCCCTGGTACTTTATCATTCTGTCTGTCTTGCCAAAAGGAAATGTCTGTTGTACAGGAACTCAGTATAACTCAGTGACATTTCCCTTGTAGGACAGGTGGAATTGAAAAGATCCAGGACTGTATTTCATGTTACAAGATGGCAGATTGTGCACAGGGACATGTGCCCCCATGGGAAGTGCCTCTATTAAAGATGAATAATCATGTGCCTGGCTATAGAACTCCATGGGCCATTGCTCTAAACTCCCCTTGATGTATATTGTCTCCATATTTCAAACTAGTGAACTACACTTTAAATTGGGAACACAAGGATGTTAGATTAAGCCCTGCCACAGAGAAAGCAAACCTCAGTTGGTGATGGGCACAGAAAGTTTAGCATATTCCTGATTCTATCCACTGCCACGTATGTTATTGTTAATCTAGAAAACTACTATTTAAAGGTTTCAAAGTGGTAGTTGTGTCAGTCCATATCAGCAAAAACAATTAGGAGTCCTTGTGGCACCTTAGAGACTAACAAATTTATTGAAAAGATGAGAGTTGCCTTACCAAGTGGAGGGGTCAGTGCTAACGAGCCAGTTCAATTAAGGTGGAAGTGGCCTTTTTTCAACAGTCGACAAGGGGTGAATATCAAGAGAGGGAAAATTACTTTTGTAGTACTAACAAGGCCAATGCAATCAAGGTGGCCCATTTCCAACAGTTGACAAGAAGGTGTGAGTATCAGCAGAGGGAAAATTATTTTTTGTAGTGACCCATCCACTCCCAGGCTTTATTGAGGCCCAATTTGATGGTGTCCAGTTTGCAAATTAATTCCATTGTCTACAGCCAAGCTCTAAAATACAAGCTCATTTGCTCCAATCCCTCAGAGAAAGACAAACACCTATGGGATCTCTATCAAGGTTCTTAAAAGTACAATACCCACCTGGTGAAGTAAAGAAACAGATTGACAGAGCCAGAAGGGTACCCAGAAGTCACCTACTACAGGACAGGCCCAACAGAGAAAGTAGCAGAACGCCATTAGCCATCACCTACATCCCCCAACTAAAACCTCTCCAGCCCATCATCAAGGTTCTACAACCTATCCTGAAGGATGATCCCTCACTTTCACAGACCTTGAGAGACAGGCCAGTCCTCGCTTACAGACAAATACTGAAGCAATCTGAAGCAAATACTCACCAGCAACTACACACCACACAACAAAAACACCAACCCAGGAACCAATCCTTGCAACAAACTCCATTGCCAGCTCTGTCTGCATCTTTATTCAAGGGACACCATCATAGGACTTAACCACATCAGCCACACCATCAAGGGCTCATTCACCTACACATCTACCAATGTGATATATGCCAGCAATGCTCCTCCGCCATGTAAATTAGCCAAACCACAGTCTCTACACAAAAGAATAAATAAACACAAATCAGACATCAAGAATTGTAACATTCAAAAACTGGTAGGAGAACACTTCAATTTCCCTGGACACTCAATAACAGACTTAAAAGTAGCAATTCTTCAACAAAAACAAACTTCAAAAACAGACTCCAATGAGAAACTACAGAACTGGAATTAATTTGCATACTGGACACCATCAAATTAGACATGAATAAAGTCTGGTAGTGGATGGGTCATTACAAAAACTAATTTTCCTTCTGCTGATACTCACATCTTCTTGTCAACTGTTGGAAATGGGCCACCCTAATTGCATTGGCCTCGTTAGTACTACAAAACTAATTTTCCCTCCCTTGGTATTCACCTCTTCTTGTCAACAGTTGAGAATAGGCCACTATTTAAAGGTAAACTTAGCCTAACTATGTAACTGTTCTCTACTCCAGCAAAATCAAAATAGGTCACCCATGTGGCTGCTGAATGCTCACAGAACATAGAATCATAGAATATCAGGGTTGGAAGGGACCTCAGGAGGTCATCTAGTCCAACCCCCTGCTCAAAGCAGGACCAATTCCCAACTAAATCATCCCAGCCAGGGCTTTGTAAAGCCTGACCTTAAAAACCTCTAAGGAAGGAGATTCCACCACCTCCCTAGGTTACCCATTCTTACCCATTACTTAATTGGGCTTGGGTTTGGGATTGCAGGAGCCAGTCTCTGAACCTGTGGTAGGCACAAGAAGTGTTACTACACTGATGGTCAGGCTTACTCGGTGAGAAGGAGGAAGATATCTGCTCTTCTGCAAAGAGGGGTCTCACCACTTGTGGCTGAGTGGCTCTGTTGCCTTGTCACTTGCTATTTCAGGACTGTCATGAGAAAGTGCATTGTTTCTGGGTTATGTGTTTTTCTTATGTATCTCTTATATTAACCATTTATCTGTCCATGAAACATTTTTCTGGGTGATCTCCTTCTCCTCCTGATAGCCAGATATATAGTAATTTCTCAGAAACAACCTGTTTCTGTCACTGAATTTCCCTCTACCTGCTGGTAGCCAGGTTTCTCAAAGTAAATGGATTCCCACGTGCCTGCACCAATTCTGGGATGCTTCCAGGCCCTGCCAGATTGCAGAATGATCCCATAGTGAGGGGTGTACTCAGATTTCCTATATGGCAGCAAATGCTACCAAAGCTGATTTAGCAAAGAACATGGCAAATGTGCCCACTATCTTGCATCAGGGTTTGATTATCCTTGGGCACTTTGGCAGTGCCTGCTGTTCTTGAGCTGGAAATAGTTCTTTACTCTCTCTCTACTTTGGGGACTCTTTTCCCTAAAAATCACCCAAGACAGTGCAAAGTGAAGTGGGGTGGAAGGATAGAATTCTTTTTCAGTGCACACTCCCAGGCAGGAACTGGCAGAGGTCAGAACAGAGAAGGCCTGAGCAGCCTTTAGCAGCAAAACAGAGATATTCAGCATCCTGGTTCTTGAGCAGACCTGGCTGAGGACACTACTTAACATAAACATTATTAATAGAATAAAAAAATCTGTAACAATCCAAGAAGACAGCTCTGTATCAGAAAACCTGTGAAATATGCAGGTGTCTCAGTTATAAACTGCCAGATAAATATCTCAGCCTGTTGAGGCCAATGGAGATCTTCTCACGGGTTCATTGGTCATATACTGATTTCAGTTACGTAGATGTAAATATGGAGTTACCTCACTGAAGTCAATTGAGTGCTTTTACATTAGCGTAACTGAATTCAGAATGTGGCTTGATGTCCACATCCCCTTAAAGCTGAATGGTATTTGGTGCATTCCATGTCTCTGAATTAGATTGGAAGCTCTCTGGGTGAGGAACCTTGTAGTCTCCATTTAGACAGCTCCATGCTCACTCTGTAGCTTAGTAAACAGAAATGTAATCTTGTCTGTGTTTATATGAACATTGGCAGAAACAGATTACTCAAACTATTAAATCAGGAAAATGACAAAGTGGGGACTTTAAACCTGTACATAGAAGTATAATCTTAAACATAGGAACTGTAAGAGCATATTACTTCTTCATACCAACCTTCAGTGAATTACTGAGTCCTTTGGTTTTGCAAGCAATCAGTAAGTGTTCTTCAGAGTGTACTTTTGTGGGTAGTTTGTACATTCCATTTACCTGCATGATCTCTCCAGCTAGGTAAAGAGGTGATAGCTCTCATCTGACATGGGTTGTCTGATAGTCTTTGCCATAAGATGTGGATGTATTCATGAATACAGATTATTTTAAAAACATATATAAAGTGCAATTCTAGTCTGAAAATTGCATAGTGGGATTTCATGTTTATTTACTCTCTCTATCTTGAGATTCCATTCACTCCATGTACAAGTAAAATAACATTCTTAACTACTAGCCTTTCAAACTCAGCCTGGGATCTGAGTGAAGTCTCATGACCAAGTAACAGAGATTCTGCTGGCCAAATTCAGTCATCATGTACAGCTGGGCATCCCCATTGTTTTCAAGGGGAAGAAACAGGTCTCAGGGCAGCATTTGGCCCTGCAATTGGAATTTAATTAACAATTCTGCTGATGTGTGAGCTAGACTAAGAATCCTCTTCCCCATGCCCTAGCTGTGCTGGCATTGCAGGGCTAGCAGGAGTAAAAAAATAATTTAAAGCACATTCTGTCTGTTAAGTAAGTAGATACCTATACCAATCTGAGTACATGCAAGGAGTAGATCTGTTGGCTGCAAAGGTGTCATTTTTTACACATGCACTTTTCTGAATTTACAGACTCTTTCAGGCTGTGACTGTGCTGGTGCTCTGGGTGATTATCACAGAAGAGGTAGCTACACGTACACATACAGTACAAATGGCTACAGGTGACTACAGCTGTGCTCACTTACAAACTGCAATGCAATTAACTAAAACACTTTAAAGGGACCATTATTTCACTAATCTCAGGTGCTATTAGTCATGCAGGTAATGGCAACTGTGTTTTTTAAGTATATTTTTTTAACCGCACAGTGTGAAGCACGTTGTCAAACAAACAAAAAAGTAACACAGGTAAACACTAACAGGTAAGATTATTAAAACAATTTTTAAATCTGATTGAGTCTTTCCAATGAATGCAGCTGCAGCAAGATAAGAATAATTCAAAAGGCAAAGAAAGGAAAGCAGACAACTTGTCTTCATTCTTGTTTCAACTCAGTTTCCAGTCTGTTTCATTTCCTGGCAGTCCTGCCCTAGCCCACTGTTGCAATGCTTGGCATTGTTTGCATTGAAACACAACTTTTTTTTTTTTAATTCTATTATTTCATGGAACTTTAAGATCCTAGATTTTGGATCAAAACTATCAGAGAATGTCCTTTAAAATGTCTCTTTTTTCTTTTAATAAAAAACAAATGTTAGAACTGATAATCAGGAAAAAAAATTCCTGATACCCCTACAGAAAAGGGAGGTAACTTGCTCATCCAGACAACCAGAGACCTCCTTTCCCAGAATTTTGTATTTTAATGAGTGAATATAGTCGTCTTATAAGGTGAGATTGACTTTCTCTTTGTATCTGTTTAACTGGCTTGACAGCAATGCAAGCTTCTCACACACAATGCTGCCCCAAGAGCCTCCACCTTGACCTATAGGGACTTAACTACTTGAGAGAGAGGAGGGAGTTAATTCTCTTCCCCCTTCCAGTTCTTAAGAGATCTGCTAAAACCACCAACAAATGGTTGCTAAATAACTTGTTAGGTGGGCTCATAACCACTAGCAAATGGACCGAGATCCAACTCATTCTACAGCTAGTAGGTGGTAACCACTTAGGCCACTACCTACCTAGGCCAGATATGAAATAGCGATGTAGGAGTTTGAAGCTTCGTGTCCCTTTTTCCAGTCCCCTCACCTGCACATTACAGAACAGGATAAAGGTCTTTTAGGGCTGAGATTTTGTGACACTTCTGAAGGGCACAAGATGACTTAGCAGGAAAATCATGGCTTGCCCCTGCATCATCTAAACCCTGAAAGCCAAACAGGATAAGGGAAAGTTATTTAAAGATTTCCTGGTAAATTTCACAAGATTTTCTCTTGAACAGTTTCCAGCTGGCACACCTGATCACCTGTACTGCAGTCCTAGAGATGCTAGGTGACGTGCAGTACAGCAGGGTTCTCTGGCTGACCCGCCAAGAAGGGAAGCCAGTGCTGCTCCCATGAATTGCTCCACCCACAGCTCTGCTGCCTCTTGCTAACAGTAACCTCAGGAAACCAAGCGAGGCCAAAATTAGACATAACAATTTAGATCTATCCCTGGGAGGCACTGTAGTCCCTTCCTGTGTTCATGCAGCATCACTAGTACAGCGTGGCATTTCTCAAAACCTATAATTAGCACATGTTTACATCTCTCGGTCGCACATGTGGATGTACTTACATGCAAAGTGTATGTTTTGAGAAGGTCAGTCATAAGGATTTTGCCCACAAAACCCTTCTTCCTCTCCTTTTACTTTATATTTTAGAACAACTGATTTTGTTTCAGCTTTGCTCTTTATTTACTGTCCCAAGAACAATTGTATTTGAAGTTGTCCAACTAAAAACAGGTCTAAAAAATGCATGTAATGTTTTTTGCTCTCTAAGGTATATGTCCTTCCTTGCCCAGGCATCTTTGTGGCTCCGTCAGTTTCACTATAACCGTTCAATTGCAAATTAGCAGTGACATAAAGTCATTAACAGCTGAAGGCTGTTTGCCTTATGTGAAATGAGCTGGTGGGTCTAAGTCTGTCTCCACATCACAGAAGCCATGCTTCTTGGCAGATTCAGTCAAGGGGAAAATAACACCAGGGCAAGGAGATGGCACAAGCAAGTAAGTGGCGGGAAATGAGACGTAGCAAGGACCAGGCCTCCAATCAGCTTTGGAGGAAGGGCAAGGATAATGAGGAGGGGAGGATGAATTTGTATTGCAGAAGGAAGGAGATTGGAAGTCAGTGCAGGGGAGGAGGGAATGTGGTCTGAGCACTGATATGAGTGTCATAAACAGATAGCTAAGGGTTAATGTCTCTTTCACCTGTAAAGGGTTAACAAACAACACCTGACCAGAGGACCAATCAGAAGACAAGATACTTTCAACTCTGGGTGGAGGGAAGCTTGTGTGTGTGTTCTTCTTTGTTCTTTGTCTGTGTTCTCTCTGGGATCTGAGAGTGACCGGACGTACTACAGGCTCTAATTTTCTATTCAAGTAGAAAGTGCAAATAGAAAGGTGGTTTAGTCTTTTTAATTGGTTTTCTTTATTTGCAAATGTGTATCTGGCTGGTAGAGTTCTAACGTGCATTTGGCTGGAAGTATGTTAAATTGTATTTCTGCTGGAGGAGGTTTTTCTTTCTAGTGTGTATAAGCTGAAAGACCCTGTAACTTTTACCATCTAAATTACAGAGACAACTTTCACTTTTTTTTCTTTCTTTTTATTAAAAGTTTTGCTTTTAAGACCTGTCTGATTTTTTCCCTTGTTGAGGCTCAAAGGAACTGAGTCTGTACTCACCAGGGAATTGATGGGGAGAAGGGAGAAGGAGGAGTGGGGGAGGAAAGGTGAATTTCCTCTGTGTTTTAGATTCACGGAACGTGAATCTGTCTATATCTCCAGGAGCCCAGGGAGGGAACACCTGGAGGGGAAGAGAAGGGGGCGGGAACAAACCTGATTTCTCTGTGTTGTGATTCAAGGAGTTTGAATCACAGTGATCTTCCAGGGTAACCCCGGGAGGGAAAGCCTAGGAGAGGCACTGGAGAGGGAAAGAGTTTACTTTCCTTGTGTTAAGATCCAGGGGGTCTGGGTCTTGGGGGGGGGTCCCCCGGCAAGGTTTTGGGGGGACCAGAGTTTATCAGGCACTCCAAGTCCTGATTGGTGGCAGCTTATCAAATCTAAGCTGGTAATTAAGATTAGAGAAATTCATGATGGTACCCCAATTTTTTGGACTCTAAGGTTCAGATTGGGGAAAGATACCATGACATGGTAGGCAATGGTGGAATAAAGTATAGGACCCAAAAAGCCAATAGGATTTTTTTTCTCTCTCTTATTTTCTCTCTGCTAGCTGGTTGTAAGCAGAAGAGAAGGTTTTAAAACTACAGCCAGAGAATTTTTTTTTCCTTGCTCCTTTCTGGTTGTGCAGAAAGACCGCCTGAGGGCACACACATTAAGGTTTAACAAGGGTCTTTTGTTAAACAATAGGACTCCAGCTGTGAGTCAGCTATACCAGCAGAACACATTTGCATATCAAAGGGTTTTCTTTTGTTTTAACTTAAACGTGAAAGATTAGGTAGAAGGAGTTAAAAAAAGACTCTGTTACTAAGCAACCCCTAGAAGGCAACAAAGAAGCAGCAGTTCAGGCAGTAAACCAGCAGAGGGTGCCCCAATACAAAAAAAAACAGGAACCATGACTACCAAGGACCACTGAAACAAGAACAAATCAAAGATGCGGACCACAAGCGACAAATGGAAAAAGGAGAAAAAAAGGTGGACCTGAAAGAAAGAGAAGAAAAAAATCAAACTGGTAGCCCACAAAAGAGAACAAGAAGCAAAAGATGCGGCCCACCAATGAGATATGGAAAAGCAACAAAAACAAAGTGAAGACAGGGAAAAAGAGAGAAAGCATGAAATGGACTTGGTGCAGGCCAGGCAGCATGCTCCAGCCAATCCTAACAACCCTTCGCCAATGATTGTTCCACATCACAAGAAATTTCCCACCTACAAGGCAGGTGATGACACTGAGGCCTTCATAGAAAATTTTGAAAGGGCCTGCCTTGGGTACAGCATCCCTGAAGACCAGTACATGATAGAACTGAGGCCACAGCTCAGTGGACCTTTAGCAGAGGTGGCGGCTGAAATGCCTAAGGAGAACATGAACGATTACAAACTTTTTCAAACCAAGGCCAGATTCAGGATGGGGATAACACCTGAACGTGCCCGTCGGCGGTTCAGAGCCCTAAAGTGGAAACCAGATGTGTCATTCTCCCGACACGCCTACCACATTGCAAAGAATTATGAGGCCTGGATATCAGGAACAAAGGTTAACAATATGGATGATCTGCACCTCCGCATACAAATGGAGCAGTTCTTAGATGGTGTTCCTGAGGAAATAGAGAGGTACATCCTAGATGGGAAACCCAAAACGGTAACCAAGGCTGGGGAGATTGGAGTCAAATGGATGGAAGTGGCAGAAAAGAAAAAGCTACTGTCAAGAGGAGCGAATACCTCAGGGGGCACACCAACAACAAACTCTACGACCGAGGGCAGCCCAAGACCCCACCTACAACCCAAGGAAAGCCACAGATGCCCTATTCTCCCACCTCACCAGTCTCCAGTAACCCACCTCGGCCCAGTGACCAGTCAGCTGGGCGATGCTTTAAGTGTGATGAACTGGGACATATAAAGGCCAACTGCCCAAAGAACCCTAACCGAGTGCAGTTCATTACACCACCATCACACCAAAGATCCCCAGGCCCAGATACCTCTCAAATATCCTTGGAGCAAAGGGAAAATTTGAGACTGGGTGGAAAGAAGGTTACTGCGTGGAGAGACACGGGGGCACAAGTGTCAGCTATCCACCAATCCTTCGTTGACCCCAAATTCATCAACTCAAAGGCCCAAGTGACCATTTACCCCTTCATGTCACAAGCCGTAGACTTGCCTACAGCTAAACTACCTGTCCAGTACAAAGGCTGGTCAGGAATGTGGACTTTTGCAGTATATGACAATTATTCCATCCCCATGTTACTGGGCGAAGACTTGGCCAACCAGGTGAAGTGGGCCAATAAAGTGGGAATGGTTACATGCAGCCAGACCAGGCAAGCTTCCAGACCCATCCCTGTTCCTGAGCCATCCACAGGGACCACGTCTGTGTTACCAGAGACCCAGACAGAGGTAGTGGACCTGGATCCCCTGCCAACGACTGAAACAACCACAGTGTCTCCAGTCCCAAACCCGCAACGTGTTGAAGGCTGTAATGTACAAATCAGAGATAGGAAACAGTGGGAGGTTGCAATAATTGAAGTGAGACGTGTGGGTATGGACTAAGTATTTAGCAATAGGAATGGAGAGGCAGGCCTGAATTTTGTAGAGAAAAAAGTCTCAAAAGCTTCTTAAGCAGTTTGCCCACCTCTAAGACTGCTTCTGCTATTGTAAAGTACTGACTAGTGCAGGGGTCGGCAACCTTTCAGAAGTGCTGTGCCGAGTCTTCATTTATTCACTCTAATTTAAGGTTTTGCGTGCCAGTAATACATTTTAACCTTTTTAGAAGGTCTCTTTCTCTGAGTCTGTAATATATAACTAAACTATTGTTGTATGTAAAGTAAATAAGGTTTTTAAAATGTTTAAGAAGCTTAATTTAAAATTAAATTGAAATACAGAGCCCCCCCAGGACCCAGGCAGTGTGAGTGCCACTGAAAATCAGCTCGTGTGCCGCCTTTGGCATGTGTGCCATAGGGTTCCTACCCCTGGACTAGTGTGTATGGTTGCCATGGACTTCCACATGACAGTCTGAACCACTCCAAAGTGTTATAAACCCTACACTGCTAGCAGCTCAAGGAGATTCTCCTGTAATTCAATGTCATGTGCCTGTGCTTTTGGAGCAGAAGGGTCTGTGTTCCAGGCCTGCTCTTTCTGTGGTGTTTCAGGTGGCGACCACTCTGTGCAGCAATGTGGCAACTGTGAGTAGGTCCTAGTTAGCCAGGGCTTTGTTACAGGGTCATTTGTATGTGGATCTTTAGTGAAACGTTGAATCAGCAGGAGTACCTCACACAAACGACTCTGCTTTAGCCAGGATGGCAGGTGGATGCCAAATGAGACTTATCTGTGAAATATCTGCCTATTACCAAATACAGTGTAATCAGACTAAATGACTGTTTCTTCAAAGGCATCACCCTCTGCTACTGGGGATTTCCAGCTCGAGAACTTGAAGATATTTTGTTCCAGAAGAAATGGCAATATTTCATTGTAAATGGTGCTTATGTCAGTCGCTACCAGCTGCAGTCCAAAGGGTGAGGCTGGGAAACCACAGTGTGGGATTGGTGAGCCGCAGCGTTTGCCTCTAGCCCGCAATCATTTAACCAACAGACTCCATTTTCTGTTAGGCCTACGTCTCCATTTTAGAAGAGGGGGATAGACTCTCTTTTCATTGCCCTTGTTCCATTTCATGCTTCCTGTTTGCATTCCATTGTCAAGCTGAGTACAGTTCCACGGGAAGCATTCAGCTGTAACATGAGTAATGTCAGTGCTTTAAACCACCAATCTGCCACCGAGGCTGCTCATTTAAAGGGAAACGTAACAATTTTAAACATGCATGCGTACAGCTATCTATACATTACTTCAGTGGTAGATATACAGATAAATATAAAGGACCACATGTCCACTGGTGTCATTAAGGCAACAAGCTGGCCCAATGTGTGGAAGCTCCTGGAAGGGAAATAGGTGCTTTTTAAAAATACTTGCAATTGGAGTTTGACTGGAACTACCTGAAGACAAGCTGGAGATCCATTTCAATTTACTCGTAATCTGATCTCTGAGGACCCTTGGAAAGCAAGTCAGTCCTGTTTTTTGGCCACTTTGCACAGATACAACTAGCAATCTGAAATGTGCTGATTCATGGTTCCTGGAGCCAGCTATGGTAGACCTGCCATTACCCACATTATGATCAATGCTAACACCTTCAGTGCAGTCAGACTGGAGAGAGGTGTATTGATAATTGCCTGATTAAAAACAAAACAAAAACCTGCCAGTTACCCTAAGAAACATTTTCTGAGAAACTTATGTCCATTGTAGTCCTCTCATCAAAAGTGCACCTGGGGGGTGGTATATGTGGCATAAGCCTGAGTGTGCTCACACAGCAGAGGGTAGAGATGAAATTTTCATTTGTCTTTCAAAATCTGGCTCCTCAACACTTTGAAAAAGTCTCTTTAGAGGTGCAGTCCACAACCAACACAGCCATCAGTTCCTAGCCACGTGTCCCACAGCTGACCATGGTTTTTTATTGGCTTAGATAGGTGTTTATTGAGCATGTGGAAGAAGTGAGCCTGTAGGAGGAATGTGCATGCAAAGCTCATGTAGATGAGCAGCACAAAAGAAGGCAGGAGTAGGAGACAGAAATGTGCTGGATAGTTGATGGAATAACTGGAGTAAAGAGGAACATCATAAGAACCTAAATCTGAGCTCCATGGTGTCACACAACCATGAGGGGCACTGAAGGTACCAAAATAAATTTTAAAATAGTGCAAATGTAAAAATACTACAACTATCATGTTGTTGCAGTACTGCAGACCACTGCTGCAGTATTTAGTAATAAAGGAGCAAACCAAAACAGGAGCTAGACAATTATACTTCTCACTTGCTTGTTTCAATCTGTAAAATAGCCAAGGTACTTTGGAGGAGAGAAGCAGCCAAAGGTGGGTGTTCTATGATTACAAGTTGCATCCGCCAGGATGTCTGATGTGTGTTATGCTGCCTGCTTGTGCAGTCGTGCCCAAAATATTGAATCATCTGACAAACCATAAAAAAAATTGAAAAAACAAAAGATTATGTAATTCTGAAATCTACAATTTATTTTCTTCCTCCTGCTTAAATATGAGCTAAAACAGAGGAAGTTCACGAACCAAAATACATCTTGAATGAACTTCAATGTTGTCCCACTCACTAATAAAAACAAGGAAGCTCCAAGATAAGTCTGGCTGTCTGACTGCTACTTGCAGGCCTGGAGCTTCCTTACAACCATAGGGACTCTGTCACAGAGCTCATTTGGCATTCAAGATCAGTAACATACTGTGTCATGTGGACTCTAAATGTGGAGCGTTCAAAGGGCGCATTAATCAAGAGCTCAGTAAAAGAACCTCTCTTGAAGAGGGATTTGGTAATCATTGAATTCAGGCTCCTTCCCTAGCCAGAGTGGATGACAACCCAGCCTTCTATTAGCAGTACCTGAAAAGGGTCTGGCGTAGACCTAGGTGATTTCATCTGGTCTTGCTTTACCCTAAACCCAGAACTTGGAAGATAAGTGGAGGAGGAACTGTGAGTCAATTATTCCTTTGGCAGAGGCTCTACCATTTGCCTTCTGCTTTGGAAGGATGAGGCAGCATCCTATCCCTGCGCTGGAAATGCTATAGGTCACTGTCACACTGAGTGTTCCTGAGGGCAAGACATACACTTCTGCAGAATTGACAAAGTGTGTGTGTGTGTGTATATAACTTCTCAGCAAGGACCAATCCTCTAGGCATCCACTGTCCTCCTTTCCTTCCACAGGTATCAAAACTAGTTATACCTCGCTGTCTGAATCAAGTTTTTCCATTATGCACTATGCTGGGAGAGATGAAGCAGCAAGCATTACCCCTGGGCAGCACTGGATGGAGGAAAGGGATTTAGAAGGTCATACTGTATGCGTGCATCTGTATATGAGTGTGTGCATGTGTGTGTATTTCCATATATGTACATCTTGCTTTTCGTACATGCATGCATGCACATATATAAAAACATTTGAACAATTCATATCTCTAAATTGTCTTGTGCTATCTGTACCTAATTTTCCCCCAAAAATATCTACTCATGGCTACAATGTGTCATGTGAAAGATGAGGTGGATCTATTTAATATTAGTGACATTAGAGAGAAGAGGGGTCAAAATGAGACCTGGAGGGGGAAGCTGGAGTTAATCTTAAGAAGGGAAAGAAGACGCATCTCTGCATAACACACCTACCCACACCAGACTGTCTATGCTAGCAGTTTTCTTCAAATTTCATGTCATTGCATTAGTGTTGGTGCAGCTCCACTGGGGTAGCAAAATCAGGAGAGCCAAAACAATCTGTAAACTGGCCTTTTAGCCACCATATTGTCTAGCCATGCTCATAGTTAATCTATGATACAGGGGTTAAAATGCTGACAGCCTGTCTGCATTAGGTCTAGCATTGGAGCTGCACCACCTCTGGTGCAATGGAGTTGGAGGAAAAATCCACAGAACTAGAGAACAAACAACTCATGACCTGAGCAAAATCATCCCTGTAGTGGTGCTGCCAGCAATGCAGGCACCTAAGGAAGGTGGCTGTTACCTCTTTCCCTAGCCTGGGGCTGCTTCATTCTCTAATGCAGGTTAGAACAATCCTGAGAGCTACTTTAATTTGTTCCCTGACTGCACTGACCAGTGCACTACTCGGGAATAAGTGGGGTGTGAGAACTCAAGTTTGCCACCTCCTGCAGAAGGAAGACACAGAGCTGGCTGTGCCCAGCAGGTGACCCCACCCCAGGAGCATTCCTTGCAGGAGCCTTACAGCTGCTTTCCCACCCAGATATGTTATCTCCCACAGCACAGCCATGAATTCCCCTCTTGCGCCTTTAAAAACTATTTCTTGTGGTTGTGATGAAATTTCTTGTGAACATGGCAAACAGCTGTGGGAGATCAGCTCCAGGGCTTGGATGCCATAGAAGAGGGAAGGAAGGCTCCTCACTGGGGGAATTCCGAAAGAAGAGCTGGGGCTTGTCAAACTGCATAAAAATATAAATATATAAATTCCAGCCCCTCCAGACACAGCACCCTTAGCACTGGCTTTTTTTCCTGAGTGCTGTTATGTTACTATTACACAGTTGATCTCTAACCAGCAGAGCTCCAAGTGACAGTCCCTGACATCCAAACACCCATTACACAATCAGAGTGCTACCATGACTTTATTTTTACAAGCATTTCCATGAGGCTTTTGTAAACATTTGTTCCATGCTTTCAACAAAAGACCCCAGGCGTCACACGTATGGGGTATTCTGTGCAGAGAGGGGACCCAGCAGGCATGTGACAGTCTAAACCCTTCTCCAAAGTAGCAACGATAGTGGGAGAGTGGCAAGATCCTCCTCCCTTTCCTGACCATATCCCTACCCAGTCTTTTCCTTCTGTCACTGTGAAGCAGACCATTTCCCCTAGGTCTGCAGACAAAGATATGCCCCGCCCTCTGCATGGATACATCCTTTCCTACATAGGATGGAGCTGGGGTCAGGTGTGTGTGGCAGGTGCCTACATTTCCCTGTTTCACCCTCCCCCAGCCAGTGGAGAGCTCTGCATGATGGAGTAGGTCCACATGTAGGCATATGGATGAATGGGGAGGGATGGTGTAAGGGACTTGCCATCATTCCCTTAGCACCCACAGTAATGCCACTCAAAAGGTACCAAGCCCCAGGCTCATTTTTCACAGCCTGTCTTCTTGCCTGGCAACCACTTCGATGCCTGGGTCCTTTGCCAGATCTCTTGAAATCAATGCTGAACTTGGGGGATCTATAGAGCCTGGGGGCTGGACCTGTTGCTTCTACGAGGGAGTTAGGTATGAGGCAAGACCCACCCCTGCTATAAGAATTTAGAGAAAACACCATGAGGGGAGCCTTTCTGAGTTTTCCTCTCCTATGGGCCCTCTGACCTGAAGGTTTTGCATGATCTGCACCAGAGATGTCTACATCCATCCCCCTATGGAGAGGGTGACTGCAACTGCAACAAAGCTTCCAGATCAGCTGCCAGGTGGGAATAAAACAAAATACACACTGCTCCCCACTTACATTAACATTCATCTCATCATGCAAAGGCCTGTTTTAGACTTCACCCTCCCATCCACCTCCGAGGCTGTCAAAGTCATGCCAAGGGTCACTATGACCCCCAGAGCAGCCCAGAAGCAGGAGAGCACAGAGACGGTCTAAAGCCACCCTAGGCGTCTCTCCAGCTAAGCTGAGAGTTTTGTGCTTTGTTTCCAAGAGGCCTAGCACAGACTCTAAAAAGGGGATGAGAATATTAATAATTACATACATCAGTGATGATAACCTATTCCCAGCTCGGCCACTGACTCTTTCTTCTCTCCCTCCCTTTTCCTGCCTTGTCTGCTTAGACTGTAAACTCTGTAGAGCAATGTGTGTGTGTGTGTGTGTGCACAGCACCTAGCACACTGGGCCCTGACCGCAGGCACAGCTATAATATGAATAATAAATACCTCCTGGGGGAGGTTTAATCGATATAGAGGCAGGGTATGTACAAGTGTAGAGCACTCTAAGTGAAGGTAAGTCATGTCTGGTAAAACCAGGGAGGAGAAGACACACAAAACAACTTGCACACAAGAGGCTTGATTAAAGATATTGAAAGCTGTTACATATAGTAGACACTCTCCATCCTGCAGAGACTTCAGTGTTAATGATTTCCCTACACACCCCCGAATTTCCCCAACACTCCCCCGCCCCCAGTTTTGTGAGCTAGTTACATACCAATTTAGTGACTGTTTGGAAATCTGAATTTAAACTGAAACATTAATACACACATAGATACATTTTAGAGAACAATGGTCATAGTCTTTCACAGTGAACAACATTATTCACCTTACATAGCACATGTGTTTTCACTACAAGGTAGCATTTTGCATCTTAATATTGAGTGCCTGTGGCTTTGGTGTTACAGATCACAGACGCAGGTCCAGGCAGCAGAATTCAGCTTGCATGTGGCCATGGTAAGCCATTGTCTTTCGTCTTCTGCAGCCTTCATCTATTCAGCACCCTCCTTTCCCAAATAGCAAGCAAAGTCCATTGAGTGCTGCTTCTTTCCTGTTAACATGCAGCAGCAGAAACCACCTCGTGGCTGGTATCATGGAAGATCACTGCTAAACTCCCCCCCTTTCTCCCCCCTCCCCAACCGCGTAGCTGGTAGCAGGGAAGATCCCTGCTAGCCAAACGAGGAAAAGCTCAGCGCCAATCGCGCCGCTCCCCCTTACCCCCGCTTGGCTATCTTTTAAGCCACAGGCAAACAGCCCAGTAGGAATGGCCATCTCTGTCCCCTTACTTAAATTCCTGAATTTCAACAAGGTTACCATGAACGATATCACGCTCCTGAGGATAACACAGCGAGATAAAGAACGGATGTTGCTTGAATGCCAGCAATCACCGTGACCATACGCAGCTAGGCTTTGTCATGCAATGATACCAGATTACTTGCTACATGCATGGCGTGGTCAAGTGTCCTACCATGGAGGATGGAATAAAGCAGCACTGCCCAGAAATCTTCTGCAAAGGCTTTTGGAGTACCTCCAGGAGAGCTTCATGGAGATGTCCCTGGAGGATTTCCGCTCCATCCCCAGAGATGTTAACAGACTTTTACAGTAACTGTACTGGCCGCGAATGCATCCCAAGTCCTCAGGGCAAATTAATCATTAAAAAACGCTTGCTTTTAAATCATGTCTTATATTTACAAGGTACACTCACCAGAGGTCCCTTCCATGGCTTCATTGTCTGGGACAGTTGCTTGGGAGGGCTGGGAGGGTAATTCCATCAGGGTGAGAAAAAGCTCCTGGCTGTTGAGGAGAATGGAGTGCTGTGTGCTCTCTACAAGCTCGTCCTCCTCTTCCTCCTCATCTTCCCCATCCGCATAATCCTCAGCCATGGCTGTGATTACCACCCTCACCTCAGAATCCACGGACAGGGGTGGGGTAGTGGTGGCGGACTCCCCTAGAATTCCATGCAGCTCAGCGTAGAAGCGGCATGTTTTTGGCCCTGTCCCGGACTTTCCATTTGCTTCTTTGGTTTTCTGGTAGGCTTGTCTGAGCTCCTTAACTTTCACACGGCACTGTACTGAGTCCCTGGTGTGGCCTCTCTCCATCATGGCCTTGGAAATTTTTTCAAATGTTTTTTCATTTCATCTTTTGGAACGGAGTTCTGCTAGCACGGAATCCTCTCCCCATATAGCGATCAGATCCATGCGGTCCATGCTGGAGCTCTTTTTAGATTCTCAGGAGACTGCATTGTTACCTGTGCTGATGAGCTCTGCGTGGTCACCTGTGCTGGTGAACTCTCCACACTGGCCAAACAGGAAATGAAATTCAAAAGTTCGTGGGGCTTTTCCTGTCTACCTGGCCAGTGCATCTGAGTTCAGATTGCTTTCCAGAGCGGTTACAATGGTGCACTGTGGGATACCGCCCGGAGGCCAATACCGTCGATTTGCGGCCACACTAACCCTAATCCGACAAGGCAATACCAATTTCAGCGCTACTCCTCTTGTCAGGGAGGAGTACAGAAACCAGTTTAAAGAGCCCTTTATATCGATATAAAGGGCCTCGTTGTGTGGACGGGTGCAGGGTTAAATCGGTTTAAGGCTGCTAAATTCGGTTTAAACGCGTAGTGTAGACCAGGCCACAGAATAAGACATTTCACTTTAGAATCATGGGAATGTAGGGCTGGAAGGGACCTTAACAAATCAAGTCCAGCCCCCTCTGCTGAGGTAGGACACAAATTTCTGCACAGATTCAGACGACTGGCAAACACTTTCATATTTTTGGATGTGTCTCAAACTAACAAGTTATTATAACAGAATAAAGACTGTCATAATAGAGATTTTAACTGTCTTATTCTTCTAAGCTCAGGCCACATGGTACATGGATTATTCCTTAATGATATGCAATTGAAAAAAAGCAAATACGTGTTCAGAATAATTATAACAGCTATTCAGAAATATGTCCACATCCTGGATACAAAAACATTCTTCTACAGTTAAGACAAACACTGTGCAAACAGGAAAAATGAGGGAGAGACTATCACAATCTCACTGCAGTGTTAAATGGGTCTTTTCAAAGAAAGATGAACAAGCATGAACACTATTGCAACCTAGCTGCATAATGGGGATTTGGGATCTTGTAATCTCGGCAAAGGGCTGGGAGCCAGGAATTCCTGGGAAATAACGGATTTTTGATTTGCTGGCAATTCCAAAAAATCAAAAAAGTTTCATTTTTGGTCAAACCAAAAACAAAAGTGTTCAACAAATCAGAGTTGAACAATGTTTTGTTTAGGCATTTTTTAAATATTTGATTTTTCAGTTTGGTCAAAAATATTTGCTGAAGTCGATGCAAATCTGTGAATGTTTGCTAGTCAACCAGAATTGTGTTTTCTGGCAAACAAACTGTCCAAAAATATTGCACTTAGTTCCACTCCTGAGTTCTAATCTTGGTTCTGAAACTGTATCGTTATGTGGTTACATGCACAAAACCTCTCTGGGCCCCAGTTTCCTTTAGCTGTAAAATGGGATTAATACTTAGCTCACAAGGGAGAATGCAAATTGTTTAACATAGTAAATTACTATAAAATCTTGCTGGATTAAGACAGAGGCGCGTGCCTAATGCCAACCTCTTCAAGTCAGATAAGCACATCAGAATCTCCCTTTTCATTAATAAAGAAAAGTTTCTAACCCCTTGTGGTTTCAAAAATAACCTTGAAAACATGAACAAAGCATGACGATAGACTGACGTCTGCCCACGTCAGCAGACAGCCTGAAACAATAGCTCTGACAGAGGAGAACTGCTCCCAGCATCTCACTGGGATGGTAATTCCATGACCTACTGCTCTGGGGAGTGCCTCCCCAGCAGAGGATTGTGTGTGGGGCAGCAGGAGAAAAAACTCCACCCACTTACCCAAGCAGATATACCTGGCTGCTAGGGTAACTATTGGGGGGTCACCTGCCTCTCTGGGGAGCAGAGGGAATCCCTGTTCAGAAGGGGAGATTCTAATGCCACTGCCCCCCAAGTGGGCACAGGGTGAGACTGCAAGGAAGCCCTATGTTGCAGTATGACTCCAGCTATTGATTGTCTTTATCTGCCCTGTCCAACTGCTACTATTGCATCCTATAGAGGAGGCTGCATACTCCAGTAGGACTAAAGAAGCACATAGATGCTGGGGATGCTGCCACACCTCCTGTCTTGAAGTTGTTTCCATCATAAACAGGGTTTACAGTTTTGTTCAATGGCTCTCAGCACCCCTATTATACAAATTGTTCCAGCACTCCTGTACAAACCCCTGTATTTTCTTTTCTGCTCTGAACAATTGCATTGTCCCTGCCATTAATTGAACTGCCTCATAGCTGAAACCTTACAGCATTGTTGCTTTGGGTGAAGCACAGTGCCCAATGAGCATGGCAAAGGGAACTATTCCTTATATGTGTCACACAGTAGAAAGGGAGCCTAAAGGAAGTCCCATGACACATTGCAAGCCCATCCTCCTGCTCCTCCTTTGTTAAAGGACAACTGCAAAGCTAATGAGAACAAGGATGGTACTGCCAGTGACTTGCTAATTCCAGCAACAACCAGCTGCCACCCTGTTGTGGAGATAGGAGTGGGTGGATGTGGAGGTGACTCAAAACTGACAGGGAGAGTGAGCAGCTCAGGCTGAAGCTCCCAACAGGGTGAGCTTGGGGGAGTTTGTTTTTTTTTAAAAGGGCAGCCCTGAGGTTTAAATCACAACCTATAAAACTGCTGCCTTGGAAACGTTAAAGCTGAAATGTGTTTGCAAAACAGAGTCTGTCTTTGCCCTTTTAGACACATTGGTCTATGTATTAGTCGTTGTGCCTGAGACAGGGAAATTTGTTTGTACCTAGCTCATGACCACACAGATGTTTGCAATCCTGTTTTGGAAGCTTATAAGGAATGTGCTTATTGTCCAGTACCTTCAGGAACCTGGATTTCTTTTGCAACTCCTCTGTCTTCATCAGCAAGGTGCCTGGAAATAAATGCATGTCCCAGTAATAGTCTCCATTCCTCCTCTAGTTTGTATTACTCCTTATTACATACATCAATAATGCTGACTGTTCACACTCACATAACCCTTGTCATCCAAAGAGTTCAAAGAACTTTTTGGAGGAATATAAGATCATTATCCCCATTTTATAGATGGAAAAATTAAGGCACAGAGAGGTAAAGTGTCTTGTGTAAGGTTGCAGAATCAGCCAGTGCCAGAGTCAGGACTAGAAGAGAGGTCTCCTGGCTCCCAATCTTGTGCTTTAACTACTTAACCACACTACTGATCAATCCACTGTATCTCAACTAGAAAATACTTCCAATCTCACCCTAATGATCAGGAGATCTGGACACCATTTCTTGTCCCTACCTCCTACACAAAATGAAAATGATTCCATTCCAACCCTTTGGGAAAACAAAACCAACAACAGGGACCCTGGTTTCATCCCTCTGATCCTAAATACCAACCTTTCTATGACCTACAAAGCCACCAAAGGACTATCTCAGACTCTTGCTGCCTGCCAAGATGTATCCAGACATTAGAGTGAACTTAGCAGAAATCCTACTCTATGGTCCTACTTATATAGTGTATGTTGCTATGTACTAACATCTATAGGGGAGCTATGCCAAGCTAGTCTCCAGCTAGAAGCCAATCTTTCTGTATGTTACAGGTGATCTACAAGATCACCCTCTTATGTCCAGAAAGTCAGGTTACTCATGCTATGCACACGATCACCAGAGGAGAGTAAAAATAATACCCATATCTTCCATGATACATTGAATGTACAAAGAAATAAATTCTACCCTATCCCATTCCCACCATTAAAATCCTCTCACCACAGAGACATCAGAGAATACTGAGAATCCTTCTTCCTTGCTGATAATCACATGTGTTTACTAAACAAAAACAGACAAGGTAAAAGTGTTACAGTTAAAAATAGCTTAGTCACATGATGAGGTTTTATTTTCTCCTTCTCACATCCCAAACACCATCTGTATGCCCTAAAAAAAAAAAAAAAAAAAGGAACATGCAGCCTAAAGCAGCTCATACTTATTTATATTTAATTTTTTTAAGGAAACTTGTCAAGTTAAAAAATGGTTTAAAAATATTCTTTGCACAGACTGTACAATTTCAGATACTGAAAAATAAATATTTAAAAAAAATCTGATTACTGTTAGCCAGCTGTTGTTTACTTTCTAGAGCACTTTAATGGTCTAGTTTCATTTTTGTTCCTAGTCTGTTTCCATACACTTATACAATGCTGTTGAGTTTGGGTTGCAAACTTTGCATGCAGGAGGAGGTTTGCATTTAAAAAAATACTCTCCTTTGTATTGATTATTATTAATTTCATGATACTATTTCTATTTGTATTACAGAACCTAGGTATAAGAGCTGAATTTGTTCAAAAACCCAGACCAGGAACCTTCTTCAGTGTTTGAACCTCATCTTGACTAGAAGTCAAGTACCATTGGTCCTTTCCTTAGCTCAGCTGGAGTTGGTGTACATGGGGGAAACACAAAAGGGATACAGCTTTTCCATTGCATGATGCCACCAAGCCATCAGTTGTTTTTCTGTAATTTACAATTAATCCACAGAACTCTCTGCTGCAAGATATTTATTTATTCAAATTTGTTTACTACACTTGTCCCAGGACGTAAGCACATTCTAAAACATACGAGTCAATGGCATACTAGTCAATGTAATATCCACTAAATTGTATAAAGAGTTAAAGCTCACATAAGCCCTTACAACCACTACCCAGGTTTTGTTATAGAAGTGAGCCACTGGATGTAGAAACAGACACACTGTAATGTCTGACCATGAGGATGCAACATGTCTAAAATTCTACATTATAAACACAGAGGCACCACCAGCAGTTGGTCTCAAAGTTTGGTAGGATCTTCACATGATCACACTGGTAATGACAGTAGGAAATATTACACTAACATTTGCTAAACCAGATGACCTAATGAGAGAATACGAAGCTACATTTCATGGATTGGAGCAGTTTCCTGAGGAGTACAAGAACAAAGTGAGTACAACTGTGGATATCATCGTACACATTCCACGGCCAGTGCCAGTTGCTCTGTGAGACCAAATGATGAAAAATATTTTGAGAATGGAAAAGTTAATGATAATTACTAAGGTATATATTCCTACAGAGCAGACAAACTCCATGATACTAGTGGTGAAACTATGGCACAGGAGAGTTGTGACTGTGGCTAGATCTATGAGACATGAACAAGAGAATCAAGCAAGAATATTACCAGGTACATCCCTGATACAGTAACAAGTAAATGGGCTAACATCCAGTGTATACAAGGATCTGAATACTGGAAAATAAATATAGGTAGAAATGTCAGTGCTTACTACATTTAATACCCAACATGGAACAGCATAAACATATGCCAGGATACATGAAGTTGTAGCCATTGCAGATGATATGCTGGTGTTTGGAGCATTATGGAACAAACTCTCAAGCTGGTATAAAGGCAACACAAATTAGTGCATATGGAGTCTTTACATTTTCCTCTGAAGCATCTAATATTGTCCAGAGTTGGAGACAGGATGCCAGTCTCAAAGAACTATTGATCTCTAGTGACACAGCAATTCCTGTGACCCTAGGCCAGCCTGAGGTCTCTTTGCTTTTGCACATCACATATGGGGACTTCAATGGAAGCAGTCATAAACAGAGGAACATCTCTTTGTTTCCTGACTTTCAGGTCTTTGCACACAGGTTCCTTTCTCTCAGCACCACGAGTACTGCATGATGACCTGTCCAAATTCCAGGAATTCTGTGCCATGCACAATCCACTTAGTCCCTGGAGGAGATTCCTTTATTCTGCTGCTCAGGAGTATAATTGTTTTTCATGGACCCACATCAACAGACAAAGCCAATTCTTCTCATTTCCACGGGCAATGCAATGGAAAATAAATCACAGTAATAAGTCTTTCAACAGGTGCTGTCAGTGCTCGGAGACCTGCTATCACCTTGGGGCATGCCAGCTGGCAATGAGAAAGCCACTTTGCTGAATTTGGATTGAGTTGTGTGAGCGTGAATAGCTGGGATTCCCTGTTGCCTCGCTCAGTGACAGGATTGTCTGTTGAAAAGGCGGCAGTGGGTGCCAGCTGGAACTTTTCGCTTTTTGTGTCACTTATTCGTCAGGCAAATCCAAATGCTTTCAGCAGTCCCAGAAAGGCACTCTGGCATGCCCTGAAATCTCATTGCATCTCTTTCAAGCAATATGTTTCCAAATTAGTTAGCGGTTGGTTGTTTATATTAGGCTCAGTATATTCATTGCACTGATCCAGAACCACAAGAAGGTGAACTTTTCCACTTGTATTCCCCAGGACTACCTAGGCCTTCCAAGGAATCTTTGCTGCATCCTTCCAATCAGTTACTTGACCCAAGTTATATCTCACTATGATGGAACTTTGTGTTATACCCAACAAACAGAAGTGGTGAGTTTTGCCTAAAACCCAGTTTGGGAGCTACCGCAACCTAAGAGCGACAAAGGGATTGAATCATAAGGAATGCCATGTTTGTACGAATGCTCCCCACTCCTTTCTCTTTAGAGTCTCCTCACCAAGCAGTCATCCAGCTGATGCTGATGTAAAGCTGCCTGATGTGACTTGAGAACACGAGTGCCTACCTCAGGGCAGACTGTTAGGAAGCAAGGGAAGGGATAGCTCAGTGGTTTGAGCATTGGCCTGCTACACCCAGGGTTGTGAGTTCAATCCTTGAGGGGTCCATTTGGGGATTGGTCCTGCTTTGAGCAGAGGGTTGGACTAGATCATCTACTGAGGTCCCTTCCAACCCTAATAATCTATGATCTAAGGCATAAACCCCAAATTGGTTGTGAGTTCTGAGCTTAGATTTCACCAACCAATTATCAAGTGTAGACTCCTTAGGTGCTTTAACATGGAGTCACAGAGAGTTCCTTCAGGCACTCCGCTCTATCTCACCACTCAGGTTAGCACACCTTTGTGATAGCTGGTCCCTTACCCCAAGAATTACAGCAATATTCAGGTTACTCCCAGTTCCAATAGCCGACTCACTTACCCCAGGTCAATTGTACTTGAGATTTCAAACCAAAAGCATTTGTAGCTAATCCTATAATAAACTACATAAAGATTTATTAAATAGAGAGTTATTTACAAGGTTAAAGCAGGTAAACATATACACAAATGAGTTACAATCTTAAGTTTCAAAAAGTAATAGAAGCGTCTATAATAAGCAAGATCTATATGTCCTTTAGGGCTAACCCAGGCTACCGGAGAACTCTTGCTTATCCCTAGTAAACCTTGCCCCCAGAGTCCAAACAGCATAGAGATACCCCTTTTTGTTAGGGGTTTTTACCCCCCCCCCCCTTTTCACTTTTGCTCTGAGCTGCAAATTCAGCTGAGAACAGGAATCATTTACATAACTCATCTTTGTGACGGGGAAGGCAGAACAACCGTCTACTGACTTCTTTAATGTCACACCACTTTTCCTGTTGGACAAGACATAACACTTTCGGTTGGAGATCACCATTTCACACTAGTTAATGTCTCTCTCCTATCTGGTGATTTGCACAGTCATAGAGACTCACAGTACAAGTGCTCATACATTACCTTACAATAAGGGATATAGATGTTATAATTGAGATTAATGCATGTAATGGCAATAAAGTCTAAACACTGAGCACATTCTTATAATTCTAATACCTATTTTAACAATACTAATGCACAGATGAGCCAGACTGATTCCATCTATGTATTTGTCAGAGTTCCACTGAGACATGGGGTCTTTGGCATGAGCTAGCACATGGCCTGCTGGAGTCACAGTTGATATTTCCCAAAGGAAGATCCCCTTTCCCCTCAAATCCAATTCTCTGCTAAGGACTCCTGCATAATCTGCATGCATGGAAACCTTACCAGGCCATCTCATCTCTTCTAGGGACATGTGTGGTACTACTCTTAATCTGCCTTACAAAGTCCACTGATGTTATTGGGGTTTGTGTGTTGGAACAGCCAACGCATGTGCACAGAGAGAGAGAGAGAGAGAGAGGGGTGGCACTTACTACTGTGTTTAATTTCTCCGCCGTTAGTTTCCAGGCACTATGACATGTACATACTTTAGGCATCTTCCTACTCCATACCCCAACTTTAGGGTCAAATGCTCCACACCCTCCATTCTTGTGTAAGATCTGAGTAAGTAAATTTGTGTCGGAGGATCTAAGCAGAGCTAGGGAGGAAAGTATCTTCTGCCCTAACCTGGTGTCTTGCACATGATTGAGTATGTGCCCTACTGTTGTTACATTGGCTCGTGGCTGTAGTAGTATCAGAGGCCTGTAAAGGGATGGTTTAGGCCCAGAGATCTGTTTAGTGGTGGATCCACTTGCTACTTCCTTATCATACTTCCTAACATCACTTTTTCAGAGAATCCTCAGTGGCCTCTCCCTGTGCTCTCCACACTCAAAACTCAGCAGACATGGATGGAGTTATGGATGGGACAGGAAATTAAAAGGGAAAAAGTATCCAGAACAAGACTCCTTTTTTTTTTGGAGGAGGAGGAGGAGCTAGGGGGAAGGGTCTGGAAAGTGGTCTCAAAAATATTTTACATGCAAAAGCCCCCTCCTGACAAGAGACTTGATGTATCAAATGCCAGCTCCAAATTCCACTGATGATTCATGAAGTAGTACGGAATCCAGTCATAATTGCATTGGTGATACTGGAGGCAGAATGGAATCTATATCCCTCTTCAATAACAGTGCAAAGCTAATAGGGACAAAAAAAGTAGCAACTGCTGGCGTACGTCACTAACATGAGCAGATAGCTTTCTTGAGGAAGAGGCTGCTATTTTTAGTCAATTGTCAGAGAAGAACCACACTTTAGCATATGCCTGCAACTTGACAGACCTACCAAGAGTTGATATTATAAGCTATAGATGGCTCATTAAACTTTTGCACCAAGACTATAGTAGTTTTGGTTTGGGTTGGGTTTTTTTCATAAGATTTATTTATCTTTCAAAGGAGGAACGGATGCACGGGTTGGTCACTGCGTAATGAAAACTTTGTTTTGTTTGTATTTGTGCATCGGTCAGCAGAGTTAATATCTAAAAGTGTGGTTTATAAAAAGAATTGTCCTGATGCTTAGAACTTAGTCTGCATTTGAAGTGCCAATGTTAGTGGATGATAAGATAAATCCTTAGACAAAGGAAAGAAAACAGGTTCCTTTTAACACTTCCTGCTAGGGCTTCCTTTTCTTGCAAACCTTCAAAAGACAAGGTTTTGTTATTACGGCTTTTGCTAACATTTGAGATCCAGGTTCGGAAATCTCAGTAACAATCTTTATTACCATCCAGTCCATGACCTGCCCTTCCTGTTTTCCAAAAACAAAATGTTATGTTTATTTTGATAAAAGGGATATCCTGTTTTAAGGCTTTTATAAAAAGACACACACACAGAGACTGGGGCCTCAAATACTATTTCCTGTGCCCTAAATGAAATAAAGAAACTGTTTTAAACAAAGAAGGAAATGTGGCAGGAGAAAAACATTTGACAGTTAAGATCAATGAAGTTCCTGAAGAATGAATATTACATAGATGATTATGGCTATTCTTTTAAAGGGAAGGTTATAAATATTATATATGAGAGCCTCTTTTCTGATCTGGACTACTATTATTATTTTTATTGCAGTAGCACCCAGGAGCCCCCGTCATGGACAGGGACCTCATTATGCTAGGTGCTGCACAAACACAGAACAAAAACTCAGTCCCAGATCCAAACAGCTGATATAATTTAGGACCACTTAAATAAATTTTGAAAATGTTCTTGTCCCTAATGGTGATCCTCTTGGATAGGCTTTTTTCTCATCATCAGAAACATTAACTTTTTAAAAACTATTTATTTATTTTGGAAGTTTTAACAGGTTTACAAATCATTATCACACATTATCACAAATAACCATTTCAACAGAGAGCTTTTTTTAAGAGGAACATTTCAGTGATAGGATAGTCAGGTTATTTAACAGGGTGGTACTAACTTACAGTGTGTGCCTCTTTACACTACCCATAACATGCTGTTTCTGGTGATTTTATTAAATAGTGTGTACTCTCTGAATGCACATATATATCGGGTCACGTTATATCGAGGTAGAGGTTTATTTAATAAATCAGGTATGTCTATCACATGTTAATATTCAAAAAAGTTGGGCGGGTGTGCTGGTTTGAGTTATTTGCTGGTGGTATACTTTGAGTATTGAATCAATGGATTTTTTTTTAGTAGATTTGTCAGATGTCATTTGATGTTAATAGCAAAAGTAATCTCCATAACAGTTGAAACCTAACAGCTTCTGAATGAAGGGCTATAATTGACCTTGAGAACAGGACAGAGAGGTTAAAAGTACAGTTCTCTCAAAAGTGATTTGTTAAAAATGGCTTTGTGGGGTGCTAACTTTGTCTCTGAATTTTTCCTGTATTAATTGTGCTCAGTTTCCGCCCCAAAAAATGTTTTTTTTCTGACCAAGAGTCCTGCAAATTCAGCTCAGGCCCATAGAGTAAAGCTGAGTCCTTTTCTGTTCACTCCAATTTCACCAGCAATAGAGATTCTGCAGGAAAAATAAGGACCTTAGTTGCACCTATGCAATCCCATCATCTTCAGATTAGGTCCTCATTGTCACTTCAGAAGCCCCACTGCTTTGTGAACATTTGCACAGATGTGACTGACGAATTTAAAAAACAATTTGGATGGTAATATCCAAGAAGGAACAGATTCTGGCTCCCTCTCCCACAGCTAAATTGGCAAAAAACATCAAACCGTAATTTTTATTTTATTTTATTTTGGAGTGACTAAAATGAGTAGGTATGATCCTGAGGAGCAGATCTGGTAGAGATTCATTTTTCAGATTGGAATCGTTATGTATCATTTGTATTACAGTAGCTTCCTGAGGCCCCATTCAGAATCAGGCCTCCTGGGAGTTGTTCACGCGTAAAATAAAAGAGAGTGTGACAAGTGGGAGAAAGAGAAACAGAGTATGATGGCAGGAACACATGGCTGCACATATTAGAGACCTATATGGTATGGGGGCTTCCAATCTTTTTATTTAATAAATAAAGTAAGTGATTATTAATCTCCAAGAACTACATTTTATGGATTCAGCCCAGTTGCTGAGAACAGTAGCTGGCTGCAATGTTGGGAATCTGCTAAGGCCCATGTCCCCAGCGTTCAAGAAAGAGCCCGGTATGTCAGATGATGGGAAACTGGACTACAAGAAAGAGCCCTTGGGGGTCACAAAAGAGCTCATTTACTCACCCAAAGGGAATATGTTCTAAATCAAAGCAGGCCTGTTTACTTGGGCATCTGAATTGCAGCACTGTACTGATGTAAGATATTCATAATCCATTTTTAATAATGGTCAGTGATAGATCATTATGGATGGGGCTCGTGTGGGATCGGACCTAGCTCTCTCCTCCAGAGAGAGAGAGAGAGAGAGAGAGAGATGTTAGCATTCTTCTGACCCCACACTAGCTCAGGAAATTTCTCATGATAGCTGAAAGCACAGACTACCTAAAAAGAGAGGATAAGAGGAGACATTAGACGGCAATTCCTCATTAACTGAAACAGTCTAGTCTGAGAAACAACAGAGGTCAAAAAATCCAGTCATTTGTAATGTATTAGGAATGAAACTCTATAGACATGACCCTTCATACAGTGTCAATCCATCCAGCCTGTTTAAATCACAAACAGGCATCAAAGAAGCTCTCCAGTCCAGGCTGGTTTGCTGTACGGATTCGGACTGCTATTACTAGCGAAGGAATGACATTAGGATATGTCACCTCAAAATTAAACTATTCTGGAGTGCAATGTGCTAGATTTCCCAGAAATTCCAAATAACAAGGCCATTAGCTGATGTTCACAGCTGGGTCCTGAGAAGCCCTGCAGAGAAATAGCTAGGGCATCACTCAGCTGGGAATGGGAAAAGCTTGAATAGTTGCTAAACATCTGTTGATCTAGTGTAAAGCATATAATAAATCATATAGCAAGGATCATTGGCTAGTGGTTAGCAGAAGCAGGGAGTCAGCACTCACGGGTTCAATTCCTGGCTCTGTAACAGATTCACTCTGTGCCCTCGGCCAACTCAGTGGACCCATCTGCAAAATGACACTAAGCTCTATGTCACAAGGGTGTTGTGAGGTTTACTTTACTCATGACTGAAAAGCACTTTGGACATTTTTGGATCTAAGACAACATGGAGGTGTAAAAGTATTAATGTTTATTGTGTATTTACTCTTTGGAGACGGAAAATATATGCATACGATCTTCTCCATAGGTTCGCAAAGTACTTTGAGATGCTTGGATTTAAGGTGCTATATGACTGCAATGTATTAGCATTGTCACTCACATAGTTAACTCTTTGGAGACTGCAGACACACACACATATCCTTCCACACAGACATGCAGCTGCCCACCTACAAAGCACCAGCATTCTTATGCTATGTAAGCATCATAGCAGAAGAATTACATGGTTGTTTTAACACCCTCTGGGCAATTAACTGCATACATATTCTAGTTTCTATAATTCCCACCAAAGGCTAAAACCCTTAAACAGTCAAGAGCATATCTGGAAAGTTAGCAGTAGGACACCAGAGGTCTCCATTGTGACCTCCAAGCTTCTTTTGGGCTGTGCTGGTTTACAGATAACCAGCTTTTAACACTATACCCATTTTGAGTTGTGATGACTCCTCACTCTCAAACTCGGAATGGAAGTTTTTAATCCCCCTCTGCACTGTACTTTCTCTCTAAGATTTATGACTCACTGCTAAGTGGTGTCACTGAGGGCATCTCATGAACTGCGACAGCCACGTGCTGCAAACGGCCCTTTCAACCCTGGAGGCTGTGTGGAACTAACAGCACTGGTACAATAATTCTGTTTACTTGGCAATATTCATGAGATTTCCTGCATGAAACTGATGGCTATTGAGAAATGCCTGCCATAGCAACATCAAGTGCTGTTTAATTACACAATGCCTTTGATATCCTGCCACATTGGCAAGAGCCATATTGTGCTGATTACAGAGCTGAAATGTATCTCTGTGCTACTTGGCAGGGGACTGAGCCTGATTTGGGGTTATAACATTTAATTTGAAGTCCTTCTGTGGCAAGGAAGCATCAGAGCAGACACACACACCAAGAGAGAAAGAACTTACTGAAAAGCCACTTTGTGCCGTCTAACTGCTATGATTTATAAACAGCACCTTCTTAAACCTACGTTCAGATTCTGAACTATGGGCGACATTTGGAAATTAATTAAAGAGAATGTAAACTGATGGAATTTACTCCTTCATCTAGCATCCTCTCCATGTAAACTATATTAGTTTAGACTCTCTTGCACTAAGACTTGAGCTACACTTGTCAATATAGGTATGTTGGTCAGGGATGTGAAAAAACCACACCCCTGACCGACACAGAGATGCCTACTTAACCCACAGCCTAGGATTAGTTACATTGATGGAACAAGGCTTCCGTCGACATAACTGCCATCATTTGGGGAGGTGGTGTGGTGTTCCCATACTGACCGAAAAACCCCTTCCGTAGGTGTAGGCTGTGCCTGCGCTATACGGTTATGCCAGCATAGCTATGCTGACATAGCTAGGCCAATATAGTCTCTGTAGCATAGACATGCCTTCAGGTAGAACTTCTCAGACTACCAGAAACCACATCACCTTTAAATTCAGCCCACTGAGTCAAACTGGAGTCTAAGTTGACATACTTTACATACTGAGGGGGAACAGAAGGTGTAGGCCACGCCATTTAGACTCGCCCATGAATTTCATTCCTACATCTTTAGTGGATAAGAACATAACATAAGAACATAAGAACGGCCATACCGGGTCAGACCAAAGGTCCATCTAGCCCAGTATCTGTCTACCGACAGTGGCCAATGCCAGGTGTCCCAGAGGGAGTGAAGCCAACAGGCAATGATCAAGTGATCTCTCTCCTGCCATCCATCTCCATCCTCTGATGAACAGAGGCTAGGGACACCATTCTTTACCCTTCCTGGCTAAAGGCCATTTATGGACTTAGCCAGCATGAATTTATCCAGTTCCCTTTTAAACATTATTATAGTCCCAGCCTTCACAACCTCCCCAGGTAAGGAGTTCCACAAGTTGACTGTGCGCTGTCTCCATATCTCCATTCATGCAATGTCAGGAGTAAAAACTTCCAATCAAAGTAGAATTCTCTAGTCCCTATTCTGGAATTTAAAAGCGTACATCAGGATGGTGGTGTCTGGCTCAAAAGGGTTTGCAGCAAAATGAAAATGGAATACAGTAGAGCAATTCTGACATTTTCTTTTTACTTGCAATGTGAAACTGCTACTGAATTTTCTCCCACCCGAGCTTCTCTGCCTCGCAGGTGTGTAACCCACTGGTGACATAACAAGAAAGTACAATGGGAGGAAAGGGGGAGGGAGAGGAGATGAATGAGGAGGAGAGACTTGTGGTGACAGCATTGGACCCAGGCTTTGGAGATTTGGTTGAGTTCCCTGCTCTGCCACTTAATCTCTCTGTGCCCCAACTGCTCCTCCATAAAAAGTGGATAATGGTTTCATACCTTACATGGGTGTTGTGATGATAAATTAATTAGTGTCTGTGAAGTGCTCATATATTACAGCAAGGGTGGCCATATAAGGAACTAGACAGATTCAGGAAAAGTGGATTTGGGATGTTAAGCACAGAAAATGTGCAAAAACACTTTAATAGCCATGATTTTTTTATTCCCAAAATACTCTTGCTGTATATTATTATACCAAGTTATTTATAAATGCTATTTATAGAGGTGTTTATGCAGGTGATCATCTGTTCCCAAAATACCACATGCTCAATTCATCAGCCATGTCAATTCTGGTGTAACCAATTAGGTTTGAGCAAAATTCTCATTTAGGTGATGGAAGTATAAAGATTAAATTAAAATTAAAATCATTTGTAAAGTACTTTGATATCCTGGAATGTCAGGTACTATAAAAGTCTGAGGTATTATTTTATAGCCTGTAACTGTGGACACAAGAATTCCCTTGCACAATCAGAATAATGGGCTACTTAGTCAGTGAGAACACAGAACTGAATATTCCAGAGGAATGAGACGTGTACAATAAAATCACACAAGACAGAGAGAAAATTTCTGCCTAATCCCAGGCAACTTAAAGACTGAAGCATGAGGATTTAGATCCCTTACACTTGTGTTTAACAACAGTGAATATTATTATTCATACAATTATCAAATCTTTTTCTGAATCCTTCTAAGCTCTTTGGTCTGAAGAATATCATGTGGCAGTGACGTGCTAATTGTACTTATGCAAAAAAAAAAAAAGATGCAGCCCCTTCTCTCTGCTCCTCTGAAGCAAAGCAGAGAGCTCTCTGGGACATGTCTTTCCAAAAAAACAATATGTTTTGCCTCTGTATTTTTTTGCTTGTGTGACACCTGATGTTCTGAGGATTAGATCTAGGTTACTGAACATCTGACTCCCAGCTACCAGAAAATTAGAAAACTTAGGCTGCAACAAAAAGAGGCAGTCGTGTGACAGAGAGAAGTATGGTACCTTCCACAAGAGGCAGATTTTTGTTTCACCGCCCACACATTTCTATTTTTAAACCAGGCTTTTGCTTCACTTTGCAGATGCTGTGCAATTTAAGCAACAGCTGTACATTTACAAACCACCTACACAAGACACTTCAGAGTTTCTTCTTTCAGGGTGACACTGGAGGTTTCACTCCAACACTGAACTCACATATGCTTCCAGCTTACATTGGGATTTGCAGAAAGCCATTGAACAGATCAGAATGAGTGAAGCAAAAGTATTGGATTTATTTTTAATAATCCTATTCCATTCATAGTGAATTTTTAACCATGTTAATTACTAGCCTGCTAACTCTGAATGGCTTCCTTCAGCAAAGACATTGTCAAAATAAATGGCTTAAAGGCTTTTGTGGGTTCACTGAACAGTTTTGGCTCCTAACACAGGCTGCTCAGTTAGAAGTCTCTTGACTAGAGCCCTATGTGAATACAAAATTTGTATCTGCATCCAGTCCACAATAAACAAAAATGGTCCGCAGATATCTGCGGATTTGCACGGCTCTACTCTTCGCTGAAAAAGGCCTGGAAATTTAAACAGATGACAATAAATTTTCCCCTGTAACTAGAGCTTGTTGAAAGAGATATAATTCAGCTAATTCTTCTTTGATTGTTGTACAGTAGTGTGTGTGGAGTTATCCGTCTGAGTACTTAGATGGACCTCATTACAGTAATCTCTGTGCAATTCACAATGGATTTTATCCTCCCACCACCACTGTGAAGCAGGGGAGTACTATCCCTATGAGACAGATGGGGAACTGATGCAAAGGGTAGATTAACTGACTAGCCCAAGATTATACAGGAAGTCTGTGGGTTGAACTGGGAATTGAACCCTGCTCTCCTACGTTGCTATTTAGTGCCTTAGCCACCAGAGCATCCTTCCTGACCTTATTAAGGTCCCTGTGCAAAGAAAGAATTTAAGAGGCTGAACATCACCAGTAAAGTGCTAAGTGAGAGAAGTGAGGTGGTGTATTTATTGGAACAAGAAAGTGATTTAAAATTACCACTAAATCCACTTCAATGAAACTTGACTCCTGGTCTGAGGTGAAAGAGTAATGCTTTATCTGTCTCCCAGATTGATCAGCACCTGTGCTATGGTGGAGACATAGCCTTATTAGGTACTATCACTACTCTGCTTTTACCCACGTTTGAAAACACTATTTGTCCTCTGGTTAAGCATTGTTCCAACCAAGCTGGTTTCAAACACGGCTTGGCTGGCTAGTGTAGACAAAGCAGGAATCATTCATTGTCCTCACTGATTTTTCTCGTAAAATTTCCTACTGGTGCAGGTATCATATATGTCTATTTCATGGGAGTATTTTGTTTGTAAAGTGCTTTGAAACTGGAATGACACACACCTGGTAAGTTCAAAACACTACTTTCTAAATAGGCTATTATTATTGGGTTTCCTTTTTACTTTCCTCCTTTCAATCTCCCATTTCTCTTTATATTGTTTCTTCCCTTTCTCCCTTATTTCCCTCTTCACTCTACTCTGTTGTTGTCAGTTTTTGGCAGAGGGCAACATTTTATTTATACCTGCTCTACCTTCCTCCTCTTCTCAGTGGGCAGGTAGAGCCGAGACAGCATGGGAAATGAGCTGGGGGGGGGGAAAGCGGAGACATGGGGTGTGCCAGTGAAATATCATGCCAGCTTATGTACCCTCCATCAGTAAAGAATATCAGTGCCCTGGTTTGGTTGCTGCTTGGACACACAGCAGAGAATTTGCTGTTTAAACAACATTACAAACTTTGATTTGTGGAGAAGGAAGGAACCTTTTTTTTATTTTATTTTTCCAATAGCAAGATGATTTCCCCCCTGTTTTTAATGTTTGGGTTAGTTCAGCTTTCTGCAACATTGGGTTGGGTATTTAATCTGTGATTCATGTAAAAGATACCAGCAGCTGTGAAAGATGCTTCAGAGCCACAGCAAATTGAACCTTCTTTATTTTGGTCACTTACCAGCTGTAATCTACTTAATTCTAATAGCAGGTGATTTAGGGGCCTAATAGGAAGTGCAGTGTTTGCCTCTGCTATGTATTAAAAGTGCCATCTAGTGGAGAACATTATGTTAAGGAGAAGTTATTTCTATGACTGTTCTTTAGTTAAATGAATAACTCTGTAGTATGCAGTGCTGCTGTTGCCATTGGTCCCTGGATATTAGAGATACAAGGAGTAAGATAATATTTTAGTGAACCAACTTCTGCTAGTGGAAGAGCCAAGCTTTCAAGTTTACACAGAGCTCTTCTTAAGGTCTGGGAAACTTACCCAGGGCAAGTCTACACTCAAAATACTGTATCAGCACAGCTGCATCTGTGCAGCTGTATCGCTGTAGTGCTTTAATGAAGACGCTCTATGCCACCAGGAGAGAGCTCTCCCATTGGTTTAGTTAATCCACATCTCTGAGATGTGATAGGTATGCTGGTGGGAGAAGCTCTCCTGTGGACATAGCACTGTCTACATGGGGGATTAGGTCATTTGAGGGGGTGGATCTTCCACACATCTGAGTGACATAGTTATACCGATATAGGTCTGTATTGTAGACTGGACCTCAATGTCACAGGCAAATACAAGGTGGAACAGATTGTTTAGCATAAGCAGTTAACACATATCTCAAGGGACCATTCAAGGTGAAGTGGCTGGGATACACACCTTAACAGACTCAAAACCATTTTCACCAAACAAGGCCACTTCATCAGAGAAATAGATCTCATCATGGAACAGGCCACTCAAATATCCTGAGAGAACCTGCTTCAGTACAGAAATAAAAAAACCCTCCAACCATACACCCCAGTTGTCACCTACCAACCCATACTAGAACTCATATGAGGTATAATCAAACTACTACAACCCATACTCAATGGGGAACCCATCCTGAAAGAAATCTTTCCTGAATCCTCTCTTCTGGCCTTCAAACAATCCCACAACCTCACAAAATTAATCATCAGAAGCAAGCTCCCTACAGACCAGGACACACTAATTCAAACTGGCATCAGACTCTGACAGAATAACAGGTGCAAAACCTGCAGACATATCTCCACACTACAATGATCAACACTCCCCACCCCAACACACCTTTTCAAGATCCAAGGGTCCTACACATGTATATCACAATGTGATATTCAGCCCTTCTTGTCAACTGTTGAGAATAGACCACTTCCACCTTAATTGAATTAGCCTCGTTAGCACTGACCCCCTACTTGGTAAGGCAACTCTCATCTTTTCATGTGCGGTAATATTTATACTGTTTTCTGTATTTTTCACTCCATGCATCTGATGAAGTGGGTTCTAGCCCATGAAAGTTAATGCCCAAATAAATTTGTTAGTCTCTAAGATGCCACAAGGACTCTTTGTTGTTTTTGCTGATACAGACTAACATGGCTACCACTCTGAAACCTGTCACAATGTGTGATGTATCTCACCCAATGCATTGCATGCCCAACTAGCAAGTATGTAAACCAGACAGACAATCATTATCTTCTCCAATGAACTCACACAGGAAAATGATAAAAGACAAAACACCATATCACTTCTGGGTGAACACTTTTCACAAAACCATCACTCTATATCTGACCTATCTGCCCTCATCCTCAAAGGAAACCTGCACAGCACTTTCAAAAGACGAGCCTGGGAGCTTAAATTCAGCACTTTGCTAAACATTAAAAATCATAGAATGAATTGAAACACTGGTTTTATGGCTTATTACAACAATCTATAACCCACTAACAACACCCCTTTCCACTGCTTCCCTCTCCCCTTTCCTTTCCTCCCTATTACTGGACAGATGTTAATGGACCATTTCACCTTGAATGGTCCCTTGAAGTATGTGTTAACTACTTACATTAAACAATCTGTTCCACCTTGTATTTAGCTATGATACTCTGAAGTTTCCCAGACCTGAAGAAGAGCTCTGTGTAAGCTCAAAATCTTGTCTCTCTCTCTCTAACAGAAGTTGGTCTAATAATAGACATTACCTCACCCACCTTATAACTCTGTAGTGGCCGTGATAGGGAATGTATCTGTAGTTTATCATAGTGGGTCACCTAACTGCAGTCTACCATGTTCTGGAACATTATTCCCTTAAAAAAAAAATTTACTATCTGATTGCCCTCCATGTGCCAGACCACTGCAATTGGGAACTAGGTTCTAGCGATCCACATTTGGACCTCAAGGCCAATACCTAACTGCAAACCGGTACATGTGCCTCAGATGACATAATTCATGGTCTAAGGATGCCCCTGTTCCTGGAGAACGCCAACCCATTACTTTGGGCATGAAGTACTTCACCCAGCAGATGGGATTTAAAAGTCAAGGTGTCACTTTCCCATATGTGAAAAATAATGTGGCTTTTATCCCAATTGGATAAATATGGGTGGAGACCTGAGACATTCCCTCTACTCAACAGTAGTGCTACACACATATACACAGGTATGTAAATATGTCAGTCCAACACAATGTTAGGTCACATTTTTCCTAGCTCCACTGGTCACAGAATTCATCCATTAGCCCATCCCAGTGAATGTAGATTCTTCACAGGGAGGAAAAGCCTTCCTTCATGCCTCAGGCTTGTTGTCATTTTAGATACAAAGTCACCTGCATGGAACTCTTGCCAGTGGGCTGGATTTTTCCACCCCTTCCTCTGGGCATCAGATTGATTGGGGGAGGGCTGGCATGACTTCAGAGACACAAACTGACAAGGCCTCAGACACTGGTCACGAATCCTTCTGTACTTTGTTCTGGAAAGTTTATCAGGCAGAGCCAATGTTTTCATGTCACACTGGGTAGTGGTTTATCATGTTCAAATGCATGAGTTCTATCACTTTCAATCAAATCACATAAGTAAGTGGCATGACTCACACAGCCTGAGAAGATCCAGCCCAGTGTGAGGTGTTAAAAATTCAAAGCACAGCATGTCCTGAAAATAACAGTTAAGGAAAGAGATGGCAACATTATGAGGATTGTTACGTGGTTATTTCTTCCCATTTGCATCCTACCTGCTACATCAGTAAACATTTGTTATATAATTATTACCCATTGTCTCATGCATCGAAAAAGAGAATTGCTTACAATAAAATTTATATGCCAGCTTTCATCAGAACACTTTATAAACATTTATCAAACTAGACCAACACCCATCTGAAGTGATAAGTATTACTGCCATTTTACAGATGAATACTTTGAAGAACAACAATTAAATGACAGCCCCAATATCACAAAACAAGTCAGTGGCAAAGGTGGGAAATAGAACCCAGAAATCCTGATGCTCATTCTTGTCTTACAACCAGTAAACCACACTGACTATCCATTCAGAGATTTCAGCTCTCTCTTTACAAAACAGAGAGAGGCAATGGACTCCTGAAGTGTCAATCATTTACACAGCAACAGTAGAGCCTTTTTGAACTGTATGAATATCTATTAACAGAAGAAAAATGCTTAAAACCCAAAACTTCTTGTTAACAGAATACAGCACTGGTGCAACAGGATTGTGGGTCTCACACACCAGTACTCTGCACCTTGTGTAGCCATTTCCAGCGCAGCACAGTGGCTGTACTAGCATTCTCATCTGATAGCATTTTATATCCATTTTTTACTGTTGTAAATGACTGCATAAGGTGCAGGATAAGAGAGAGTCAGTACTTACTGCATCACACAGGGCAGATGTCTGGAGCTCAAACAGCTTGACATTATGGATCAGAGAATCTGTCTCGGTACATTTCACACCTGATGATACCTAGTGGAAGAGAAAAGCACGGAGAGAGACAAACTGGAAAAAGCTTTACATGTTCTCTGAATGCACTACTTCAGATTTTCAGCACATACGTGTTCCACTTAGCTGAAGTAGCATGGCAAAAATCACCACAATCAAAAAAAAAACAACACATTACTGCATATAGTTCTCCCCATTGGGAGAGGATGAGAGAACAAACAAGTGACAGATGTTAATCACATTACTTAATGTTCTACTTCGAGGTACTCAGACACTACAATACTGAGCATTTCATTATAAGAACCTATTGAACAGAACGGAACAGATTAGAACAGAATAGAATGCAGTGATCATACCAAGAATTTTGAAATGTAGAATAAGGGATGCGTCCACTGAGACTTTCATGGGAAGTATTTCCCTGTGATTCAGCCAGTTGACCACTAGCTGTCCCCATTGCTTCACACAAGTCAAAGGACCAATGTCTTGCAGTTAAAAGAAACCCTGACCTTGTTTTCCAGTGCAACATTTGTCTTCAAAATCCATCTTGCTGCTGCTCCTAGGGAAAGTGAACAGCTCATAAGAAAATAAAAGGAGATGCCATGGTTGTATTTTCCCCTGTCAGCACACCCTGTAACTATTTTTCTCCGTCTTATTCGTCTTAAAAATAAAATGACAGTCACTGCTGCTTTTCCAGGACTACTATAAAATGTTTTATGGAACATAAAGGCCAAATTCACAGAGACATCCCAATTGCATTTATTTATGCTGCTGTTAAATTTGGCCCCAATGTTTCCAAAATGAAACAGAAGCGAGCTCACCATCTGATGTTAGCCTTATTGTATTGGAGCTGCATCAAAGCTCTTTCTTCTTTTACACAGGGCAAGGAGACAGGGGAATATCTAAACATAAATATTACCAGAAAGAGGGAAAAGTTACACAAATAAATATTTACACCTTAAACCCCAGAATGCTGCCAGTTTCTAGCTAACCAAGTGGATCCCCAGGAGAACATGTGTGGGTCTGCATTCTCCAGGGGCATTTGTGTGGTTAGAGATTTGGAAGAGATCAACTTCAGAGGTTCAGAAAGTCACTTCTTCAGATCTATTACACTATGGAATAGCTAAAGAAAGCAGTGGAAGCCCGATCATTTAGGAACAGAGGAACTGCCAGACCTGGATCAGATCAATGCAATGATCTTGTCTGGTATCCTGTCTCTGATAGAGGTCAGTAGCAGATGCTGCAAGGAAAATGTAAAACCTGAATAGTGGAAATTTTTTTCAATAAATGTTTCCGGGGAAAGTTTCTTCCTAACCCCAGACTGTTAAAACTATTAGAACTAAGCAGTTGAGAATGTTTTGTAGAGAAGCCATTGCTTTGGTCAGAGAAGGGGAAGGAATGACAATGAGAGAGGTGATCAAATGCCAAAATACAGAGTTAAGACTTTCCATATTGGGAAGAGTATGGATTTGTGGGTTGTTTGGGATTCATCTCTATGCTTAATATTCCTTTCTTTCTAGTTTCTATGACTATCTGTTATTTCCACCTGCACTTTGGCTTCTTCTTGGCATGACTCCAAAACCCAAGGCTGTTACCCACTTTACTAGAGCTATGAGGCTTCAGTTTTCTCAGAGAAATACAGACTGTCCTTGATACACTTGGGGATTACATCCACAGATGGAAGAGGAAATACGTCCTTTTATGCTATAATGCTTAAGAATGCCTTAACAACTCACAAAAAAAGGTCAAACGTTGTTCACTAAATGCAATAACTGGTTAATTTTGAGATTTATTTTTTTCCCATGCTTTTGTGGATCATAACAATCCAGTCCTATTATTGGCTAATCTATCTGGTGATCAAAATTAGTCAACAACTTTCACTGCCAAACACAAAGGTTTTGGGTGTCAGACCCAGTCACCCAAATATTATAACTCAGGGGGAGGATACATGCATTCTGAGTGAAAGATGAGCATTTGATCCAATCACACAATATAATTCTGGAAGCTTTGCAAATACTAAAATGTCAAAGACATTCAGATCAGACATTCAAATTCTCTTCCCTTGTGCTGTTCACACACACAGCCTTGTCTACTATAGTAAAATTAGGACCCATAATTCACAACCAGAGCGGCTACAATGTGGTGGCAGCATAGTGAAAGCTGTGTTGTAGAGAGGGCTCGTGTTTTTTTCCCACTGTGTCACTTGAGGCTCTGAGCAGGGAAAAAGTGAAACCACTACTCACTACAGTACACATACAAAAGGCTGCCTGTCTGGGTCACTGAAGCGCATGAAATTATTTAGATCAGAGTGTGCCCCTTTGCTAGCAGAGCCAATCAAAGACAACAAACCAAGGGAATACTTGGGTTACATTTTCCCTCAAAACATATTCACGGGGAGTGGAGTGGAGGAAGGGCCTGATCTTACAAAGGGTTGAGTTTCTTCAGCTTCCATTCAGGAAGGAACTTTCTCCACTCAGCAACTCTCACTCACATACCTCAAATGATCAAACCCCTGGAAGGTTTCTTGTAAGGAGCATCTATTTGGTCTGGTAATGAAAAATATACCAATAACGCATCTAGTATACCAAGAAAGATTCCCAGACACCCATCCCCCAGCAAGTAACACACATCTCAGTTCCCCTCTGCTCTCACATTTCCCCCGAATACCCCAGATCAGTATCTTCCCCCATACAAAGTATCAGAACAAATACTGCCCACGCAAAAGGGGGATTTTAATGATATATTCCCATTAAATCTAACCATGTCTGCTTTAAGGCAGAACAGCAGGTTCTACCAGTGATGAGATATGGCTATGAATAGCTGGAAGGGTCACTATACTTAACAACAGACATGCTTTTTCTTCAGTGGAAAAACCAACCAATGTTTTACTAGATTTTACAAGGCCCAAGTCAACTTTACTAGACATATGTGAAACATCACTGCCTGATTCTTGGTGCAGAAATCCTAGTATCATCTATGGGAGTTTTTCACAATGATGAAGGATAAAATATGTCCCTAAAAGGTTTAAGCCTGAGTTCCTGATCCATCAGCTGTGGAAGTAGCATGGTTCAATGCAAAAACCTCATTTATATCTTACACTGCAGGCTCCTCAGAAGCCAAACCCAGCTCTGATAGGAATTGTGGATAAATCATCATCTGGTTGGAAAGAGGCTGCACTATATCTGCTTCCCTTAAAGATCCCTCCACAACTGGACAGATAACAGAAATTGCACAATGCATCAGGTTGGGATTTTCATCCCTTTTTTTGTTTGTTTAATCAAGGTTGGTGGTTTTCAGGTTGGAAACTATAGGGGAAAGGTGTTCTGTTTTCAAAATGAGATACTGAAGCAATCTTCGTTACTGCATACAGTAACGTGGTGACTTACTGCTTGATTAACCGGTCTATTTTGGATTGAGTGGTATGTGTACGGGGCAGGAAGCTAGTGCCCTAGGAACAGATGCAATGAAAGCATGATCACCCACCAACACAGAGCACAACAGAGGGACTCCCAGATGGTGTCAGAACAGATGCTCATCAGGAGAAGCCTCAAGAGTCAAATATATCTGAATCAATGCCATTCAGCATCCCAAAACAATATAAAAATCACTGGAACAAAGAAAACTTGAAGCAAAGCCCCACATCCAAATGGTCTCAAATTTGGAGGGGAGGACTTCAGAAACCACACATGGATCTGAAATTTGCAAGTGGCCTGAACTAAAACCCTGGATCCAAAATTCCCCAAACTTTCAACTGTTCAATTTCCAGATCCCAGTTAGGTGCCGCTCTCTCTAAATAGCATCAAGTCTTAGGCCTCAGAAACTTTGGCTAACTCAAATGGGCTAAAAAAACATTATCTGTTGATTCTCTCTCTGAAGTGAATTGTGATTCTTGTTGTTATCAATGTTTAGATGTATTGAATTACTACAACATAATTAAATAGATTCACATATTGTTTCATACAGAACTATGTAGTGGCAGGGAACTCCTTCAGGCTGACTATTTCCTGCATTATCTTTTGTCTTTCTGATTTCCCTTTGATGTTAAGTATTTTTAGTTTTAAAAATTCTTTGCTTAAACCAAAACTATTTTTCTCAGCATGACAGATTTCAAGAAGGGTACACTACGTGTGAGCAATTTTTGGTAAGATAAAAATACACAGATATGTCTACATATCTCTACATAAACTAAAATCCAACAAAAAATAAAAATATAGGCGTGTGACACAACAAAGACACAGAAAAATGCAGGAATAAACGATAGGAATGTATTTGTCTAGACACAGGCTGCTCTTTGCTCCTGATTCTGGGAGTCATGTTGCAAAACCAGAACAGAAAGTGGAAAGCCTCATTATTCCCAATTTATAAAACAGGGAGTTATTATCATAACAGATAAAGTGATTGATTAAAAAAAACACATTATATACAAGTCAATGATCTTTATACTACACCATGTAGGAACTCCACATTTAAGAGTGACCGCAACAGACTGATGGGAAACCTCATTTTTCCTTAACTCTTTTGCTTTAAAAGATTGGCATTGGCTAAGGAATTGTATATTTCCTTACTCATAAAAATATAGAAAGATTATAACAAATGGGGCAACAAATAAGCCAGCCATCCTATCACCAGTATGATCCAAAACAACTCTCTCTTACAACATTACGACAGTAGTGTAGAGAATTCTAACATTGCTATAGTCTAGGAAACCAAATATTCCAGAACACTGGGGAAGAGGAGATCAACAACCCAAAGTATGCTGCTGAGGCCAATCTGCCCTGCAGCGTTTTTGGGCCATTACTTTATTATATTCCTAAGGGTTACAGGGCTATAATGCTGAATACACATAATGAAAGCAACTGGAGGGCTGGGACTGATGCTACAGTAAATGAGCTCCACTCCAGCTGTTGCTCCTTCCTCTGGCTGATTTATTGTTACCCCTGCATTTGAGGGGGTTATGTTGTGTGTGTGTTTTTAAGGGGAGGAATACAAAAATAGGTGGGGGTGGGGGGTTTAGAGGAAAGGAAACTTAAATGACGTTCCGGCAAAGAGCAAGCAATCTTTCTGTTGAGCCATTTCACTAAGGGCCCTATCCGAACAGCTATTAAGTGCCAACAACTCTCATTGACTAGGTCCTAAAATTGTTTCCAAGGTGCTGGAAGGGGGAGTCAAACACACAAGAGAAATCCATGAAGGAAGTTAACAGAATAGGGTCCTAATCACATTTTGGGCTTAAAATATGTTGCTACTATAATGATTGGCACCCTACAAACACCAGAAAGGTAATTAGAGAGATAAATTAATATGGCTTGATCTTGCTGTTAAAGATAAAACCAAATTATATTATAAACATATTCTCTCCCAACAGGAGCCGATTTCTCTTATGGTATAAATTGGCATAGCTCCACTGACTTTATGGAGCTGTGCCAGTCTACAACACCGGGGAAGTATGCCCCAGGACTGTAACATGGTTCCACAATACAGTTTGAACCCATCTATACAAGGAACCCTATGGCCCTAATCCATACAGATGGATTTTATACCAGTGCGCGGAGACCCGCTGACGTGCCTGCCACCCACATGGATGGATCAAGTGTCATATAACAACATGTTCAGGGCTCTGCCATGTACAGATGAATGACTGACCCATAAGCCATCATTTATTTAACAAGTTTGACATCTTTTTGTATTTGTGGATTATCCAGGTCCATTTCCTCAAATGTATTCATTATTCATTTCTCTCTGTTTTCCTTTAACTCTGTGGATTGACCAAGTACAGTTATGTGCAACTATTTGATACCTATTGGTTAAATTTGATTGGCCAAATAAGTCACATGGGTACCTGGGCTAATTGGATGAGTTTAAGAGCCATTTTGTTCTGTGACTGTACAGCACCTAGCACAATGGGATCTGGTGTATCACTGGGGCTCCTAGGTGTGATGATAATACAATAAATAAATATGCATGTGAACAAATGCAAAATTTAATTTCTGCAAACATTTGACCCCAAGATTTTATAAATTCCTTTTCAACAAACAGTGATGTGCATACTAACTGGAAGCAAACTGAAAAGGGGCACATGGCTGCCGAAGTGAATGAATTTAACATTTTTAACAAATATTCATAGGAAATAGTTTGCACCACTCACCCAGCACTACTAACATTTTCTAAAAAGATTCCCACAAACACACATCCAGCACCTAATGTGGCCAGGGCCTGAGGCTATTGATCTCTCGTAAGAGGAAACTGCAGAGGTGTTGTCAGGTGTGTGATGAGATTCTTTCCTTCTGGGAACCAGAAGGAGGGACCTGTAAGTTTAAACAGTGTCAAAGTGCAAAAGACCCTTAAAGAAAAAATACACCTCTGAACAAAGGAAGAAGTCATTATACTTCGCACCTGTTTAACAGACATATCCCTTTAACATATCAGCTCATTAATAACGGTGCAATTAAGTATCACATCATTAAAGGGGACACTGCTTTCCCAAAAACTAAAATACAATGCATTTTCATAAGGGACAGTGCCGAGGTGTTTCCCTCATTTATAAAAATCTATCCCCTCTCCCCTCACTGTTGACTATAAACAGTTCCTTAGAAGCTTAAAAGTGGGAATTTTTTTAATTGCATTGTTTTGCTCTATTAATACCATATAGGTTTGTTATTGTATGGTTGCTCATGAAAGTGGAGCTGTTCATACAGTTTTTTTTCCTCAAAGACAAAGGGCCAGATTCTGCTACACTTATTGATGCTTGTGGGGTAAGGTGCTACTCATTGTGAGTAATAGTATCAGAATATGGCCCAAAGAGCACTAAAACAGGGTTTATTTAGGGAAATTACAGATAAGCAATCGCAACTTATGTGGAGGTGATGGTAAATTTGGGACTCCTCTGAATCTTAACGGAGTGTCTTTCTGTTAAACTTCTGGGTGTGAAGTATCAGAGGGGTAGCCGTGTTAGTCTGGATCTGTAAAAGCAGCAAAGAATCCTGTGGCACCTTATAGACTAACAGACATTTTGGAGCATGAGCTTTCATGGGTGAATACCCCACTTTGTCACATGCATCCGACAAAGTGGGTATTCACTCACAAAAGCTTGTGCTCCAATACATCTGTTAGTCTATAAAGTGCCACAGGATTCTTTGCTGCTTTTTCTGGGTGTGATTACACAATCCTTATTCACAACAGCTAAGCACTTATACCTAGGAATAGACTCACTGACATCAAGGGGACTAGTCATGTGAGTAAACACTATGTCTTCTTGTGTATGTCCTTAACAATGTGATATGGGTTAGAACGAATAGAACTGCTGTTTGTGAGTACTCACTAACCTGAGTAAGGATTGAAGTCAATGAGACAGCTTGTGTGAGCCAACTGAGTATAGTTGTATAGTATAGCCCTTAGATTTCAATATAAAAGAGAATTTTTGGCACTGAACATTCTGGCGCTTCACCAGAGAAGGAACTACTGAACTGACAGATATCTGGTTTTAGACAAGTGTAACTTAGGCCATCTCTACACTACCACTTATGTCAGCACTACCACTTATGGGGTGTGAAAAAACACCCAGACCCCTGAGTGATATAAGTTTCATTGGCATAAGTGGCAGTGTGCACAGCGCTATGTCGGTGGCCACCTCACTCGGGGTGGTTACACGAGAGATCTTACACCAGTGCAACTGCATCGGTACAGCTGTGCCGCTGTAAGCTCGCTGGTGTAGACATTGCGTTAGAGCCTCAACTCTAATTCTGTTAGTGAGCTCCTTACAGTATGGACCTGTCTTCCCCGGTGCTCTGTGTGCGGTTTATACTGCAGACATGAAACAAACAACAACAACAGTGGTGAGCATTTCCTTACTCAGATTTTCCTGTATTTTTCGGTGTATTCACATAAAAACTCCTTTAGAAACCACTCAGTTTCAACCAGCTTATTTCTTTAGCTTTCTAAGAAAGTATTAGGTTAATTTTGTGTGCAACATGGCTCCAAGAGTAAGGCAGGTCAGAGTGTATTAAAGGGGATGGGACCAGGATGGATACATAAAAGATCTGTGAGAAAGGAAGCACCAGAACTAGCAGCAAGGTGGGGCTGCCTGGATGGTCAGCCCTTCATTTGAATGCAAATGTAATTTTGGGGCAGGCAGTTATCTGTGACATCAGGCAGAACCTTAGTAAACTGTTACTACCAGCACCTGGTAACACCATTGTTAATCATGTGTAGTAAAGAGACATCAGGGCTAGCATGAGTCATTTATAGAGCCAGTTGGGGCTAGAAAAGAGAGAGAAAGAAAGAGGAAGGCAGGAAGAGATCAAACAAACACTGTGAGGAGCAGGATGCCCTGGCAAGACAAAGCCAGGCTATGAGCATCATGTATGTGAGTTATCTTTTGGATAAAGAAACCAGCATGTATCCAGGATCCGTAAGGTGCAGCAACAACAACAACAACCTGCCAGTGCAAAACTTTGTCTCCACTCCATCCTATTCAGATTACATGGGATATCATCATGTGCCAAGTATGGACAACCAAGGACAGTCGTCGGGAGCTTGGGGATCTCACTATGGCACGCAAAGGGAGGATTGGAATACTTATGGCCCAGGACCCTCCAGTACAGTTACTGCTGCACAAATCAATGGTTCATCTCCTGGGCAGATCTCCTACAGCTCTGCTGATTACAATTCCCTGAATCCTGCTGGATCTGGGGTTTTACCTCCTGTAGGTACAATTAACACAGAGCAAATCTCTCCCAACAGTCAAAGGCACAGCTCTTATGAATGGATGAGGAAAACTGTGCAATCCACTTCCACAGGTATGTGGGTGCTGAGGTTTATGCTGAGAAGAGCTTGCACTTTTTTTGCCCAGTTTCTAGTTCATAAGAAAAGCTGGGAAGTATGCAGTGAGACGAAGAATCCTGATCATTTTGATGGGTTCTTTTACTATCCATTAAATATTGATTCTGTTTTTGAATGATGTCTTTGATCATATGCTGATTTATTACATTGCCATTCCTAATTTTTAGTATTGGGGCATACGGGAAGCAACCTCTTTGGGCCATAAAAAACTGCTCAATGCAGGGAAGTTACTCCATTTGTGATAAAATGTGAGATGGAGTAACTGGATCATGTTAAGAATATGATTTCAGTGAGAATCTTAAAGATCATATGTGTTTTTAAAGCATTGAATTTTTTTTGTAACTTTCCATATTAATTTTCTTCTGGTCTCACAGTAAGCATTAGAAAATGCAGGCCAAAACTATATATTTGGAAATGGGTCAGAAACAGGGATTATAATAGAAATGCTCCCTCCGGCCCTGCAGTCCTTACTCAGGTAAGTAGGCCCACTGGAGTAAAAAAGATCTGCAGTATCATGCCTCTAGCACAGAGTCAATACTATAGCTCCTTTAAAAAGATTAGCATTTCAAAAGTGAATAAATGAGAGTGGATGAAAGGGCTTGCTTTACCTTACAGACGGTGTTTTAGAAAAGGCAGGAATACAGACATCCGTGGTTACACAGCTAGTCAAATACCTTGACATGTCAGTTTCTGATTTATAATAGTGAGCAAGTAAAAGCAATAGGCTGCACTTACCATCTAATGCATAAAAGTAAGTCATGAAGCATTGAGAAAAGCATAAATGAAGCAAAAAGGCTGCCTGGAAAGAACTAAGGAAAAGTTAATTGTAAAGACACCTGATCCTGTGAAGTGCTGAGCACTCTTGACTCCCATTGGCCTCAGTACCTCTTGGAGGCACTCAGTACCTCTTGGAGGTGCTCAGAGTCCTTCAATCAGTTGCAGTTCATGAAATTTCCCTTTTTCCTCTCCCCTCCCAATCTCTGCCCCATGCACTACTGTAAGCAATGTTGAGGGTTTTTAAGTAGGAATTAAAACTGTCAAGTTTGGGGTAAAAACAAAAAAGAAACCTTAAATCACCAGTCAAAAGAAATACAGAAAATCCTACACTGAAATGGTGCATCAGATTTCCTAAAGGCAGATTGTGATATGCTTATTAATGCTGAATAGTTTCTAATGCCATGTGTAATCCCACTAAAATCAATGGGACAATTTGTGGAGCAGGGTACTACTCTGGGTGAGTAAGGACAGCACAATTCAACCCCTAAAAATAAATATATGCACCAGGTTTTTTTGAAGTCATATTTGCTTCTGACTCACCATTCCCCAACTAAAATGCAAACTGTGGCCTAACCCTGCCATTATGCCTCAGCATAGTGCATCCTATTTGCGAAAAGTCCCAGGGAAGGCAATGAGATTACTCATAAGTGTTTTCAGGATAGGGGCTCAAATCTAAAAGTGACACTATGTCTCCCCAAGTAACAACCCAGGTTGCCACAAGCCCCTGTGAGAGGCTAAGAAATGCTATCAAGGATATAGAGCTACAGGGAGTTAGAGCTAACACACCAAATGGCGGGAAAACCTATTCCAAAATAAAATAATCCCCTCTTGCTCCACCCCCAGCCAGAACTGTGGAACTCACCAAACTCCACACTGCTTTTCCTTTCTTCCCCTGAGCCCCACCTGCATTTTTATTCCTGTCTTTTTAGATGGCAAGTTCTTTGGGACAGGAACTTGTCTCCTTATCTGGCTGTACAGTGCCTAACATACTGTGGGTGCTGTATTATAACTAACAAACAATAACATTCTGACCACCCATAACTAGCAAATCTTAGGCTCTTTCACACTCATCCTGCCAGGGCTCAATCCTATAAGGTGCATTGCACTCAACTGAGGCATAGGGCACATAGTAGGAATTCAGGGTGCTGCTAAGTGCAAACATCTTTCTCCACTCTACAGTACCTGGTTCTACAGGCCACTGAGCGCCCTCAACTTTTATGTGTTCAAAAGTAGTTGAAGGTGTTCAGCACTTTGCAGGATCAGGCCTCGCAAAGATACAAATAATTATTAGCAAGGCCCGAATCCTCAAAGGTATTTAGGAACATAACTCCTCTTAAAATAAACGGGAATTAAGTGCCTAAATATCTCTGAGGATCTGATCTAAATGCCTATGGGGATCTAACTCCCACTGATACTCAGTGGGAGCCTTTTTATTGACTTAATGGGTATTGGATCAAGTCCTCTTCAAAGATTTGCCTCATTCTGAACAATAGTATCAAAACAACAGGTTTTCTTTCCTGCCTCCTCTTCCCTTTATTAATTATTTTTTAAGCCAGGAAAGCTCAGCTCAGATAAAACAGCTTTCTAACTGGAGCCCTTATTCTAGCCCTAATCCTGTTTCTTCTTGTCTTTGTTTTCAGAAGAGCAAATTTTTTCCAGTTTTCCAGCAGGATTAAAATTAACAGCAGCAGCACACAACACTTAAAGGCCCTGATTCAATAAAGCACTTCAGCATGTGCTTAATTTTGAGCATGAGTGTTCCTCTTACCCTTGAGCACATGAGTAGTCATGTTACACATGTTCAAGGGCTTTGCCGGATGGGGATCAGAGAGCTCGGTACTTTATAGGTTCGAATCCATTACACTTTACACCCTCAAAGCCTTCTACACTGATCCTGATCCTGCAGTCTCCCTAGGCTAAAATCAACACTGATTTCAAGAGTTGTCTTGCCTAAGCAAGGACTGCAGGATCAGGCCCATTGTTTAATTAGAAACCTAACACCCTGTGAAGTAGGTAAGCATATAATCCCTGTTTTACAGGTGGAAAACCTGAGGCTCAGCAGCTGACTTACCTACAGTCCCTCAGCCAGTGGAAGAAATGAATCAGATGAATAAATTATTATTTGCTATTTAAATGCTGTGAAACTATAACAACATAGTCCTATAACCATACAATTGAATTATGGAGACAATTATATTAAAGCAAGATGATTTTTGCAAGATGACCTTGCAATCATGCAAGAATTACTCCTGTTAGTAATTCCCTTTAAAGTCAGCAGAGCTACTTGTATTAGGATCACTCTCATGAGCAGTCCACACATGTGAGTAAAGGCTACAAGTGTGGATCCTACAGTGATTTTGTGGTGGGTTTTCCTTGTTGTTGTTTTCTGGACTCATGGCCTGATGAATGTTGAAGGAAAATGTTTAACCTATTCTCTACTCTTCTCTTATCCCCTGGTGGTCTTTCCACCTTTTGTTCTTCATTTCTGTCATTACTATGGACCTGGAAAGGGAAAAAAAGGATTGCAACATACTCTTACCTTAAACCAATTTTTTTAAAAGAAATATTAATACCAGATCCTCTACTGGTGTAAAGTCAAATCAAAGGAACTATGCTCCACCAATGGAAAATCTGGTTTTAGTATTTAATATTAGAGGCCAGCCTATAAATCTTTTGGTGCTAGAATGCATTACCATGGGGGAAATAATCTGACTGTGGTCCACCATTCTCAGGCTGGAAAACACGCTTCGTTTTGATCTATAATGCCTTCTCCTACCAGCTTTAGAACTGGAGGGACTGGGTTCTGAGCCAGCACTCATCAACGCCATGCCAACATTCTCATTGACTGCAGTGGGTGCAGGATTGAGTGTTTGGTCTTTGCATGGATGAAGGTGTTGAGCATGCAGAAGAAAACAAAATGTGTTAGACTTCAGAAAAAGGCTCCAGGGCAATTCCAAAGAGAAAATGCTGAATATTAAATATTCAATATTTTATCCAATGATATAGGTGGAGCAAGGCTCCTCTCATTTATCTCCCTGCCCTGCAAAAAATTACCAATCAGAGCGCAGAACAAGCCAGGCCAACTATCAGGTAGGATGCTCTATGTGAAAAAATGGAACCTCCCTCCATATTTTCAAAAGTATCACAGGTATGATCACGGATCCATTTTTGATGGAAGATGGAAGAAATCCATCTCGGGAAAAACATTACAAATCACCACAAGTTGGCTTCACTACTTTCATGAAGATATTTTGCCATTTTCACTGAGGAGGAAGAAAGGTCACTTTTTGTTTTTAGAAAAACAACAACACATTTGCAATGAAACCATGCTCCAAAAAAAAGTTTTTCTGTGACACTGGTGAAAACTTGCCTCTCCAGCAGTTTCACCAGCAATGTGAATTTCTTCACACAGCTGTAGGGTAGAAGAGAAGACCCGGACCATTAAATAGAAAGGGGGTAAGAAGGGTTTCTGATGGTGTAAAGAAGGAGAAGATGGGAAACTTTGATTATGGACAGAGCTTGTAATTTCCTGCATATTAAGATGCCCATATTTTCCTTGTTCAATTACAGCTTTCTTAAGACACAAGCTACACTTTCTGATGATGAGAGAAATTGATGGCATCATCGGTGCTTGCACTACCAACAGAGATTATCTAATCTTTGAAGGGCATAGAAATCCATCCCTTACATCTTTAGAAAGGGGGAAACATTGTGGGAAAGAATCACATTCCTTCTAAAAGCCCAGTATTGTGAGATGCTGGAATGTCTAAAGAATATATGCAACACCTGTAGGAATTTCAATTCATCCCTTGCTCCCTTGGCTTTAGAGAACCACAAAAAAGCAGATTTCTTCTGATCTGGTCACTTACAGATCTACCCACACCTTCAACAGCTTGTACACTTCTGATATCCAAAATCAAAATATTGGGTAGGGAATCCACTCTATAATAGAGTGTAACGATGAAATAATGGAGAGCAATTCTACTTTGGATTCAACTGATTTAATTTGGTTTACCTTAGTGCAGTATCTCCAAGTTTATACTGGCAAAACCAATAACAAAATGTGGCCCATGAGTTTTAGCATAAAACAACAGATTCAAAGTAGAAAATCCAGGTATTGCAAGTGGGACAGAAGTCAACAAAACAAAGAGAAATTCTGAATTAAAGCCTCTGACTCCAGTATGCTGGTCGTCTTCTCCTAGGCATGGATTTCCACAAGCACAAGATAGCAAGAAAAAATTACTAGCCTCAAGACCCACCATGCAGATCTGAGAGAGAAATGTGTTCATATTTGAAAACATGGGGCAAGATCCTGGAAGCATTGAAGCACATAGTAATTTTACTCAGATGTGTAGTCCCACTTAGCTCAATGGGATTTCTCCTGGGAGTAAGTTGCTGAACACATGTATGAAGGTTTTGGAACAATGTACTGCTTCTGAATGGAAAGATGCTGACCCTGTATTTTAACTATAATAGAATGTCATATACAGAATGGGGGAAATTGTTCCTTGTCTTGATTCATTCAAAATTGCTTTGGTTTCATAACTCTGTTGAAGTCAGTAAAGTTACCCCAAGGATGAGTTTGGCCCTTTCTATCACTACTCTATAAAGTAACCCCAGGCATATTTAGAGATGGGCTCAAAGCAAAACTCTAGATCTGAGGGCAAGCAAAATCAAAACCTAGATTTGGATTTGAATTTTGAAAATGTCTCCTATCTTTGCAATGGACTGAACCAATACTTCCAATCCAGTTCCCCCCTCCCCAAATAGTGGCTTATACAAGAATCCAGATGTGAATTGTGTGTCTTGAACATATTTTGTGCCAGAATGTGTCCTCCATTCTACTAATTTCAGTTGCTCTCATGTAATCAGGTACACCCATTATCCCCCTCTAGCACAAGTTGCACCCATGTAACTGAGACCAGAATATGAACCTTTATAATTAATATGATACTGTAGTATTGATCTAGCTCTCTCTATAGGCATAGGTAGATACTAGATTTTTATGAAGGATGTTAGCTCACATAAGACAGAAGCTCCTAAACAGCTGAGAGAGGAGGCAATGAAAAAGGGGCCCGGGCCAGTTCTAATGCTAATTTATTTTGCTTTGTAAACTAGTTGTGAGGTCTGAGAGTATTTTTTTTTTCTTCCCTGGGCTACATTGTCTTGGGTTTTGAGGCCTATCTGTCATATTGAGGCAACAGACCCTTTTAACACTTCTCTTTGCTTTGATATGCAGTCCTGTCTCTTCCTTCTCCCTCTTTTCTTCAGGAGTTATATTGCCGGAAAGGGTGATGATTTTCACAGCAAATAAAGAGGCCTTCTCCTAGCTTTATTGTCTTCAGAAGAAATGCTCTCTGAATTTTATTACCAGTGGGAAAGCTCTTCCCTTCCCCCCACTTGGACTCTGGCCAGAGTCACAAAAATTGCTAGAGTAATTAGCCTTCCCTCTGTGGAATTGTTAAAAACCCTTTTGCAAGGTGCAGTTTAAGTCGTAAATGTCAGGTGAACCCCATTTTTCCACAGCCATTTTCAAATGAATTTCAGACACACTTCCCTATACTTAAGCTGCTTTTCAGAACCAGGCTATCCATGTATTACTGCTACGAGGACATATTACAATGTAAGTTAGACCTCTGACTTCTGGTAGCCTATTAGATTAAGTCTAACCACTTCCAATTCCATGACAGAGTCCTCCAAGAGAGAACATCTCTAGTTAAATTGATACCACACATTGACGACATCAGTCTGGCATCAGGAAAAGACTCAGAAAAAAAAGCCTAATAGGGCAAATTTTGTTCACTTGACTCACCTGTGTAGTTCCATAGACTCCAGTGAAATTATTCACCTGAGTAAAATGAGGAGGGCTGGCTAAAGGTTGGATTTAAAGTTTACTTTTCAGCTTTAGAGGGGGAAATTGTAATTATTGTCCCCAAAAGGAAAAAGCCAACAGCATCTTCTTTGCTGTTTATTGGCCAAATCCTCACAGCCTTGGAATTTTGGCTGTGTAAAAACTGAGCAAGATCCTCAGGATTTGGCCCAGAGACATCATTAAATTTAATGAATGGGATTGCAGGGCTATCGTAATCTTGCAAATGGTGTGGGGTTAACTTTTAGTTTGGGAAGTTTGTTTTGATTTAGCTTTGGCAAATGTATGAAAAATGTATTCCTTCACCCTCAGTATAAAATGCTGTATGAATAATGGGGGTTCGATCCAGTTCCCAGTAAAGGCATTGGAAGGAGTCCCATTGACTTAAATGGACAATAAAGCATTCTCTTCTTAGATCCATCCAGCAGCCCTCAGCTCTGATATTCTCCTCTCCCAATGGTGAATAAGGATTCTGACATGTAGGAAAAGCAGAATATTTAAATCAAGAGCCACATCAGGCAAAGCATAGAGAATTTTGCTCTTATTATTTACTTTTTTAAAAATCAACCTTTCCCAGCTAGTTTTGTAAATTTCTCCAGCCTTCAATAAAGGAACCATAAAGTTCTATCATACTTAAAAAGAAACAGAAGTGTATTTGCATGATACTAAACAAGCAAGACATGTATAGACAAATAGGAGCTGAGTTCTGCAAATATATTTAGCTTCTATTTCAGTTTTAAAAGCAAATAAAAATTCCTCCTGATGGATAATAAGGGTCAGCCATGCTTATTCCAATTCTCTTCAACCTACATAGATATCAAGTACATTTGGAGATAAAAGGGGATCTGATATTTGTTTATGGCTTCTGAATGTGAATAGAGTTCATGATAAGATCACCTTGTAGCTCTTTTGTGTCCTTCATCTTAACACCACAATGGAGAGTTTAGGCATTTTGTTCCACTGAATGACCCCGAATTCACATTTAAAGGGAAAAAAACCTAAACAAAAACACAGGCTAGAGAGATCAAAGAAGTTTTAAAAATATCAAGTAAGCATTAAGCACCACAGGTGACCATGTGTTAAATAAACATTTACACTTCCCATGAATGAAAACAAATGTACTTGATATCTATGTAGGCTAAAGAGCATTACTGCTGTTTTCAGGACCTCTCTAAATTTTTTGTCAGTAGTATTTTGGACTTGACATCACAGCTAACTTGACTATTGGAATAAGAATGATTGAGTTGACTATGCTTTCAGTCCAGCATAACACTTGTGTTATCTACATTGTCTTCAGTGCAGTTACTACAGATTTATCCCAATGCAACTCAGAGCTGAATCAGTGGGACTCTTTCCTGGGCAAGGTGTCAGACTTGGTTTAAAGTATTCTTGGCTTTATGGACAAAGTGGTTCTTAAACAAACATGAATAAGAAGTATGAACATGGACAAAAATATTTTTCCACATCAAAATGTTCAGGCCTGTCTTCAAATTTTACAGATTTGATGAGAAATGTCCAGATCACTTAAAGCCCACTATGAATACATAGGTTTCAGAGTAGTAGCCGTGTTAGTCTGTATCCACAAAAAGAATAGGAGTACTTGTGGCACCTTAGAGACTAACAAATTTATTGTAGCAAAAGCTTATGCTACAATAAATTTGTTAGTCTCTAAGGTGCCACAAGTACTCCTATTTTATTAATACATAAAGCTTGACCAAGGCTGAGCTATATGTATCATGGAGGCTAGTAGACCAAATTCAGAGTAGGGCCTTGTGTTCTTCAATCTTGGTGAACAGAGACCCCCAGAAGAAATCAAGTCTATTATACTCATTAGATCAGATATCATCCATAGGCATAGGCAGAATATTATTTATTAATTTTCTGTAATGCGGTAGCACCTAGGAGTTCCAGCCAGGGACCAGGATCCCATTGTGATTGGTTCTAGGGCCATGATTATCTGGACTTCAGCATTAACAAAGGGGGAAGACCAGTGACAAAGGGAGCATCTATGGTCTTCTCCCTTTTTACTGCTGCTAGGACTGGCTGCCCCAAAAAGCTGTCTTGTTATGGAATTAATAAAGTTGCAGCTTTTGGGGTGATTTTAGGGAAGTTCCCCTTTTCCCTGAAAATCAGGCATTAACAGACCTTTCTCAGGAAAAGGGTTTGTGAGTAAGCATGAGCCATACCAGGCAAGTGCATTCTCCAGACAGTAGGCTGATCTGGGTTGCAGGCCATAATGGGCCTTGAGAGTAATGCAGGCTCTGAGATGATCTTAGTTTTAAGCAGCTGTTTAGTGTTGGGGTAATGCAGATTCTGATAAGGCCTTAGTTTTAAACTGCTGTTAATAATCCCTAGGGCTGTGATGCTCTAACTGGATTTAAGTTTTGACAAAGGCGAGGGGAGGGAGGTGACAAAAGGAGCATCTATGGTCCTCCTCCTTTTCACTGCTAATAGGACTGGTTACCCGGAGAAGTTATCCTGATGGAATTAATAAAGTTGCAGCCACGTGGACAGAAATTCCATGTGTGTGGATCTGTCCTCAATGGCTGCTGACAATCACAATGACTTTTTAATAATCCCCTGTTCAGCCATGTCATGGACCCAGACTTGAAACTATGTAACAAGATTAGTAAAACATTTAATGCTGCAACTTTAGCATGGTCTACATCAAGCATTATCATTCTCTCAATCTCTTATCTATTTTCAACTGAAAATCTTTCATACTTCCATTCCTTGTGCTGATGTCCAGGCAGAGATAGTTTGTCTCCACCTTTTAACCCAGGGACCAAAACAGCCACCTATCAAATTATAGTAATAGAACTCTGCACATATCAATCATTATTATTATTGTTTTTACAGCACCAAGAATATTAGACAGACAATGTGCTTTACAGACAGTGAAAGAAGCCTCACAAATCCCACTCTGAGGCAGGTATCATCTCTGTTTAGAGAAACCAAGCAATAGAGATGTTTACCTAAGGTCACAGAGGAAGTCTCTGTCAGAGCTAGGAATAGAACTCAGATTTCCTAATTACCAGTCCTTAACCACAAAACCACACTTCCTCCCCAAAATGTGTTGATAAAGAAATCTGAGCATCCATTTGTCATCTGTTTACTTAGGAACAAAAGTAAAGTCTATGGGTCAGATTCAACTGTGGTGTAAATCAACACTAACTCTACTGAAGTCAATGGATTTACCGTGGAGTAAGTGAAAGAAGAATCAGGCCTAGAATTTTTAGGAACATTTTTTCAAATGTAAAACAGGTATTTTATGCTATTGAAGTTAAAAACTTTTGCTTGAAGCTATGTCTTTTTCTTTCAAAACAGGTAAAACAAGAACAAGAGAGAAATACCGGGTGGTTTACACAGATCATCAGAGATTAGAACTGGAGAAGGAATTTCATTATAACAGATACATTACAATCAGGAGGAAGTCTGAACTTGCAGCAAACCTAAGACTTTCTGAGAGACAGGTAGAGTATGGCTCACATACTCGGATTTCCCATGCATTGTTATTGTTGATCAGGAGATGACAAGACTGGTTAAAAACACAAGCATCCTAAAGTCTCTAAGCACCAAACAACATGGCTGGACTCTGTTTGCAATGTACAAACCAATAACTTATTCAGCAAAGTGTGATTACTCCCACTAGCCTTATCTCCACATTTCCCACCATTGCTAACATGGACTCAGCTGTACCAGCGGTAGCAATGGTGCTAGTGCAAGTGCAGACAAGGCGTTGGCAGCTGGCAGCCTTTAGAGCAGTGTTGTTTAGACCTACTCTGAATAGGGACAGATGAGATGGTTTTAAAACACCAGCAGCTGCCTGGGGCTTGTCTACCCTGATGGGAAATTTTGGCAAAAAATCGTAGGGTGAAATCTTGGCCCCACTGAAGTCAGTGGGAGTTTTGCTACTGACTTCAATGGGGCCAGGATTTCATCCTTAGTTTAGACCAGTGGTTCCCAAACTTGTTCCACTGCTTGTGCAGGGAAAGCCCCTGGCGGGCCCGTTTGTGTACCTGCCGCATCCGCAAGTTCGGCCAATCACAGCTCCCAGTGGCCACGGTTCATTGCTCCAGGCCAATGGGAGCTGCTGGAAGTGGCACGGGATGAGGGACGTACTGGCCGCCGCTTCCAGCAGCTCCCATTGGCCTGGAGCAGTGAACTGCGGCCACTGGGCACCACGATCGGCCGAACGTGCGGACGTGGCAGGTACACAAACCGACCCAGCCCGCCAGGGGCTTTCCCTGCACAAGCAGCGGAACAAGTTTGGGAACCACTGGTTTAGACACAGTAAGTCCAGTTGACAAGCTCAAGCATATTTAGGAAGGTACTTATTTATCCCCTGGGTTCCTCTTTACATTTACTTGAGGATTCCCTCCTCACTCAGTATTTCCTCCATTCTATCCTCTAACTTTGAGGTTCTATATTCTAGCCAAGAGCTGAATAAAGTTTGCTTTGGAATCCATCAATGTCACATTCCTAAATCAGGTGTTTGCAATGGCTGCACACTGCTCCTGCAGTGCTCCCAGCTCTTCCTCCTACCAGTTGAGCTGGAAACATGGCCTCTAGCTCTAAAACACCTCCAACCCCAGCTGGCCCAGGAAGCAAGACACTGAGATAAGAAGTCTAGCTGGATCACGCACAGAGCAATGCACATAATTATTCCTTGGGCTAACATAATATGTTCTATTTCATGTTACCTGGGAGATCCTTTAATCATTGCACTGAAACTAGAGAATGAAATATAGAATTATGAGTTTTATTGATTGAGCTCTATGAATAATTCTTGTTGGATAATATATTCAACAATTTCACCCTGTTTTGTTTGCAAATTGTCTGCAAACACATCAAGATTTCTCCAGCTATGCAATGAATAATGTGCCTGACTCTCCACTTTTTTACACCTTGTGATGTGCAAAGTGGATATAAAAGCTGCCAAATCAGATTGGTAGCATTATACATCCATTCTGCCCTCAGTTTACAAAGGTGTAAATAGCAACATTGGTGGAGTGGAGAAACAGGCCTAAATTTCATTAATAAGTATAGCGCTGCATCAAGTTAGCAAGTAATTCATTACAAGTATTTGACTACCAGAAATTTAAGTTGTTTTAACTGGACATTTGAGTCACATTATATACATTTGTTCCCTGATTGAATAAACAAATTATTCAGATCTGGATTTAGGTATGCCCATGATTACTAATTCAAAATTCACTTTCTGTGAATATTCAGCCCAGTCATGTAATGTTTGCATTACCAAGTGTTGCATCTTAGACCTGCTCTAATCACAAAAGCTGTATGTATGGCTTTAATTATGTCATTATGGTTACAGTGTTACAACACCTCACCCCCACCCCACTGTGGATGTAGTTATACTCGTATAGCTTATTGTCATTCAGGAAGGGGTATCAACAATGCCAATATAAGGCATCTGTTATACCATTAAAACTGTGTCTAGATTAAAGGTTATATTTTTGGTTTTAAAAAAATCACATACCTAACTTAACCTAATTATACCAGTGCAAAAACTGTGCATACAACAGACCTTAGATTAGTCAGTGATGATAACTGATGGGTTTTGGACAAGCTGTTGTGCCTGTGAGAAGAATATCCATGCAAGTTGCTACATAGTGTAAAGTGACCATAGGCAAAATTATGTAGTTTTGGTACAGTAGGTGCTGATAATCTGGGAAGCAGGGAAATTCATTCACCCCTGTGAGAAATGGATCCCCTTATAACCCGAGAAATATCTCATATGGATAGGAGGAGGGGTTCTTTCCAGCATATTAAAAATTAAAATACAAAAAGGTGATTGTGATTGGCTGAAGACACTACTAACATTAATGAATGAGAATGACCAACATATATATAGAGAGAGAGAGCGAGAGAGAGAGAGAGCGTACACACAACTTTTTGCCCTGATGGATCTCAAAATACTTTACAAACTTTACCACAGATCTATATGTATTGTTTTATCCACATCTCAAATATAGCCACTGTTGAAGTGAACACAGCAATTATTTACCTAGGGAAAACAACACTACAGAACAGTGTTTGGAAAAGAAAAATTAATACTAAATCCAACTGAAATTGCTTTTGGAAATGTAGTAAGCAAAATGGGCCTGTTGTTAGGGGAAGACAGAAACAAGCGAGTAGGGATGGAGGGTGTTGAGGGGTATGGTGGGGAGCAAGGAAGAAGAGAACTATTTGTAGAGCAACTCAGCAAGGGAAAACAGCCCCACAGCCCATGCCCCACAAGCCTGAGTCAGCTGGCCTGGGCCAGCCGCAGGTGTCTAAATGTAATTTAGACATACCCTTAGACAGCATGGTAATGAAGGGGCTATAGCATTATCTAAAAATAAACAAGTCTCTTATTTGGGTTTTGCCACCATATAATTTTTTTTTAAACAAAGAAATTTGGAATTTTTAAAATTCTTCAGCATAGCACCTATGGAGAACACCCATTTTTACTGCTTTACTTTCACTCAGCTCACCACAGTCTGTGCCTTTCCATGACGCTGGCAAAAAAGTAATTGCTCAGTGAATCTCGTTTCTCGTTAATTCACGGATTTCTCCTAGGATTATAAAAACTGCTTGCAACACTACTCTGTTTCTGATCTGAACATCAAAAGGATGGCAGTTTTTTAAAATTATCATGATAATTCTGCCTCAGTAAACAGATTATACTTCATACAGAACTACTTATACAGTTCCTCGGCTGGTATAAATTGGAGTCAGTTTACATTAGCTAAGGATCTGCCCCATGATCATTATAGATGCAACAGAACTTTTCACAAGAATAATGAGTTAACCCTAGATTCCTGATCAAATTACATTACATTCCGCTGCCTCAAAATAGCCCCTCCCCCATAGTTTCAACTGGACACAATATTCTTCATTACCTATCCTACACTGTTGCTGATTCTTTATTGCCTACCCTAAAAGAACCGTAAGCGTTATTGCAGCATGCTCTTCAACCATTGCTTTATCTCACCAAGAAGGTGGCTGCATTTCAGTTGTGAGTGAAGTAATGAATTTAGTAGGTAGTTATCATTCTGCCCTTCAATGTGTGTGGACATTGCCCATTGACTTCAATAGACTGTCTGCACATATCTATTGAAGGGCAGAATTTGGCCCATATCTGTTTGTAAAGCACTTCAGGGTCCTTCTGTTTGGGAGAGACAACAGAAATGTCAACCATTAGCATTATTCTGGAACACAGCAGAATACTATGCAAATCCTGCAGTGGGCCTCAGCCTAGCACTCCTCACCTAACAGGTGAGGTCAACCCAGTGTAGAGAAATACTTATTAAAAGATATATTTCTGAGTTAAACTGGAATATAGGTCACTGAAAATGATTTTTAATAAGAAAGGAGGTTGAAAGATAAGTTTAAAAAAGGGCTGTTTTCTCTGTCCAAAGTGGAAGAGCTGGGGTCATTTTACTAAATGATGAGCAAACTTTTCAAATATGTGTTCCTAAACAGACTGCTAAATCCATATTGAGACACTGGTATAAATCAGGACCAACTCCACTGAAGTCAACAGAGTTACACTGCTGTAAATTTGATGAATGTGAGAAGAGAAAAATGCCCTGGGTAAATTGGCCCTGATCCTCTGATTTGGCCAAGCTGGACTCAGTGCACAACCAAGGCAGGGGCTCAGGTGGCTGTAACACCACTTGTATGCTCCCCTGGTCTCTGGGGCTATTGATGCCAGTTCAGTCCACACATTAGAGCAGTCTCCTGGCATTTGGATATCACGGTGATGCATGCAACGTTAAGAACTTAAGTAAGATTTTGTACACACAACCTAAATATGTTACATATAAAAAGAGCCAAAAAATAAGACTCTTAAAAAAAAAAATCTCACAACACTGAGAAGCTGACTTAGCTCTTGAAACACCTTTTCCTTTGTTCCTCTGCAGGTGAAAATCTGGTTCCAGAATCGCAGAGCCAAAGAAAGAAAATTAATGAAGAAGAAAATGACTCATTTTGATGGTACCAGCCTTGGCTCTATGCAGAGTGACTCTGGCTCAGTGAGCCCCATCCCAGTACATAACCCACAGACTCATTCGGAAATGTCCAGTTCTTTATTTCCCCCACCACCTCCTCCGCTTCCAATGAATAGCTTACAGCACAATGGGAACCTTCAGCAGGTTGTGGCCTCTCAGTAAGGCCATTCAAAGAGTAATTTTATAAAGAACATTATAAACCAACAGTACATGGAGCACTACCATTCAAAAGGGGACAGGACAGCCAGAGCTGTTTTGCAAGAGATCCCAGCATCACAACAGCCTTGTGCGCACAGGCTCCACTTACAATCAACTAAGGGCCAAATCCCCAGGGCCTGTGAAAGGACAGTGGAAAACCCTCAGACCAATGGAACTATTGTGTGAAAAGGGTCCTGGATGGATGCTACAAGGGGATGCCAGGCCCTCTCTGGACCACAAAGCAGGCATTTCCCATGGCAGTGCAGAGGGTGGGCTGGGAACAAGGGGTGTCCAGTTGTTCTGCTACTATGTGGATCCACTAGCCAAAAGACGTATGAAGAGGACCACAGGCAATGCTGCATTCCTGAGAGCAAAACAGGGACTGAGCATGTGCTCTGTGCCCTGCCACTGGATTAAGGGAGAAGAGTCCTCCCCCTTCTCATCCTTATGTAGGCCCCATGTGCTAATTTCACTTTCTCAAACTTTGCACATGGGTCCAGGTTTTGGCCCTGAAAAACTAGTTCATGCTTTGGGCTACTTGATTGAAAACCTAGATCAAGGTAGCAGACTGCTGAGTTATTGTTGGGGAGAGGTCCAGCTTGATTTTTTTTTTTAAACAGAAATCACTTCCAAGGCTAAATAATACTAGAACAAACACGTGCTCTTCAAATCATCCCATAAATGTTTCTGGAAAAACATTATGGAACTGTGAACGTTGGCCCATTTTCACTCATGGTGGAAGAGATCATTTCAGTCCATTATGTTTCTTAAAGAAATAGTGAAGGGAGAAAAATTCTTAAAACTTAGATATACTTAAGGGAACGATTGCATTTTGTGAGACAACAAAACCATAGATAAAGACACATATAATGCATCCAAGTAATGTTTAAATTCCTTGAAATTTAGTCTGGTTTTCAGACATATTAATATTAAAAAATTGAAAGGCCAAATTAATGAAAGACTAAGCAAACCAATACCTTCGCTGAATATAACCTCTGGCCAATATTTTAAATGGGTCCCTAATACTGGAGGAGCCAAATCCATATTTAGGCACCTAAATAAGTAGCCTGATTTTGAAAAGTGGTGCCATCCCATTGACTTCAGTGGGAGTTGCTGGGTACTCAGCATTTTTGAAAGTGTGGCTACTTATTTAGTTAGTTATCTATGGATTTAGGGGCCTAGCTTTAGGCATCAAGGGTAAAATTTTCAAAAGCACCTAAATTGTTCTGTCCCATTGATAAAAGTGACAGGCTCCTAAGTCCCATTGACTTTCACTAAGACAAAGCCTATTAAGTACCTGTCACTTTTGAAAATGGGACATAGATTCCCAAATCACACAGGCACTTTTGAAAATTTGACCCCAAATCTTGGCCTATGCGTATGTACATTCTTGTTTTCCTTTTAATTATATATCATAATATTATTTTGATGATCTAATGTGGGTAATGAAAAATTACTTTGTATATAAAGAACTCTAAAATAAAGTGACTTTTCAGTAAGTGTTTCCAATGTGGTTTAAACCCACTGCAGAAAATGGTAATGCAGAAAGGATTTTCACCATCAGTCTGTTATTTAAAATAATTATGATATAAAGTTTAAATATATATAGTATAGGTGGAGGGGTTATGGTGAGAACAAGATGGCTGAGGCGGTTGGTAATGTCATTTCTAAATCACCAATTTTAGTGCAGCTCAGATCATTAAGGATCACAGGTTTTTTTTAATACCTCGTGGTCATGCAATGGCCTAAGTGAAATAAGGTTAGAGGTCCCAGTCCAGCTCCAATGGGCATGTGTTTGTACCACAATGACCTCTAAATGCCCTCAAAAATTGCCTTCCTGGTTGGCAGTAGCCACATAAGGTACTGAGACTAAATTCAGCCTTAGAGGTGGCCCTTCCATATCAAGGTTCAGGCAGATTGGCTAGTCTGCACTGCCGCTGCTGTTCTGAGCAGTACAGCACACAAAGAGGAAGTCATTCACCATGGCAATTGGTGTGACAAAGTCACTGTATCAACACCTAGAGATGGTTTGGAAGTGCCGACTGCCACGACGGGGAGGGCTCTGAGTTACTACAGAGAATTCTTTCCCAGGAGTCTGGCTAGCGGGCCTTGCCCACACGCTCAGGGTCTAACTGACTGCCAAATTTGGGGTCAGGAAGGAATTGTCCACTGGGTCAGATTGGCACAGACCCTGCCTTGCTCTACAGCAGGGGGCATTGGTTACCCACAGATTTAAACTAGTACAAAGTTTCTCAAACTGGGATCCACAGACCCAGGATACTCCAGGGGGTACATGGGCCCCCCGATCAACTCCTCCCCCTCCCTCCCAGTGCCTCCTGCACAGCATGCAGGAGGCACTGAAGGGAGGAGGAGGAGCAGGGATGGGGCGTGCTCAGGGGAGAGGGTGAAAAGAGGCGGAGAAGAGGAGGGACCAGGGTGGAGCGGGAAAAGGTGGAGAGGGGTGGGGCCTTGTGGAAAGGACTGGAGTGGGGGCAGGGCATGGGGCTAAGCGGGGGTTTTGGGGGTCTGCGAAAAATTTTAAATCAAAATGGGGGTCCTCAGGGTTGCTAAAATTTGATAACCACTGAACTAGTATAAATGGTGGATTCTCTGTAACCTGAAGTCTTAGGGATCTATTACAAAGTTGGTGGGTGAGGTTTGTGGCCTGCAAAGTGCAGAAGGTCAGACTAGATGATCATTATGGTCCTTTCTGACCTTAAAGTCTATAAGAATTATGGAGAAAAAGTTCCATAATGGTCAGAATTGGGCACAAATGAGCCACAGAATGAAGACACATATAATGCTAGCAAAATTATGTGTAATGTATTTTATTATCTGGATTTGCATTTCATATCCAATATTTGGTACCTGAAAATGGTGCATTTATCACTTACCATTGAAATATGTAAGAAGTTACTCTAATCAGTCTATACTGGCATACTGAGACAGGGTCCAAAGTCCACTGAGGTCAGTGGAAAGAATCCTACTGATTTCAACGTGCTTTGGATACAGGCTCTTGATTACAGCATTTTGCTACCAAAGTGATTTATCATTTGCATTGCTAACCATGTCAACCATATCAAGACATATTATCTTCCAGATATGCCCATTAGAAATGCAAACAACAGCCATCCTACTTTGAATTAAAGGAAAATTGTACACACACTGTGTACAGACGCCCCTGTATCTGATATTTCTTCTTTATATTTTAAGCTTGAGCTCACTTGATTTCCAACAGGCAGAGAAAAGAGGACACTTCTAAAGAAAAGGGGGACACACGCACAAGTAAACTATAGAGATCAAAACAGTAAAACATTTTGAAATTCTAAATCTGAAAATTCTAACATGGTGTAAAGGAAAAGAATCTGCCTACTGTGCCTCCATACAGTAACTTCGGGACCAATCGTATGAGATGCTCAGATACTTAGGCAAGGTCTTAACTGCCCTCAACTATTATCGATACTAACAGAACATGAAGGTGTTCAGCATCATGCAAAAAGGTGCCCCACTCCGTGCAGGATCAAGTTCATAGTTACCTACTCTTTCTTCATATCTCTGTGAAGTGCTTTAAAATTCCATTGCAGGATTAAAGGAAGAGAAACTCAAGCCTCTAACTCAAAGGCTCCTGTATGAAAGGAAAAATATACCCAAGCACAATCACTTGTTCTTTATAACTAGACAAACATGCCATTCAAAGAATGAGGGATCTGGCAAAACAGCCTGTTTTATCTTGTTTACATGCAGAAGAGTTATTGAGGAAGATAAGTGATCACTTTGAAGACCTACCTCATTTCTGTTCCAGTTTGCTGAAAGCTTGCTTGCTATAGGTTGCTATGTGTTTCCAATCAGAGGTTGTTAAGTACACAAAATGAGGCTGAATTTTATTTGCAGAAGCAAATGTTCAAAGGTTAACATTTATTGCCCCAAATGCAGTATCTATAAACCGGGATAATACTTTAGGGATCATTAACCTTCTAGTTATGCCAGCGATAAACATTTTGTAAAACATACAGGTAATCAATTCAACTAAATATCTGAAGTGTGCTTTTGTTCATTATAACATGGATTGCCCACAAATGCACAAGGATTAATATTTCTCATGAAGAAATCTATCAAGTATATTTGCCTACATAATATGTGATCGGAACAATTAGAAATAAAAAGAGACAGATAAACTTGGTGCCAATCAGCAAGAGAAGTGGTTTGATCCAGTCGACTGAGTACAGAACCAGAAACCAGGAACTGCTGGTACTAATCTTAGCTCTGACATCAACTTCCATTGTGGTTTTGAGCAGATGACTTAACTGTCTCATTTTCCTCACATCTGTAAAAATGTGGATAACACCACAAGATTGTTGTGAAGATCTAGTTGCTAGCAAAGTGTCTTGAAGAAAAGCACAACGTAGGTATTATCATCATCATCACACACCAGATTGTTTCACAAAGATATTGAAGCTCTTCATCTTTATTGTGATTGGACTGTATAAATTCAATTTCAGATGATTTCACTACAACCTTGAAATCTCACTGCTCAACAGGAAGCATAAATGATATCAGACAGGGAAGATCTGGTACAAATGAGTAAGACATGCAAATTCAAAACCATCAAACTTCAATGATTTTCAAAAACTAAGCTGTGCAATCTCTGCAATAAACTGGACATTATCCAATGCATAAGGCACAAACATGGTTGAATTTCAGGCATGTGCCACCTTCTATTCCAGCAGTTTTTTCCTTGGGCAAATATATTTACTCTTGGCATAGAGGCACAAGTCTTAGTCCCAGTTAGATCCCTTATTCAATTTTCAAATATATTTATGCAGTACAGGCTTGTTCCAAACCAAAGTCTCTACATCTGTAATTCACAATGAAATGCTGAAGCCCCATTTGTCCTGACTGGCCAAATAGTGACCATCACCAGTAGTCCCATTTTCTAGGTACTGAAAATAGCTGTCACTATCTGGATACAGGGTCATATGTGCCTGATTGCTTGACAGCATGTGCACTGACACCAACATCAATGACATGAATGCAGAACAGGGATAGCAGAAGTAGTTATCAAAGCATCATGACAAAAAAGCATTCCAGCTCCTTTCCTTCAGTATTTAAAGAGTGCAATTAGTTCCCTGTGCACTCTGCAGTGAAGAAGACTCCTTTCCTACTGGATGTCACAAAAAATGGAGAGGTAACTTTCGGATATATTATGCATATTCCATTCCAGGGTTAAACAATCTCCCTTGCCAAAGTGACCTACACTCACTCAGTTTCATGGCGGACCCCATGCTGCCTGGATGTACTTTAAAGCATCCACACACTCTAGAATGGTGTTACTCTCCTTCAGTCCTGAACCACTGCCTCCTGCCCTTTATATAACTCCATTCTGGGCTACATGAATTATGTCCGTGCCATTGATTTATGAAATGGAAAAGACAGCACTAAACTTTATTCATTATTATAAAGAAGTGCGCAGGGGAAAAACTTTATTCATTATTATAAAGAAGTGCGCAGGGGAAAAGCCAAGGAGGGTTACCATGGCCTTTAGACTCCCTCTCTCTCCTCTCACAAGTAATTGATAGTTTCAAACATTCTTTTGAAATGTTGTTAAAAAACGAAGTGTATAGAATTCAAAATGGCCACCTTCAGGAAGTCTGCATACACAGCTGACATGCTGATTTCCATCATCTTTCTCTTTGATGATAAAGATTTTACATGCTAAAATTCCCGATGCAACGTTTCATCACCTGATGCATGCATTCTTTTCCTGAAAGGTCCAATGCTTAGTGAGCAAATAGTTCTGCCTCCATGTTAAAGTTAAGCACATGCTTAAGTGCTTTGCTGGGTCTGAGCTGGTAAGCCATAGTTCTCACGAGGGACATGCTGAGTTAACAAAGACGGCAAGCTAACCAGCAGTCTGCCCTATGCCACTGAGTGAGGTAGCTGCCTCACTGTCCCATGACCAGGACATGACTCATGGAAGGTTTGTGTCGGTTCTTGTTAATTTCCTACCAATCCAATCAAGATTAACAGCAAGTTAACCTTCTAGTAAAGGCAAACTAAAACTTTGATGGCTTCAAGCTACTAGCCTGTTGGCTGAGCCTTTAGTTTCATTTTTACTGCATGTTCATCACTTAGCCGTGAAATGTTGGAGACACAAGAACCAGTGTGTGGAACAATAGTATGTTGGCAATTTAGTTATCTTATGTTGGTATAGATGCTAAAAATTTGCAGTACCACCCAGAAATCTAATCCTTTATGTAAATCTGTTTAAGCAAAATGCCTTATCTAGAGCTGCTATTGTAACCTGATATCAAATCAGTACAGCAATCTGCCATGGGCATATCCTGATCTAATTAAGAAGATGTTCTGGAGAGGACTGAAAGATCTGAAGAAAATTCAGATAATAGAACAGGCAAAAACAAGAAAGGGAAAGGAGGAGCAAAAACAAGAGATAAAAGAAGAACAGAGAAAGGAGGATAAAGCTCTGTGATACAAAAATATAAGATTAGCTAATAGTGAAATTGTGGGAAAGGGAGAATAGAGCCACTTAGAAGAAAAAGGCCAGGAATGAAAAATCATATGTAGGTACAATTCATGCTACAAAAATAAATGCCATTGATTTATATATGAGTATGAAAATTCCTTCTTTAGGAGGAACAGGCTTCACATAATGTGTTTGACTTGAATTTTGTAAACAGTCCATTTTGACCGGAAGTCTATGGACATGCTGCTAATTGAGTTGACAGAGCTGAAATTTTATCCACACCTAATTACAACTACTTGGATTTGTCTAAGTTGATTGCACAGCATGGCACACGTAGCAGTGTATAGCAATGTAACAACTTGCACAATGCTCACACATAGAGCAAAAATGTGGATGATCGATTTCCAGTCTGATCAACATTTAATGTTTCATCTGAATGATGTTCACAAACATCCATGAAAATCCCTTTTGTGCCCCATTGAACACCAGCCATTATCAGCACACAGTACTTGAAAGTGAAAGATTATATTGTAATATTTCTTTCTTACAGCTAAAGAGAACAGGATTCCCATATGACCCCATCATCGCCATTCTTTAGTAGGAAGAGGGGATGCTCTAGTGACACAAGGCCCTATCTTCTTCCATCCCTCCCATGACACAGCTTTCCACAGTATTTTCCGCTGGCCTGAGAAGCAAAGAAAAATGTAATATTACGAAATCACTGATAAAGAAGTGGACACATTTTCCACTAAAGCCTTTAAATATTTTATTCTCCTTTTCCTTCATTTGTTGGGAAAATAACTCTTTATTTCCTCCTTCCCCCTACCCAACTCTCTATTAGGTACACAGGTAGGTTGCTGGAATTAGAAGGGATGTGTGAGTCTGAATGGTGTCAAAGTGCAAAGGGCTCTGAATGAAAAGCCACACCTCTGAAAAGGAAAAGATCTCATTATAATTTGCACCTCTTTTGCAAGCATATATCTCGACAAATAGCTCATTGTTTAGGCATGCATCTGAGCTAAACATGTGAAATGGAAGCCACTGCACAGAAATCTAACATATACAAACATACCGTGATTATTTTCAACTAGTAAGACATGGTTTATCCCCTTTGTTTAACAAACACTCAACAATGCCTTATCAAAACATTTGTAAAATTCCCTTTCTTGTTATTACTACTACTATTTACTTTTATAGCATCCAGGGTACACAAGGTGCTCTACATACAGCTATGAAGTCAAATCCAGAGGGCTGACAATTAAGATGTGTCCCACCAAGTTCATCTGAAAAGAAAATTTTAACTTCAAAAATCACATTTCTCTCAGAATTATACATTTCCTGTAAGTAACACCCAAGAAGACTAGAATTGAAAGAAATTTGGAGAAATTTTTTTTTTACTCCACTTATTTCATTTGGTTGTTTTTGATACCATCTGTGTCTGATCAGTTGCACTGCTTACCCTGAAAAGTTAGTCAGTTAGCTCCTGATCTAGCAGTGGACTCTACACGGGTAAATCCCTTTAAACCCCAATGAAGTCAGTGGAGCTCCATATGGGGGCAAAAGTCTAGTCATGTTCATTGCAAAGTTAGGGCATTAACATCTCCCATGCTGAAAAGACTAATAAATATCACCAGGAAAGAAAAAAACACTATTAGAACAGATTTTTAAAGAATTATCTTTTAAAAATTCAACACATACTACTTAAAAGGTTGGTCTATAGAAACTGGACATCTTTGAAACTGGACAGTTACAAAATAGTCAAGTGGGCAGTTTCCCTTTAAAAAGAGTTGAAAGATAAACAAGTAATTTGTGAAGTTCAAAATATAAAGGTTTAATAAACGTATTTACCAGTATATGTTATCCCCCTTAAAACTATATAAATAAGCGCTTTAGACAAAAGTCCTCATTTTAAAAGAGCTGAGGCAAAATCCTTTTGGCAACATCTAAATTGCAAGTATAGTTACCTATACAGATTTAAAAAAAAAAAATTCTAGAAGCACAAGCAATTTCAACACCATTGTGCTGTGGTGGAATTGTATTAGGAGAGTGGGAATGGGGATAGGATACATAAAAGATCTGTGAAAAAGGAAGCACTAGAACTAGCAGCAAGGTGGGGTTGCCTGGATGGTCAGCCCTTCATTTGAATGCAAATGTAATTATGAGGCAGGCAGTTACCCTGACGTCAGACTAGATCTTGGTAAACCATTACCAACAGCACCTGGTAAAAACAGTTGTTGATAATACAGGATGAGGTAGAAGATTCCAGGTATAATATCATTTGTTAAGATCAGGAATACAATTAAAAAAAAAAGAATGAAAGAAAACAGGATGTCTTAACAAGGTTCTTTCACTAGTTGCAACCATCATGTATGTGAGTTATCTTTTGGATAAAGAAACCAGCATGTATCCGGGATCCGTAAGGTGCAACAACAACATACCAGTGCAAAATTTTGTCTCGACTCCATCCTATTCAGATTACATGGGATATCATCATGTGCCAAGTATGGACAACCATGGACAGTCTTTGGGAGCTTGGGGATCTCACTATGGCACGCAAAGGGAAGACTGGAATACTTATGGCCCAGGACCCTCCAGCATAGTTACTGCTGCACAAATCAATGGCTCGTCTCCTGGACAGATCTCCTACAGCTCTGCTGATTACAATTCCCTGCACCCTGCTGGATCTGGAGTTTTACCTCCTGTAGATACAATTAACACAGAGCAAATCTCTCCCAACAGTCAAAGGCACAGCTCTTATGAATGGATGAGAAAAACGCAATCTACCAGCTCAGGTAAGCGATCTTTCAACCCTCTAAAACATTTTCTATTATCTTTCACTGGTCTCATTTATAAAGAGTCTTAATTGGATCTCATACATAGCTGGATTGCTCATTATATTTAATATAACACTTTATAACTACAGTTTGAACTAAATTCGTACTAGTTTCACTTTTCTCTTATAAATGTTTGATAATGTTGCTTGTGTGGAATGGCTGCTGTGTTCTACCTGAGATATGGCTGCATTTCACAAACTATAACGTGATCTTTGCACATACAGTCTGTAATGCACTTTAAGATCCTTTCAGATGAAAGGTATTGTAGACACAATATAGTATTAATGTTACATGCAGGAAACATTATTCATAACAACAATTATTTATCTAAAAGAAAAACTATTTAATAAGTTTTATGAGAAAGTGTTAAATGTACTTACTTTTAATAGTTATATTTGCAAAAATACTATGTTACTATCTTGCTAGCTATTGAGCAATATATGTTTCGACATCTTCAGTTTGGCTTTATTCTTTCAACAATTCTTTAAAAGAGAATTCAGTTCAGGCCTCTCAAACTATGATGATTAAAACATTTTCTCTTGGTGTTAATATATTTTTTATTTCACTTACTGTATTTATCAATTGAGTAGATACATTCCCTGGCAAGCGATCAGCCTCAATTATGATTTTATTGACTGTATAAATTTTATTGGAGACATGACAGGTCCCAATGAAAGAGAGAGCTTCTCATTTCGGTTTAGTTTTCTTTTTAGTTGTCTTTAAAGGTATCTCCTTGTTCAGCAAGATTTTGTTACGTGTTATAGTTAGACATTTAAAAACTTCCCTTGTTCAAACTGTCAGAGCTTGATGTGCTTGATTTTGTGACAAACTGCATGCCAGAAGAACCTTTCTGTGTAGATCAGCTGGATGTAGATTATGTGTAGCAAGGCCTGTCAGTTGCTAAATCTATTGTTAAGGTTAAAAATAGTAAGTGTGTGTTACAAATCATTAAAGAAAATGGCCTAAGGAAAGAAGGGCCGTTACAACTGGAACAATCTTACAGGATAGATAAATTCAGTTACAGATGGATACTAATCACTCAAGAATGAGCTTAGTTTTGCAATTGTTTTTCATCCAAAATGTCCATGTTTATATTTCATTTTATTAAAAAATAAAACTAAGCCAGTCTTCAGATATCACAGTGTCCATTTGGAGCCTGTACATGTCCATACGTACATGGTTCCTCAAAACCAGGCATATTAATAGGGCCTGGTTTTCCCCTCACATTCTCTTGTGCAAATCAAGAGTTCATTCATGTAAAACTGATATAAGAGTTGGATGAGACTCAAAAGGGCTGTTGTGACTGAATTAAAGGGCAATGGGACAAAATTCATCCTTGATATAATTCCACTGAACTCTAATTGGACTAGTATGTTTAAGGAATAAAATAGATACAAAAAATCAGGAAGCCTAGTTTCACACAGTACTTAGAAGTTTACCAATATCGGAAGCCATTAATAGGCCCAGACCTTGTAAAGACTTATACACAGGCTTAAATTAGTGCACTGAAGCCCTGATTCAGCCAAGCATTTAAGCAGATGCATAAGGCCATCTTTATTCAGCAAAGTACCTAACACATGCTTTGTGAACAGAAATGGATTGTTGAATTGAGGCCTGTGAATAGATTCAATTTAAGGGACAGTTAAGCTGGTACGTCTTTGCCTGATCAGGGCTTTAGTTTCCCAGGGCCCAATCTTTTGAGGTGTTGAGCACCTTCAGCTCTCCCATTTGACTTCAATAGTTTGAGTTCACTCAGAACCCCACAGGATCAGGTCCAAAATGTCTTAATCTTGTGAAAAATAAATTCCATTTGGGAAAATAAAATATATCATGTGAGATGTACATAACACAGTCAAAGCAAGATTCCAGAGAGCTTGATTTTAAAAAAAAGAAAGAAAAAAAGAAAGAAAATATTGAGTGTAAAAGGTAGTTAATGTTATTAGTGCCACACGTCACTAGTAATAGTCCAAATATAAATGCAGTTTTAACAATTTGCTAAAATGTCTCTACTTTAAAAAAAAAAAAAGAAACACCAAAAAGATAAAATTAAATGAGGATAATATATGCTAACTGTTCAATGAAGATATTGCAATAAGAATAACTTAAAAACATTCTCTCTCCAACAGAATTAAAGAAATCTAAAATGGAAAAAAACTGTTGGGTCATCGTATCCACCTCTACCAGCATAGAACTGCTCCCTCATATGTACTAACTAGAGCTCTGTCCAGTCTAATTTTACATGACTCTAGGAATAAGATTCCTATCACTATTCTTCCAAGACTACTTCATTGTTAGGAAACTATATATGAAACATATGGCCCTGATCCTACAAAGATTTCATATGTACTTAATTTTACTCATTGTGAATAGTCTGATATAGCTCAACTTTATTTAAGCATATGTAAGTTTTTGCATGATTTGGGCCAAAATGTATTAAATTAAATGCGGGAACTTTCCTAAATGCAGTGCTGAAGATAGCAACAGAGATTACAAAAATAATGTCGAAGTCTTTTCTCATACTTAATGCATTAAATTTTGACAATATATTTTGTACAGTACATCAAAAATACTACATTTTGCTGGATAGATTTTAAATTCAGTTGCATCCAAAGCAAAACCATTAAAAGAGATAACTCACCAAACCAATTCTCAAATGCTGTAATAAAAAAAGAATATTATGATTTGATACTTTCCAATATAATGGACTCTTTGAAATTTAATTATTTATAATTTTTTGTATAAACAAATACATATTATATAGTCCTCTAAAACTGTATTTTCAAAGAAAATGCTAAATTCCATTCTTCAAAAGCTCCCGTGCAATTATGCTGGGTTTTTAAAAATAAGAAACACATTATGCAACAAGAATTTTTAAAAAATGCAAATCGAATCAAGCTGGATGCCTTTCAAGACAGGGTGCCACGAGTAGAAAGGAACACATCCCTATTTCCCCAAGATTTGATCCTGTTCTCATGAGAGTAAAAAACAAAATCCCCATTGATTTTAATGGTGTAGGATCAGACCTTAAATCCAATTCATTTTTAAAACAATTCAAGTAATGCTATAAAATGAAACTCAGTATTTCCTTCTCTTCTATCATATTCTGCGAGGGGTGGAAGGAAAACACCTTTGTATAGAGGTCTAGAGAATGTATTTCAAACTGCCTAAGAAGTGCATGTGGAAATTGTAAGGGGAGCAATCTGGCAAACTACACTCACAAAGATATCAGCGTGGAGTTCAGTGGGACTATTAAGAGTAAAAATTATTCATGCATGGCTTGCAGAAACAGGCCTTGGACATGTTTTCTGTTGCGATATATTACACACATTTTATATAGATGTGTGTGTTTAGCTAGACCACGATATACAATTAGTTTAGATGTCATCATAATAAAAATCTGTTGGAAAATGAAATAGGAAAGAAGCCATGAGGAAAAGGGCCAGGTCCCAGTTCGAATGTTAATTTATTTCACTTTGTAATCTAGTTGTGACATCTATTTTTTCCCTGGGCTACATTGTCTTGGGTTTTGAGGCCTATCTGTCATATTGAGGCAACAGACCCTTTTAACACTTCTCTCTGCTTTGATATGCAGCCTTGTCTCTTCCTTCTCCCTCTTTTCTTCAGGAGTTATATTGCCGGAAAGGGTGATGATTTTCACAGCAAATAAAGAGGCCTTCTCCTAGCTTTATTGTCTTCAGAAGAAATGCTCTGTGAATTTTATGACCAAGCGGAATGGGATAAACTGTTCCCTCTATGATACCCCCTCGAATCTTGGTTATATTTACTGATTATGGAAAAGCTAGAATAACCCTGTTGAAACTCTTGTTTTCACAAGTTAGATTAATGGCTTAAAATGTAATTGGAACATAATATTTAGACCACTGTTAACAGAACACTCATCACTTAAGGCAAATATTTCAAAGCCAGGACGTTAGCCATCCTCAGAAAAGCAAAATATGGATTGAAATATTCAACAAATAACATCACCAAAAAATGTGACTTTTAGTGATAGAAACATTTCCTATTTAAAGTAATATTGGTTTAGGAAATTGCCCTAAATTGTGTAGCTTCAGACTTCAGATAAACCACCAGGTACAAATCAGCTGTGCTGTAGTCTACAAATTAAAAAGTCATGAGCAAAGGAAATATTCCTTCATCTAGTTCTGTCCCTTTCTTTTTTTCCTGAGATGAAAGAGAGTCTGACATTTGTTTAGGGCTTGTAAATTCCTAACCAATTGGCTGTGTTTCTGAATGTGAAAGAGGTTCTTGATAAGATCTTCTTGTAGCTCTTTTGTGTGGCGTGTGCTTCATCTTAACACCTCAATGGAGTTTAGGGAACCACTTTAAAGGAGTCTTTGTCCTACAGTTTGTCCCCAAAAAAACTCACATCAAAAACAACTTGGGAAGATCAGAAGGATTTTACAAAAAAAAACCAACAAAACACCACACACCAAACACACCACCCTTCCCAATCAACTTTGGAAAGTGCTAAAGAGAACAAATACAGTACAGAATGACCTCTCTATATTAACTAATCTTTCTAACAGAAACTGTTCAAATATGAAAGCTTATCTTCCAAACACCAAGTAATAGTCATGGTAATATTACTAATTCAGCATATTTATGAGCATCTTTTGTCTGATTTTGTTTTGGAATGGAGTGACATTGAGATCGTTTTTGTACACTAATGTTAGGGCCTGGTCCAGCACATTATGATATGCCTTCAATTTCCAAAAGCAATTGAAGGCACTCTGTACCCCATAATATTAAGCTGAAGAGGCATTCCGTACGCTGCAAACCTGGGCCTTTATTTTGCAGGTAATTCTAATTAAATGTTATTGAATTGGTATGTGTGTCCTAGAACTGAACAAGGTCATTGATAAACATTTTTACTATCTGTGTTTTAGTAGAACATTTCTTTAATTCTATGTTTGGAAGAGATGTGAAACCAGTATCTTTATTTCTTATGATACCTTGGTTGTACATCTCAACCAGACATGGAATTAGAGCATGTTTCTAAAAAAAACAAATGGTGGCTGAATTTTAGTGCTGGGGAAGTTACTCCTGTGATGTATATGTATGCATATGCACACACAAAGACCACAGGCTCAACGCACCTGGCAGTGAAACAGAGCAACCTCTGGGGCAGAAGATAGCAAACATCAACAATGTATACACTTACATCATATAATTTGTATAAAGTGCATTAGGATCCTCTCAGAAGAAAGGTGGCACAGGATATTTACTTTGAAAAACAATTTTGATTGCAGAGTCTTTTACATGTATTCGTAACAAAAAGTAATTAGGGAAAATTATTAAGAAATGAATCCCTAGAGCAATAATGGAAGAGAAAGTATTAGTAAAAGCATAGATATAAGGAGATCTGGATTCTGCTTTACAGCTATGCTATAGTCACACTGTGTGACTCTGGGTAAGTCACTTAACCTCTCTGCACCTCAGTTTCTAAATCTGTAACAGAGAAAATAATCCCATATGGGTAATGTGAGGCTGGATTCATTAATGTCTATAAAATTCTTTGAGATCCTCAGATGGAAGATGCCATAGTCAAAGTATTAAAATACATGTTTTTCTTAAACAGGTAAAACAAGAACAAAAGAAAAGTACCGAGTTGTTTACACAGATCACCAGAGACTAGAATTAGAGAAGGAGTTTCATTGCAACAGATACATTACAATAAGGAGGAAGTCTGAACTTGCAGCAAACCTGGGACTATCTGAGAGACAGGTAAACAGAGCAAATACAAGATTTTCTATATATTTCATATTTACAGGCTAGATCCTATTAACAGTAGTATCAGAGATGATAAGCCAATTAATTCAGTGCTGATGTTCTATAAGTATCATAGAACCAAGACACAGTTGATTGGTTGTGGCAATGTAGTTGCCATGGCTATAGGAGCTATAGAATACGCTAAATACAAATAAATAACAGCCAATTTAACATAAAAACCTGCAGTCATATGTATTTTCTCTGGTTACTATGTGGGCACAGTTTGAATAACTGAACATAAGAAATTAACCTCAAACTACAGACATGGAAAAGCACTCTTTCTTTCGTACACACCAGCTAACTACACATACACAGCTGGAATTTTAAAAAGACCTAGCTTAATATAACATAGTATTGTTTTAGTTCTCTCCGTAATAACTATGGCATTCTCCATTTTGCTTCATTCTTGCAGTCGCAACAAAATGGTGACCCAGAAGAGATCTACAGCATCACGCTCAGTTCAGCTATCAGCAGCCAGAATGAAAATGGAGAATGCAAATAGCAATAAATCATAATGTCTATATATTTTTTGTTTTTGATTTATTAATATTATTTTTATGGGCCATATTTGCCTTTGATCTATGTGAATACAGTGCCTGGACTGAGGGTCTTTTATACCCCTGGATAGTCAGCAGTTTTTTCACCACTGCTTTACGTTCCACAGGTAGCACACAGGTTACTTTAAACCAGAAGTTTTAGGGACAAATTCTTATCCCTATGCACCGCTCAGGGCCCTGATTCAGAAAAGCACTCAAGCCAGGGGTGGCTCCAAGCACCAGCGCAGCAAGTGCCTGGGGTGGCAAGCTGGGGGGTGGGGAGTGGCATAAGGGCGGTAGTCAGGGAGCCTTTGGTGATGTTTCTGCGGGTGGTCTGTCAGACCCATGGTTTCGGCTGCAATTCGGTGGCGGGTACGCCAAAGGCATGGGACCAGCAGATCACCCGCAGAACCGCTGCCAAATCCGTGTGACTGATGGATCTCCTGCAGAAACGCTGCTGAAGGCCGCCTGACTGCCATGCTTGGGGCGGTAAAAAACATAAGAGCCGCCCCTGACTCAAGCACACACCTAAATCTATCTCTAACATTAAGCATATGATTAAATGCTGTCCTGAATATGGATGTTTCCCTGCAATGGGGCCAAAGTATGCAGACACTGTTCAGGGGAAATCTATAGGGATTCAGGGTGGTGAATTCCCCCCAGAAATCACTAGATTGGATACAGCACCTGTGGAGCACAGGTTCTGTGGTGTGTGGGAGATATAAACTAGCGTATCGGGTCCCAGAATCCCACCCCTCCTTGCATAACAGAACTTTACCGGTTCTGCTGACGTCAGTAGGAGACGACAGGATTTGGTAATATTGAAAAAACTATCACCTCTTCAATACTTTAGTGACGAGAGTGCCTCTTCCCCGCCTGGGCAGATCTAGAGATTTTTCTTTTTAGTTCTCTTCCGAGTAAACATATTCAGCTCTTTAGAATGGTCCTCCTCTTCCTCCACATGCAGGCTAAGGCTAAGAGAAAACATGGAGTAGAGTGAGATCACTAGAGAAAAAAAGGGGTAATGATGCATAGATGTTCAATTTTAAAACCAGGCGTTGGATTTTGAGGAATACACAGTGTAAACCAGCCTACCTACATTACACTAAGGAGATTTCTGAAGTAATCAGTGCCACTGCCTAGAACCAGCAATTAGTTCTCTATTATGTTCAGTTACTTTTCTCCTGTATAAAGGAGCCCTGTCTGTGAATGGCAAACTGTGCTTTTTATTAATGTGGCCTTTAATTTTATTGCTAGTAAACTTCTGACAAAATTTGTAATTATCTGCCAGCATTTCTAAAACACACATCACATACATATCTAAATGCTGCTTGTCTCTTTGATTCAGTTTCTCCACTTCTGTATATAATGGTGATCATGTGAGTGACCTCCTTTGTAAAGCGTTTTGAGTTCTACCAATGAAAAACATTATATGAGTTGGTGTTATCATCATCATCATCAATATCTATAAAGGAAGAGAATGGTAGAATGCATAAGGAATGTCATGGAAAATATTGAAATTATTATAATTTCATTATATCAATGTTACATGCTTACATGCAATACAGTGTTCAGCTCTGGTCACCTGACCTATCTAAAGGAATGTAGCAAAAACATAGGAGGCTCTGAAATGAATCAGTGGGGACATAAGAGCATTATTCAAGATAACAAATGATATGGTGAAGGTAGACTGGAGATTCCTATTTATCCCTTCTCATAATACAAGATTGTGGTGATACACAATTACATTGAAAAGGCAGCAGATTTAAAACTGATAAAAGTAAAAAAAAATTATATGCATCATTAGACTGTGGAACTCACTGCCACTAGATATCATTGAAGTCAAGAGCAGAGCAAGATTAAAAAAACATGAACATCAACTATTATGTTAAATAGTTTTGGAGGTTTTTTTTTTTTTTAAGTGTGGAAGGTAATAATCTCTCAAGCTTCAGGACATAAATCAACCTCTAATTAACAGAATAGAAAGAAACTTTCTTATGGGCATATTCCATAATTGCACCTTCCTCAGAAACGTTTAGCACTGGCCACTGTCAGAGAAAAGATGGTGGAGTAGAGGGACCTCTGGTCTTTTCCAATATGGTAATTCCTATGTTGCTGTAGTTCTAATCAAAACACAAAAATATCTATAACATGGGCAGACATTAGAAAGTAATAAAGTTTCTATCAGTTATAATATGTTTGCATAATAAACATAGCTTTAAGGAGTGAAAAAGCTATTTTTTTCCTTTTCTGTTGCTAATGTTATTGTACACCGCTCTAACTACTTACAAGAATTAAACATACCTCTTTAACATTTCAGGTGAAAATCTGGTTTCAGAATCGCCGAGCCAAGGAGAGGAAAATGATCAAGAAGAAAATCTCTCAGTTTGATGGCAGTGGGGGCTCAGTTCAGAGTGACTCAGGTTCAGTCAGCCCAGCTGAGATGTCTAACTCCCTATTCCCGCCACCACATGCAATAAATGGATTACAGCCCATTGAGATACAGCAGGTCATAGTCTCAGAATGAACACGAGAAAGTGAAAAGGATTCATCTTTTTTCTCCCCTTGAAATGTCAATTTTGTAAAGGACAATTCTCATTCAACTTGTTTCAGATTGCTAGCTGTCCTGCACAGGAACTAGGACTGTTTTCAAAATTTTATAATCATTGCAGCTATCTCAGGGAACCCTTGCTGCTAAAATTCATCACTCAGAAAACTTTGAGTAGGAGATAATTTTGCTTCAGATACTGACAGAGTGAAACAACTGAAAACTCAGGTGAATGTAGTTCTAGTCTGTTTATATATTGCGGAAAAATTGTTGCTGAACTGATTATAATGGACTAATATACAGGGCCGGTGCTTCCATTTAGGCAACCTAGGTGATCGCCTAGGACACCAGGATTTGGGCGGGCAGCAATTCGGTGGCGGGGGGTCCTTCCGCGCTCTGGGTCGGTGGCGGCAATTCTGCAGCGGGTCCTTCACTCGCTCCAGGACCCGCCACCGAAGTGCCCCAAAGACTGGGAGCATGGAAAGACCCCCCTCAGCCATAGAATTGCCACCAACGACCGGGAGCGCAGAAGGGCTCTTGCCTAGGGCGCCAAAAATCCTGGCGCCGCTCCTGCTAATATACCAGGAAATGTATGATACTAGGTGTATTTCTGCATTACTTTTTAAAAATACAACTAGAGTAAATTGTAGCTGTTTACAAAATGTTCAAATTTAGACTATCAAATGCCACCTTTTAAAAAAAAGACAATAAAAGAAATGTTTTAACACAAGAAATAATATCCTGTTCTATATAGGGTTTTATTTAACATGCTCATAATCATAGTCTTTAGCATCCATATATACAGTGTTATGTTATAATCTTGGCAACAACTGAATGGCAGTATAAACAATATTAAGGACAATATAAACAATATATTGCATCTAGCTAAATAAAAAGTATCATCTTTGTCCTACATAACTGTACACAGCGCATTCAAGTTTTCTGATACAACAGAATTTCAAATTTGTAGCATTATACAGCAAACCTGCCAAGAGCTGTTCAATGCTAAAAATTTTAGCAATTTGTCAGCTATACAGACTCACAGTATATACGAAGTGGTTCAAAAGATATAAACATTGTTCACTTTTGAGTGACTGTATATACTATTGTTTAAGAATGGGAAGGAAGTCTAACATTATCATCAAGTTGTTCAGTAATACTGTAACAAATTCTGTTTATCTAATGACATAAAAAGCTTAGAGTCAAATATCAGCCTCCAGCTAGCAGCAGGCACTACCCACTGATTTTAAATAAAATGTGCATGTTGGTCTATGGGCAGAAGGTAGCCCTTACTATTAATTTGGGATGACAGGTAGAATACCAGCAAAAGTGCCAGAGTACAGTGCATAATCACTGGCAGCAGTCTTGCATTTACAAGCAACTCCATAACCTTACTGATATGGAAACAGAAATATTTTACTAAAGAACAATCATTCTGTTTCAGTCTTCAAACAGATTATTAGAAACAAGGACAAGAAAAAAAGGGATACAAAGAGTAAGGAAAACATCAGCAGTTGTTCTCTGAAAGACTTTCACATGTCCCAAACATATTCATTACTTCAACAGGGTTGAATTATTTTTCTCAGAACTAAAGGATCAAATTCTCCCTTCATTACAGTCAAGCAGGATTAATAATAAGTATACCTGGGAGCAGAAGACTGGTACATCATTTTTAATGCCAAGTAATGCTAACTAAATAAATAATTCTTTATCTGGTTTTAAAATTAAATAACTGCTTGCTTTCACTGCTTTCCCGATTTATTTAAAGACGTCCCACCGTAATTGCTATAAAATGGTTACCAAGATTCTAGCATAATATTCAATATTATTACTAATACTACTTTTTTATTTTTTTGGTAGAAGGAAATGTCTGTGGTTAGATTTTACAGGCAGAAAATCTGTAACCTATTGGATCAATAACCCAATGGATCAATAACCCATTCTGAGTGATTTCTCCAAGTTACTTCCTAGAACAGTGCTTCTCAAAGCCAGCCCGCTGCTTGTTCAGGGAAAGCCCCTGGCGGTCCAGGCCGGTTTGTTTACCTGTCGCGTCCGCAGGTTCGACCAACCGCAGCTCCCACTGGCCGCGGTTTGCTGCTCCAGGCCAATGGGAGATGCGGGAAGGGCAGATGAGACAGGTAAACAAACCGGTCTGGCCTGCCAGGGGCTTTCTCTGAACAAGTGGCAGCCCGACTTTGAGAAGCACTGTCCTAGAATATGCTATTCATATGGAATTAAATTCCCACAATTTATTGCAAACAAACTGCAAACAATAAATCTTTTGTGTACATGTAGGAATCAATCATTGCAGCTTTCCTAAAGTGAGAACAAAGTCAGATGATTAATGGTGTATGGATAGTCAAAAAGTGTTCAGTGGTATTATTGGAGGCCTATTAGTATGGACACTTTGGGGGACAGTTAATCATATCTATTAACACAAATATGTTTAAAGTAGTATGCCTTGGTTTATGCCAGAAGAAACATATCTGCCAACAGAAAACTCAGCCCATACATATGCTAATCTGCATTGTTCATTCAAAGAAGACATGTATACATCTATTCTGGTGAACGATTTGAGGGGACGGTTTCCTCAGTTTGACCAGTTTTCCTGCATATATTGTCCCTTTGTAGACATAAGGACCATGTGATGGCTGCCTAAAATATGGGATGAATGAAGGAGGCATAGAAAGTCATTCTCCCCACCCCAGCCCTCCGATTCTGAAGGTAGCTGTAATGCTTTACAAATGCAAGAGGGAACATGTCTGGAGCAGGGCAACTGCCTTACTATACCAATTGCCACCACACCAGCAAACATCAGGAGGTCAATTCTCACAGAAGGGCAGGCTACAGCTTTTCTGAAGGTCTCAATCACTGGCAAGCAAGCTCACCCTGACACCCCAGTGGTGTTACAATTATTCCTTCTCCTACTCTATGTAGGCTTAAATCCAGCCAGCCACAGCTATTCAGACAGTTCACCTCCCCCTCCCCCAGAAGTGCTCTTCTGGCCTTGAAGGCTTAATTGAAACATAAATGTAACTTGTTAAATAGTGTGAAATTTTGCAAGTGGCTACAAGCACATGATGAAATGCGTATTTTTCTAGTACTTTAAGAAACTGCTGCCCTTCTTAGGCCATGTCTACTACAGGGAAGGGACTATAGTGGTGCTGTAGCCATGCGAGCACAATCCCATAGCACAGATGCCATCTACAGCAATGTAGGGGGTTCTTCCATCACCACAAGAACACTACCTCTCCGAACTACAACAGCCAAGAGCATTCTTCAGTCAAACTAGCTGCTAGTCGCTCCAGGGTATTGATTTTTCACACTTCTGAGCACCATGGCTATGTCAACCTACATTTTAAGTGCAGACCAGGCTTTAGTGACTAATGTTATTCTGGCTAATTAATTGTAGGTATCAAGCAATAGTTGCTAAGTAATTAGCTTTTTATAACTTCTAGATTAGGGAAGCGTTGAAAAAAATCCCATCAAAATGCTACTGTCTGTAGCACTCTAGAGACGGATTTTAAAAAAATATAAATAAACAAGCAAATAATATTTTCTCTTCTGGTTCTCATCTAATGTATCAGTAGGAAGATTTTAGCTGAACTGTAAAAAGATTAACAAATAACAGTAAAATTTAGAACTGAAATAGCAGTTTATATTTTCAGAGCAGTGTATAAATGTTAACTCATCAATCCTCACCATACATGTGAGAAGTTGGCAAGTATTTTCCCATTTTACAGCTGAGGAAAATGGAACAAAGATTAACTGGTTTGCCCCAAAGCCATTCAGGCCTGGTCTACACTACGTGTTTATACTGATTTTAGCAGCGTTAAACCGATTTTACGCCGCACTCATTCACACTACGATGCCCTTTAAATCAATATAAAGGGCTCTTTAAATCGGTTTCTGTACTCCTTCTCAACGAGAGGAGTAGCACTAAAATCGGTATTATTATATCGGATTAGGGTTAGTGTGGCCGCAAATTGATGGTATTGGCCTCTGGGCCATATCCCACAGTGCACCACTGACCACTCTGGACAGCTATCTGAACTCGGATGCACTGGCCAGGTAGACAGGAAAAGCCCCGCGAACTTTTGAATTTCATTTCCTGTTTGGCCAGCGTGGAGCTCTGATCAGCACAGGTGACCACACAGAGCTCATCAGCACAGATATCAATGCAGTCTCCTGAGAATAGAAAAAGAGCTCCAGCATGGACCACATGGGAGGTACTGGATCTGATCGCTATATGGGGAGAGGATTCAGTGCTAACAGAACTCAGTTCAAAAAGACGAAATGAAAAAACTTTTGAAAAAATTTCCAAGACCATGAAGGAGAGAGGCCACACCAGGGACTCAGTGCAGTGTAGAGTGAAAGTTAAGGAGCTCAGATAAGCCTACCAGAAAACCAAAGAGGCAAACGAAAGGTCTGGGGCAGAGCCGAAAACATGCCGCTTCTACGCTGAGCTGCATGCAATTCTAGGGGGCTGCGCCACCACTACCCCCCTCCTGTCCTTGGATTCCATGGTGGGGGTTGTAATCTCAGCCATGCCTGAGGATTATGCGGACGGGGAAGGTGAGGAGGAGGAAGAGGAGGACGAGCTTGAAGAGAGCACACAGCACTCCGTTAGCCCCAACAGCCAGGAGCTTTTTCTGACCCAGATGGAATTACCGTCCCAGCCTTCCCAAGCCACTAGCCCAGACAGTGAAGCCATGGAAGCGACCTCTGGTGAGTGTACCTTTGGTGAGTGTACCTTTGTCAATATAAAACATGGTTTAAAAGCAAGCTTTTTTTAATGATTGATTTGCCCTGAGGGCTTGGGATGCAGTCGCAGGCAGTAAAGTTACTGGAAAAGTTTGTTAACATGTCTGGGGATGGAGCAGAAATCCTCCAGGGACATCTCCATGAAGTGCTCCTGGAGGTACTCCAGAAGCCTTTGCAGAAGGTTTCTGGGCAAGGCAACCTTGTTCCGTCACCATAGTAGGACACTTGACCACGCCATGCATGTAGCAAGTAATCGGGTATCACTGCATGACAAAGCATAGCTGCGTATGGTCCCGGTGATTGCAGGCATTCAAGAAACATCCGTTCTTTATCTCACTCTGTTATCCTCAGCAGAGTGATATCGTTCATGGTAACCTGGTTGAAATTCAGGAATTAAGGGGGACAGAGATGGCCTTTTTCCTACAGGGGTGTTTGCCTGTTGCTTACAAGAAATCCTTCCTTGCATGTAGCCAAGCAGGGGGAGGGGAGGAAGGATAGAGCTGAGCTTTCTCGCGTTTGGCTAGCAGGAATCTTCCCAGCTACCAGCCACGCAGTGGGAGGGAAGGGGGGTGATTAGCAGTGATCTTCCATGATACCAGCCATGCGGTGGGGGGAGGGGGTAAAGCAATCATCCTAGAGAATTGGACGGGGTGTGGGGGTGGCTTCTGTGAATGGAAGTGAAGGCTGCTGAAGCCGAAAGACAATGGCTTACCATGGCCGCATGCAAGCCGAATTCTGATGCCAGGACCTGCGTCTGCAAGATCTGTAACACCAGAGCCCAGGCACTTAAAATTAAGATGCAAAATGCGACCCTGTAATGAAATCACATGTGCTGTGTAGTGTTGTTCACTGTGAAAGAGTATAACCATTGTTCTGTAAAATGTATCTTTTTAAATACTTCTGTCCCTTTTTTCCCTCCCTCATGCAGCTGCACATTTTTCAAGCCTCCCTACTCCATCCCGAAGGCTAGCTCACATAAGGCGGAGGAAGAAGAGGACGCGAGACGAAATGTTCTCTGAAATCATGGAAGTAACCCGCAATGAAAGAGCTCATCTGAATCAGTGGAAGGACATGGTATCAAATTACAGGAAAGATGCCAGTGAACGTGAGGACAGGAGGGACCAACATGAGGAGAGGAGAGACGCTCGAGATGAGAGGTGGCGGCAGGAAGATCAGAGGTGTAGGCAGGAAGATCAGCAGTGGCGGAATGAAATGCTGGGGCTGCTGTGTGATCAAACTGACATCCTCCGATGTCTGATGGAGCTTCAGGAAGAGCAGCGAGGTCACAGAGTGCCACTGCAGCCCCTGTGTCACCACCCTCAGTACTCACCATGTTCCATATCTTCCTCACCCAGACGTGTAAGAATGCGTGGGGGAAGGCTTTGTGCACCCACCCACTCCACCCCAGTGGACAGCCCAACCAAAAGGCTGTCGTTACATTGAAATGATTTTAGTGGCCTTTTCCTTCTCTTCTATCCTCCTCCCAAACCGCACCCGGGCTACCTTGCCAGTTCTCTCCCTCTTTTTATAATGAGCTTTTTAATAAAGAATACATGATTTTTAAATGATAGTGACTTTATTTTCTTAAGCAAGCTATAATCGAAGGGGGAGGGTGGGTTGCTTACAGGGAATGAGTCAATCAAGGGGGTGGGGTTCATCAAGGGGAAACAAAAACAGCAGTCAGACCGTACCCTGGCCAGTGATGAAACTCGTTTTCAAAGCTTCTCTGATGCGCACCGCTTCCCGGTGTTCTCTTCTAATCGCCCTGATGTCTGGCTGTGCGTAATCAGCGGCCAGGTGATTTGCCTCAGCCTCCCACCCCACCATAAAGGTCTCCCCCTTACTCTCAAAGAGATTGTGGAGCACACAGCAAGCAGCAATAACAAAGGAGACATTGGTTTGGCTGAGGTCTGAGCGAGTCAGTAATGTGCGCCAGCGCGCCTTTAAACAGCCAAATGCACATTCTACCACCATTCTGCACTTGCTCAGCCTGTAGTTGAACAGCTCCTGACCACTGTCCAGACTGCCTGTGTATGGCTTCATGAGTCATGGCATCAAGGGGTAGGCTGGGTCCCCCAGGATAACGACAGGCATTTCAACATCCCCAACAGTTATTTTCTGGTCTGGGAAGTAAATTCCTTGCTGCAGCTGTTTAAACATAACAGTGATTCTGAAGACGCGAGCGTCATGAACCCTTCCTGGCCATCCCAGGTGGATGTTGGTGAAACGTCCCTTGTGATCCACCATTGCTTGCAGCACCATGGAAAAGTACCTCTTGCGGTTTACGTACTAGGTGGCCTGGTGCGCCGGTGCCAAGATAGGGATATGGGTTCCATCTATCGCCCCTGCCACAGTTAGGGAATCCCATTGCAGCAAAGCCATCCACTATGGCCTGCACGTTTCCTAGAGTCACAACCTTTTTTAGCAGCAACTTAGTGATTGCTTTGGCTACTTGCATCACAGCAGCCCCCACAGTAGATTTTCCCACTCCAAATTGATTCCCGACTGACTGGTAGCTGTCTGGCGTTGCAAGCTTCCACAGGGCTATTGCCACTCGCTTCTCCACTGTGAGGGCTGCTCTCATCTTGGTATTATGGCGTTTCAGGGCAGGGAAAAGCAAGTCACAAAGTTCCATGAAAGTGCTCTTACGCATGCGAAAGTTTCGCAGCCACTGCAAATCGTCCCACATCTGCAAAACTATGCGGTCCCACCAGTCTGTGCTTGTTTTTCGGGCCCCAAATCGGCGTTCAATGGGTAGAACCTGCCCCATTACCAGCAGGAGCTCCAAAGCGCAGGGGCCCATGGTTAAGGAGAATTCAGTTTCCATGTCCTCATCACTCTCGTCGCCACGCTGCCGTAGCCGCCTCCTCCTCCTCGCCTGGCTTTGCAGTTCATGGTTCATCACAGACTGCACGAGAATGCGTGAGATGTTTACAACGCTCACGATCGCGGTGTTGATCTGAGCGGGCTCCATGCTTGCAGTGCTATGGCGTCTGCACAGTTCACCCAGAAAAAAAGGCGCGAAACGGTTGTCTGCTGCTTTCACTTAGGGAGGGGTGAGGCTGTACCCAGAACCACCCTCGACAATGATTTTTGCCCATCAGGCACTGGGCTCTCAAACCAGAATTCCAAGGGGCGGGGGAGACTGCGGGAACTATGGGATAGCTACCCACAGTGCAACGCTCCAGAAATCGACGCTAGCCTCGGATCATAGACGCACACCGCTGAATTAATTTACCTAGTGTGGCAGGGCGCAATCGACTTTATACTATCTGTTTTATAAAACTGGTTTATGTTAAATCGAATTTATCCCGTAGTGTAGACGTACCCTCAGATAGTCTGTATAAGAGCTGGGATTCAAATTCAGGCATTCCTCATTCCCAGGCCCATTCTATTGCCCTACTGCCTTCAAATCAAGAAGCAGAAATGGCATGTAAAAAGGTTTTGGAAACATATTACAAATTATTCACCGAATGGATGCACACAGGAATTTTTGCTATCTAAAACAAGCTCTCTTCCCAACAAGTTTATTGTACAAACTGAAATCAAACCTTCATCTAGCAATTTATCTGGTTCAAATCCAAGATCATTCATAATAGCTAACATGCTGCAGTTCCACACAAGCTGCAGTTTGCCCATTAGCCTTTCTGAGAGACCAGGCTGCCAGGAAGAAGGGATGTTCACAAGGGATGGGGGCAAGCAGGAAAGCCCCCCCCCAATATTCATCTAAAAATATGTGTTTCTGCTGCAGCCCCAGCCCCTGCTACCCCTCAACTCTGGTGGCTGACCATTGTTCACTGCCCCAGCCCCAGCCCCAGGAGCTGCTCCAGCCCCCAGCCGCTGCTCCAGCCCCCAGCCACTGCTCTAATGTGCCCCTCCAAAAGCAGTCAAATTTAAATTCCTGGGAACACCCCTGCCAGAAAGTGTCATGATAGGAGAAAGGGAGCAACAGAACTGCTGAAAGCACAAGATTATACTTCAGAACAGCCATTGTTTGTATAAGGATCTCCTCTAAAATGGGATTTGATTTTAGATGTGGATGTGCTAAGATGTGTAACAAGTGGAAGTCTGTGAATGGAACAGGAAGAGAATGGAGCATGTATTTAAACCCCAAGAGGACAATTTAAGTAGATTCATTTTTTTCTATGAAAAAAGGTTGATGAAACAAAAAAAATAATTCTTTGAAATTTTCTATGATTTTTGTGCATTTTCATTAAAAAAAATAAAATGTTTTGGTTTCTGGCAAATAAAAACTGAAAATTTTCAACTGACCAAGCAGAATTTTTCAGTTAAATAAAAAAAAGTTTTTTCTAATGAAAACCCCGAAAATTTAGTCAAAAATGGTCATTTACTGTGGAAATTCCCATTTTGACAAAATAGACAATTTCCATCAAAAATGCTTGTGACTGAAAATTTTCAACCAGCTCGGCTTTAAAGGACATAAAAACATATTACTAAAGATTTTGGGCTTGAACATCCAATTTGGCACTGGACTCGGGGGCCTCTAAGCCTACGTCATCTTATCCACCAATTCTGGTCCCAGATCACAGTACAGTTTAGAACTGCTCTACACTGCAGCCTTTTGTACCTACCTGCCACGGGCTCTTACAGTAGGATAGAATAGCCCTGGCCACATCCCCTGCCTGCCACTGTCAACCAGTCCTCTATGTCAGAAACCAGGACAGGAGGTCAGCACAGAGCCATTACACACCAGCTCTATGACAGCCCCTACAATGGGGTCCTGCAGGGCCATTGAAAGTCTTCATTATATCCCCTTAATGCTGCTGGAGCAGAGCAAAGTGGCTGCTTCATAAGGCACAATCTGGCCATTAATATTTAATGTTTATGCCCATGACATCCCAGGGTGAGAATACAAAGTGAAGGATAAAAATAACATTTCCCAATATTTATCTTGTCTCCTTTGAAGACTTCTCCACTGATCTTAATTAGACTCTCCCTTAGCACGATAAGGCAATTTAAAAAATAGTAAATCAAACACGATCTTTCTCACCCAGGGGTATAGTTTCCAACCTCTCACACTTCTTGTCTTTTACACTTCATATAAATATAAAATGACTAGACTACAAATCACTATTTAAATACAGCTATTTGCTTGGTATTATTGGGCTGCAACCAGTGAAATGCTTTAAAACTATACAGATTATAAATTCCAGCAGCTAGCAAATCCTATTTCTTTGAATCATCTTTATTCTTACGTGGATGCTGCAGCTCAGCCAATGGTTTGCCAACAACTGCCTTTCTCAGGCCCACTTTCTATAAATACTTAATCAAGAACCAATGTTTTTGCCATTGAATTAATATGAAAGCAACGTGCAATGAAGTACTCAACTATTTGGATTCATGAATACAATCCTAAATACTGATCTGTTAAAAAAACCCACTATTTAAAAACAGACTAGTGATTGGAAAGGACCACATCTGAAAACTTCCCAACTTCTAGAGAAAAGTGCAGAATTCAAACCCAGACCTTGTCACTAATTGCTATGTGTAGAACAGGTCAAATCAAAGCCTTGGATCGGAATTTTTCAGGGTCAGATATGGAGCCTGATTTTGCAACTTGGACCCAACTCTGGATTATACACTAATGGTCATTACCGGAGAGCACAGAACTAAATATTCCTGCACAGAGCAAGTTATTTCCTGGCCTTAAACAGTTATAAATGCCACAGAAAAGTAATTCAGTTCAGCTTCAATCCCTCTCACATCACCCATGCACTTGAATCCAGCAAATTGGCCTGTTCAAAGATGCCTAGTAATTTACATATGTTAACTAGTCCTGTAAAAAGTGCTCAAAGAGATGTTGGATGTAGATAAGCGGGAATAAATTCCCATCAAACACAAAAACCAAGCAGTGAACATAGGACTCACATAAATGTAGGAATGGAAAGTACTTGAGGTCATCTCTAGTCTATCACCCCCATACTGAGGCAGGATAAAGAAAGAAAAAGAGGTACACACAAGATTGCTAGTGGGATGCACTATGAAAAAGAGACCCACAATACCATGAAAATCAGCTGTATCTTTGTGTAATGTTTTCAGTCGATATAATATCTTTAATTCCCAGACAAAGAAATGCTGGGTAATATTAATGCATCCTTTTGGGACTGTTTCTAAAAAGATCACTTTAAGCCTCAGATATTTGACAGACAGCATCAAAATGGATGATTATTGGGAATTTGAATACTTCTAGGAGATGCCCTTCCAAAAAAGATAACTGAGGGGCAAATTTTGATCCCCCTACACATGTTTAGTAGCACCACTAGACCCATTAACTTCAATGGGAGTATTTGCAGATTAACCTCAGCAGAAGAATCATAATCTGTTCATGAATGATTATGAAAGAGAACAGTGTAGTCTAGTGGCTGAGCAGATCCCTGATTCTGATACCAGCTTCTGCCAAAACTTTCAGCAAGTCACTTAGATCCAATCCACAAAGGTTCTTAGGTGCCCAAACCCCAGATTTAGGCATCTAAATCCCAGGCTCCACTGTGATCCACAGAATTCCTGCCAAATACTGAAGGTACCTAAATTCATCCAGCAGCTATGTTTTCAGGGTAAAACTTCCCTACGTGCCTATGTTTCTGCCTCTGGGCATACATACTGCTCCCTAACTCTAAACACATCAGTCATACCTGCCACCTAAACCCCAGAACAAATCGGTGTTTGCACATAGCTCACATGCTGGACCTGATCCAGAAGGCATCCTGAGGCTGCCTCCTGGATCAGCTCCCATTAAATAGCTGGCTAAAGACAGAGAAGGTGGTGGTGCTGTTCACCTTGTAACTTTCAGCCCATTGGTTAGATCACACATTTGTGATATGGAACACCCAGGTTCAATTCTCACCCCCCTCCACACACACCTGTATCGGAGAAAGGAATTTAACAGGTGAAAATCATAGAAATGTAGGGCTAGAAGGGACCTCAAGAGATCACCTAGTCTAGACACCTGCACTGAGGCAGGACCAAGTAAACCTAGACCATCTCTAACAGGTGTTTGTCTAACCTATTCTTGAAAACTTAAAATGATGGAGATTCCACAACCTCCTTTAGCAGCCTTTTCCTGAACTTACATACTCTTATAGTTTTCCCCATAGCTACCAAAATCTCCCTTGCTGTAGATTAAGCCCATTACTTCTTGTCCTATCTTCGAGGGGGGCATGGAGAACAATTGATCAGCGTCCTCTTTATAACAACCCTTATATTTCAAGACTGTTATCAGATCCCCCCTCAGTCTTTTTTTTTTCCAAGACTAACATGGCCAGTTTTTTTAACCTTTCCTCAGAGGTCAGGTTTCATAAACCTTTTATCATTTTTGTAGCTATCCTCTCAACTTTGTCCAAATCTTTCCTAAAGTGTGGCACCCAGAACTGGACACAATACTTTGGATGAGGCTTCACCAGTGAATAGAGCATGACAATTACCTCCCATGTCTTACATATAACACTCCTCTTAATTCACCTCAGAATCACATTAGCCTTTTGAGCAATTGCATGACATTGCTGGCTCATAGTCAATTAGTGATTCACTATAACCTTTTTGGCAGTGCTACTGCCTAGCTAATTATTCTACACGTTGCAGTTGCATATTTGACCTTTCCTTCCTAAGTGTAGTACTTTGCACGTCTTTATTGACTTTCATCTTGTTGACTAAACACCAGTTCTCCAACTTTTCAAGGCTGTTTTGAATTTTAATCCTGTCCTCCAAAGTGCTCCTGTCCTCCTGCAGATTTTATAAGCATACTCTCCACTCCATTATCCAAGTCATTAATAAAAATATTGAATACTAACAGACCCAAGGCAGACCCCTTCATAACCCATTAGATATATTCTCCTAGTTTGATAACAAATCATTGATAACTACTATTTGAGTATAGCTTTTCAACCAGTTAAACACCCACCTTAGAGTAATTACATCTCCCTAGTTTGCTTATAAGAATGTCATGTGGGACTGTGTCAAAAGCCTTACTAAAATGAAGATATATCACATCTACACCTTTCCCCACATCCAGTAGGCCAGAAGGAAATTAGATTGGCTTGGCATTTGTTCTTAACAAATCCATGTGGGCTATTATTTACCTCCCAATGGCTAGTTTAAGTGGCTCCCCACCTAGTGTCTGGCTTTTGTGGATTGCATTCTTAGGTGCATATCTCTCCCCATTCGTTGTATTGGGAACCTAAGCAATGGCTTTGTGGATCACCATGGTGTTCCTGTGATTTTCTAGTTGCCTAAAAGTTAGGTGCCATGACGCTGAGTGGTGCATGACCTAAGTTCCTTTGTGGATCCAGGACTAAAATTCTAAAGAGACTGGCTGGCTCTTGCCACCTCCAAAGCTGTGCAAGCAGATGCACATGCTGCACGAGAAACATCTGGTAGTTGCTAGAGTAGTTGCAGCAATGGGGATAGGAGAGAAAGCCCAGTAAGGCACTCCCCCCAACTTACTGTGAGGTGGGGGAGAGAGAGAGAGAACCTGGGCCACTCTTAAACTCCAAGGATTTAACACGTTGCCCCAGCAGATCATTCCCCTTAGTGGGATAACAGCCTTTTCTGACTACCAACTAATGTAGTTAGTCCTGCAATTCAAGTGGCAGCAATGAGCACTGAAATTTCAGAGTTCAACCCTGCTGAGGATACATGATGTGGAGATTGTTACAACAGTACATAACAGAATTTGTTTGAATCTTTTCCCTTTTTTAAAAAAATGTAGAAAATTAGATTAAAAAACCAACACTAAAAGGAAGTTATTTAGGTTGCAAAATCAAGCGCTTCAAAGTTAGGAAATGCCAGAATATAGGTTGCCCAGGCAGCCTTCATTCTGCTTTTTTGTGCATATGTGTTATGATAGTTTTTAATTATATGATCACATGCTATTTTTCTCAGAGGACCCCTGTGTCAAGCTGTCCTGCAATAACTCAAGAACATGAGCACCAGCCTCAAGGCAGACTGTTAAGAGCCAGGGCACAAACCCCAGATTGGCTGTGAGTTCTATACTTAGATTTCACCAACCAAGTATTATGTGTAAACTCCTCAGGCATTATAACAGCCTGAGGCCTTGGCTACACTCACACTTTACAGCACTGCAACTGGGGTGTGAAAAAACACACCCCTGAGCGCTGCAAGATACAGCGCTGTAAAGCGTCAGTGTAATCAGGGCAGCAGCGCTGCACGCTACACCTGTAAGGGATGTGGTTTACATGCAGCGCTGGGAGAGCTCTCTCCCAGCGCTGCCGCTCTGACTACATTCACACTTCAAAGCGCTGCCGCGGCAGCACTCCCGCAGCGCTGCCGGGGCAGCGCTTTGAAATTCCAAATGTAGCCATACCCTAACTGTGGAAGTACTCTGATCTATCTTGTCAACTAGGCAAGCTTACCTTTGTGCTATCAGATAGATGGTCTCTTGCACCACAGATCACAGCAAGTTTCAGGGTATTTCCAGTCCCAAAGGACCAGTTACTTACCCCAAGTCAGCTGCAACTTTGATATCACACCAAAGACAACTCCTGTAGACAATCCTATAATAAACTATCTAAAGATTTATTTAAAAGGAAATAAGAGTTATTTACAAAGTTAAAGCAGGTAAACATATAAAATTAATAGAAGCTTTTTTAATAAGTGAGCTCTAGATGTCCTTTAGGGCTAACCCAGGCTACACACTGTATATCTTACGCCTAGAAAACCTTGTCCTCAAGAGTCAAAGTGCCATAGAGATACAGTTCCTCCTTGTTAGACCTTTTTATTTTTTCCCACTTCTGCTTCCAACTGCAACCTCAGCTGGTGGGAGGAATTCACATACATTTCTCCTCTTCATGGGCAGGTGAGAGGGGAATGTCAAAGTCTTTTGTTCTCTGTTGTTCCAAAATAGCTCATTTGGTGTCGGTGGGCCTTCTTTGTCAGGCAGGTCATAACACCTTCTGCCAGAGACTAGTATTTCACACAGATTAAAGCTTCTCTCCTGTCTGGTGATTTACAGTTACAGACGCTTATAATACAAATGCTCAAATATTACCTTGCAATATAGAGATGTTATAACTGAGATTCATGCATGCAGCAACTCACAAGCATTCAAAGAAGTCTAAACACTAAGCACATTTTTGTAACTCTAACATCTATTTTAACAATACATTACTAACACACAAGTGACCCAGACTGGTTCCCGCTATGTATTTGTCAGTATTCAGTTGAGACAGGGGGACCCTGGCATAAGCTGGCACATGGTTTACCAGCATCACAACCTGTCTCATTTAGTGCACAGGATGGATGCACAAGGGAACAGGGCAACTGTAAATCTGGCATTTCCTAATTTTCAAGTTCTTGACTTTGCAACCAAAATAACTTATTTTAACAGTTTTTGTACGTTATTATTATTATTGTTAGAGTAATTCAAGTAAGGCAGTTAAAACATTCGGGTTGTTTTTGTTTTTGTTTTGGTCTTATATTTGCAGAGATTACAACGAATGTTGTCGTAATCAGGGATAAAGTTAGAACATTTCAAACAGCAGCAAATATGAATTTCTGGTGATTCACTATGCTCATGTTTTTCCAGGGGAAGAGGAGGAAATTATGCAGTGCTCAGGAAAGATACCAGCTTGTCCCACATTCTAACAGAGTACTCCCAGCAACTGTAGGTGGGGGTTTAACAATCCAATTCCCACTCAGAATAAAGTGGTTAAAATCCTAGACAGCAATTTGAAAATTTACCCTTAGGTCTTCACCTATTGGCTTTATAATACAGTTCTCTGTATTGTAAACACCTGCCACTTTAAACTTTTATTCCACAGACACAAAAATTACTTTCCCCTAACTATACCGTACCTGAGAAAGTGTATGAAAGTAATACAGGAATGTACACATTTGAATAATTTATAGATTACATTTTCCTAATAGTCTTGTTCAGTTCACTACTAATTTAGGACATCGTGCTGAGAAAAATAAACCTGTACCTATTTTACTAAGTTATCAGTAGGTATTTCTATGCTCTGCCATAAACTAAACTGTAAAGAGGAAATACATTCACAACCTGTCTATCAAGATGAAATAAATAAAAAATAAATCATTCAGCATTTCCCCATTTTATAAACCCACCACAACATCAACTCCTCTTTCACAGAGCTACTTACTCCTTCATATAACAATTGAGCTAACTTCTGAATGCCTTTGCCTGCCACCCTCAATACTCCTAACTATACCATACTACCAGGTACTATGCAGCCCAGATTCATTGTTGTACCTGTAAATTAATCTCCACTATTAATAAAAACCCAAGGCCCTGCGATGGGATAGAGAATACCAGGTCAGAGGGCTCTTCCTCCTGTATTGGGTTTGGGTTCTTTTTGTAATTTTTAATGTGGGAGGGTTTTTAGGGAAAAGAAGACATTCAGATTTATTCCTGAGGAGTGAGCTGTGTAGCACACGGAGCTCTATCTTGGTGTAAAGGTCTCTGTGAATGGAACTTCTGAAGTGGAGAAATTCTTTTAAGATATAATCTAGTCTCTTCTTTTTTTCACTTTTTTACTGTAAGAGGAAAACCCAATATGACCTCCTGTGTAAATACACTATCTTCCCAGACCCCAGCAAACCTCAAGTCTGTTTCTCACTTGCTGCCCTTTCCCTTTGTGAGGTGTGATTTGCAATTCCTGTTTACAGCAGGAATTGTCAGGCATTAAAGACCATGGCCCAGATCCTCAAAGGTATTTAGGCACCTTTGAGGATATGGGCCCATACTCCTAGGGAGCTAACTTGGTTTGTTTTCAGCAAAAAGATAGGGGAAGCATAGCTGGGCTGAACGAAAGGCACCAGTGAAAAAAACAGGATGAAGTTTCTCATTGATAAATGATGGCTGTGGCTTTAACTGTGTGGCCTGATGAGATAGGTAGACACCATAAAAACTCACAGGCTCTCACTCTCATGAGACTCGTACTGTGTGAGAGAACTTCTGGAGAGCTGACAGAATAGCTACGGTAGTAGCACGACTCTTGGCTATGAGTAAGGTCAAGAAATCATCCGGGCCTCTTTTTCCCTCTTAATTAAGCCATCCTTGTTTGAAAAATGTTAAATTTGGACTCTGTTATTAACCAGTGCACCCAACACGTTGCCATGGTGCCCCAAGCCTTTTCAATCTCACCAGAGTTTATCACAAAAGGGATTAAAGAAGTAACACTACAAAACAGATCTCCCTCTACTTTCCGTTCTTGTATTCAAATCCATTCATTCATTCATTTTCCCTTTTAATCAAAGTTTGCAGAAGATGATAGGGGATACCCAAATCTATATGCCTTCCTGATACTGCTCAGATTACCTGCTGTTTTCCTGAAGAAGAGTTTGGTGTAAATTTGTCTTTGTCATGCACAGAAATGGTAAAAAGATATTTACTTTGTCTTTCTAATATCCTGGGACCAACACTGCAACAACAACACTGCATTTTCCAAAAAGGCTGTTTTAAAGTTTAAAAGTTAGTTTGCTGCACCATAAGTGAGGCATACCCAGCTCCAATGATCCCTTGCAGCCCCCTCAGCAAAGAGATCACCCAGCTTACAATGGCTCATCTATCAAACTTAAAATGTGTACTGAGTCTAAAGATACACTTCTATTACTTCAGCATTATCTACATATATGAAGATGTACAATCATCCTATGGGATCAGAGTGAACTGTGAACCATTGGACTTGTTTGTTATCTATGAAATTTAAGATCTGGTTGTGTGTGAATGATGCTGAATGATGATTGAGTGCTGAGGCTTTTTGGGAGCATAGTTTTAAAAAATACAAATCTTGAAAAAATAATTCAGAAGAGGGGTCTTCTAGAGTTAATGCTAATAGGCATCAAGAAAAGTGAGAACTATAAGGCAATATTAATTCAAAGACAGGAATCTCCAGTATTTCTCTACATAATCATCATTCAAACATATATTTGTTGTTCTAAGAAGAACCAGAAAATAATTCATCCACCCCAACTTTCCTCACAGTTTCAATTGCTTCTAAGACAGAGGTGGGCAAACTATAGCCCAGGGGCCGTACCTGGCCCTCTAGATGTTTTAATCCGTCCCTTGAGTTCTCACTGGGGAGTAGGGACCGGGGTTTGCCCTGCTCCAGTGCTCCAGCCAGGGAGTGGGATCCAGGGTTTGCCCTGCTCCATGCGGCTCCTGGAAGCAGTGGAATGCCCCCTTCTGGCTCCTACGCATGGGGCAGCCAGGGGGCTCCGCACACTGCCCCTGCCCCAAGCGCTGCCCCCACAGCTCCCACTGGCTGGAAACCATGGTCAATGGGAGCTGCAGGGGCAGCACCTATGGAGGGTGCAGCACACAGAGCTGCCTGGCCTTACCTCCACATAGGAGGTGGATGGGGACATGCCACTCTTTCTGGGAGCTGCTTGAGGTAAGCACCGCCTGGAGCCTGCACCCCTGACCACTTCCTGTGCCCCAACCCCCTACCCTAGCCCTGATCCCCCCTCCTGCCCTCGAACCCCTCAGTCCCAGCCCAGAGCACCCTCTTGCACCCCCAACCCCACAGCCCTCACCCACTGCCGCACCCCCAATTTTGTGAGCATTCATGGCCCACCATACAATTTCCATATCCAGATGTGGCCCTTGAGCCAAGAAGTTTGCTCACCCTTGTTCTAAGACCATGTTAGCATAACACTTCCCAGGTTCTTTTAACAAACTTGTGCAATAATTTCTTGATTGTGCTCAATACAATCCTTTCTTTTAATCCGAATCCTCACCTGTCTGGAATTGTGGTTTCAAAAGGTTGTAGATGGCAATCCCTTGTCCCTGCAAAATGAGAGAGTTAATTAGGACACAGATTGTTGGAAGCCCCATCCACCCACACTACATAAATATTCTGACATAGTAGTTTTCATAGACTCATAGGACTTGAAGGGGCCTCGAGAGGTCATCTAGTCCAGTCCCCTGGACTCATGGCAGGACTAAGTATTATCTTCTAGACCATCCCTGATAGATGTTTGTCTAACCTGCTCTTAAAAATCTCCAATGATGGAGATTCCACAACCTCCCTAGGTAATTTATTCCAGTGCTTAACCACCCTGACAGTTATAAAGTTTTTCTTAATGTCCAACCTAAACCTCCTTTGCTGCAATTTAAGCCCATTGCTTCTTGTCCTATCCTCAGAAGTTAAGAACAATTTTTCTCCCTCTTTCCTTTCATACACTTCAAAACTGTTATGTCCACTCTCAGTCTTCTCTTTTCTAAACAAACCCAATTTTTTCTATCTTCCCTCATAGGTCATGTTTCCTAGACCTTTAATCATTTTGTTGCTCTTCTCTGGATTTTCTCCAATTTGTCCACATCTTTCCTGAAATGTGGTGTACAGAACTGGACACAATCCTAACAAGTTTTCACACAGGTCATTACAAACCCATACTGCAAAGGTAATAGGAGCTAGCTACTTTTCCCATGAAGCCACAATTGTTGTACACTCCTTTCAACACTTCTACCTGCAACTGAATGCTAATTAGACATCTTCTAAATATCTGTCATGTTCATTAGCATGAAGAATGCAGGCTGTTGCTCTGACACTTAGTTTTATTAGAGACACAAGATGGGTGAGGCAATATCTTTTACTAGACCAAACTCACTAATTTAATTAATTAGCATTCTGCAGGTATTGAGGCTGGAAATTGCTAGTACGTAAGTGCTCTGGTTCTAAACTGTTCCACTGATTGACTTGAAACACCTCCAAGAGGGAATTTTTCTGCTGCTGAGCAATGGCTCACACACAAACCTGGATTTCAGAATCTGCTTTTTTTCTTCCTGAGAGTCATGTTGGCCAAGAGGATAGCAGGGTTATACCCCCTGCAGTTATATTTTAAATAACACCATGAAGCCTATAGCTTCAAGGACAGTCCACCAGAACCGCCAGAGCCGAGGAAAGTCTAATATAAAGGCTAAACCTTATAGTATTGTTGCATTACACCTGTCTAGGCCATGTACTGCATTATAAAGATTTTATATGCTATGACTAACAGACAGTTATATCCTTTGGGTCAGTTACCACCATCAAAAATAGCCATAAGGTATTTATCTTATCCCATTGTAATATAATACTATAACTAGGCTTGGAAGGGTTAGATTTTTATTGGCAAATGTTAATAAAGGTTGATTTCACAATACACATACAAACCACCAAAATATTTCCATCAATACTAACTGAAATTTACACGTAAGTAAGAAAAATGTTGCCTAACAAATCAACGTATACTATTAACGATCCATTATTTGCATGTGACAAGAAAAAGCTTACCCAGGAGTCTAACTTACCAAACAATCAGAACATAAGCTTTCATTTCTTTTAAAAATCTATAATTATAGAACACTTTCTTCCTAGGTTATGAAGAAAATTTTCCAAATGTGAATCCAGGGGTGGCTCTATGTTTTTTGCCGCCCTAAGCACGGCAGGCAGGTGGCTTTTGGCGGCACATCTGCAGGCTGTCTGCTGGTCACGTGAATTCAGAGGCAATCCTGCGGGAGGTCCGCCGGTGCCGCACCATCGGAGTCCCTGCCACCGAAGCAGCAGGACTGGTGGACCTCCTGCAGGTGCACCGCCAAAAGCCACCTGCCTGCCGCCTTCACAGCAACTGGCAGGCTGCCCCCCACGGCTTGCTGCCCCAGGCACGTGCTTGCTGCGCTGGTCCCTGAAGCCGCCCCTGTCTGAATCATTACAGAGCTGTCTTCCCAAGTCTGCAAACAGACTGCTCCGTATCTCCACTGCTGATAATTTGGTCAAGTAGCAGAAACTGACAAGACTTCAGCCAATATCACCTTGCTATTCAGAACCCTATCCGTAGCAGTGAAAAAATCCAGAAGCATGCTGGTTCCACCTTGCTGCTACTTTGGAAAACCATGAAGAATAGCAAACTTAGGTAATGGAACTACTCACCATGGAAAACACCCCCAAACACAAACAAAAGGAGGCTAAGGGTGAAGACCCATTTCCCCTCTTCCCAGAAATGGAGGTGAAAGAAGTGGAAAATGAGCTACTAGCCTACTTCCTTCCAGCACCTTCAAATATGACTTCTGTTAACCAGGTGAAGATGGGGATTGAAGACAGTACTCTAGTAGGAATCTAAGGACTTGTCTACACTACCACGCAGGGTCGATCTAAGGTATGCAACTTCAGTTATGTGAATAGCATAGCTGAAGTCGACGTACTTAGGCCACGTCTACACTACAGCATAAAATCGAAATTATTAAAACCAGTTTTATAAAACTGGTTTTATAAAATCGATTTTACGCGTCCACACTAGGGCACATTAATTCAGTGGTGTGCGTCCATGGTCCTAGGCTACCATCAATTTCCGGAGCGGTGCACTCTGGGTAGCTCAGTAAAAGAATGAGACCAATAACTTCGATTTCTGTCCACACTAACCCTAAATCGATATAGTAATATTGATTTTAGGGTTACTCCTCTCGTTGAGGAGTACAGAAATCGATTTTAAGAGCCCTTAAAATCAATTTAAAGTGCCTTGTAGTGTGGACGGGTACAGCGTTAAATCGATTTAACGCTGTAGTGTGGACCAGGCCCTAGATCTACTTTCCACGGTGTCTTCACTGCAGTAAGTCGATAGCTGATGCTCTTCCATCAGCTCCGCTTGCGCTCCTCCTTCGTGGAGTACTAGAGTCAACGGAAGAGCTCTCAACAGTCGATTTATTGCGTCTATACTAGACACACTAAATCGACCCCTGCTGGATCGATCACTGCCCGCTGATCCAGCAGGTAGTGTAAACAAGCCCTAATATTCTCCTTGCCAGCACTATGAGCAAAAGTGGGACTTCACCATGGCATTACTTTTGGATCTCCCTGGCAAGGGTTTCCTTTTCCATCACCTCTGATTAATAGTGAACTGCATGCTGCAATACATTTGGCTGTCTAATACAGACCTGCAGGAATGTTAATTGTAAGGCACCTTCAGAATCCAGTATGCCAAGTATTGTATGCCATACTCCCCAGTGTTGTTATGGTTTAGGACTTTGGCTAAATAGTACCCAGAGTAGTGGAAATGTTAAAAAATCAGTGGCCTCCTCGCAGAAGTTATTTCACATATGGCTACTCTCTACTTTTGCTAACTCCTGGACTCTTTCCTATGGGGCTCTAATTCCTTGTCAGCCCTCCCTTCCCCTCTGCTCACCCTCCAAGCTACTCCAAAAGAGTCTCTGTTTCCCCAGTGCTGCTCCAAACTTCAGTTTCTATCCTTTGGATAACCACATAGCCTCCAGTCCATTAACAATCACTACCATTTCCCCTTCCCATCCTCCTCACATTGGCTATCTAGCAAGTTTCTTATCTAAAACTCTTCAGTCTGGATGAACAAAAGCAGTGGTAGAAAGTACAGATGCAGTAGGCCAAGAATCCAAGAGCTCTCTAATTAAATGAACTGGTTTCATTAAATAGACAAGTCACTGACAGAAAAAGGAAAGAGTAAAAGATAAATCACCAAAAACTGCATTGCTGACAAACCAGAAGATGGTAGCAGAGAATGCCACTGGATCCCTGGCACAGAGGTGCCAGTCATCTGTTCAAAGTTAATATTATTCATCCAGGACCTAAAGAAATAGTGCATTGACTCCTGATTGCTAAGCTTTCCTGCTGTAGAAAGTCCTTGAGTAGACATGGACTGAAATGCTTACAAAAACATGCAGTAACACAGGTAGTGTGACCTAATGAACCAGAACTCGTTTGACCTGGGTTTTATTCCTAGCTCTGCCACCCACCTGCTGAGTGACCTTGGGCAAGTCATTTCACCTCTCCGTGTCTCAGTTTCCCCATCCGTAAAACAGGGCTACTAATAACGATCTTCTCTGTAACACAAGCGCTAGCTACCACTGGCACTGTACGGGGCGCACACACCTGCCACGGCAGGAGGAGTTTCTAAGCCCCGGAGCTTCCTTCCCAACGGAGCTACTGCCGCTCAGCACTGTGTGGTGCCGCGCTGCACCTCTGCCGCGGGGCGCGGGTCGGGGCTCCCCGCCAGAGGCCCGGGGGGTGGGGGCGCTGCTTTCTGAGGCACGAGGTAATGGCTACGGCGGGACAACCGGGCTGAGCCCGCGGGGCTGCTGTGCACCCGACCCGCCTAGCCTCGGGAGCCTCCAGTGGCCACGGGGGGCCCCCAGCCTGCCCACCCCCTTTACACACAGGCGGAGGGACCTTGGCTGCCATGACCTGACGGGGCCCTAGACAGCAGCTGCCCCCACCACCTGGCTTTGCTGAGAACCGGGAGAACGGGCACGCAGGACTAAGAACTAGACCATCAGGCAGCGCATGCGCACACAGCGGCTCCCCTTCACCCTCCACGAGCGGCCCGAGCCCCGCCCACCTCGGGTCAGTGCGCATGCGCACTGGGCGTTTCGGTGGGGGCGGGGGGAGATGAGCGTACTGCTCCCCAATATGGCAGACTTCGACACTATCTATGAGCTGGAGGAGGAGGAGGAGGAGTCCGAGCCGGTGGTGAGGAGCCAGGAGCTGCCCCGGCCCCGAGACGCGCCAGACCCTGTGGCGGTACGGGGCGCCGGGCACATCACCGTGTAAGGCGTGGGGGCTACTGGGGGCGGGGGTGAGGGTGAGCGAGTAAGGGGCGGCAGGCAGGGGAAGCGGGGCTGAGGGAGTGTGGGCAGGAGCCCCGCGTGATGGGGGAGCTGCCTTGCTGAGCAGTCAGATCCGTGCTGGTGGGGATGCTGCTGCTGCTGCTGCTGTGGGTGGAGGCGATCAGGAAGTGTTCTTGGCTTCGGGCTGCTCTGTCAACACTACCACGAATAATGCAACAAAAGTAGCTCCCTGCCTAAGGGCTTTGTGACTCAGGCCTGGCTTCTTTACATCTTTGTTTCTTTTGTGTATGCTTTGCCTTAGGCTGGGAAACATCCTATTTTCCAGCAACTTGGGTCAACCAAAAACCTTGTCACTATCTATCTATTCTAGCTGCAGAAAAAACAGCTGACCAACACTTAGTATCTTAAGTTCATTGCTCCAGACTGAAAATAGTTCCTGCGTGGGTTTAAAAGTTAACACCACAAGACAATAGAATCAATGGATGATTTAAGTGTCTGTGCCCACAATTTTACTATATTCCTTCTTGGGTTCAACTCAGCCATTGGGCCTCCACGCAGTACTGCAGAGAGAGGACATCTGGGTGTGTTGTGTTGTAAATTTGAAACATTTGAGTTACTGAATTTAACTTTTACCATTTTTACCATGGGCAGTTCAGAAGTTTTATAATGAAAAAATCTGAAACAAAATTAAATAAATTGAGGAATTTTGCCATTATTTTATAGTATCGTAATACATAGAATGATCAATCAGCATAACACAGTCAGCTGTTTAAAAATAGGCTGTTTCTTACCAGTGAAGAAATTGAACATAAGGCAATGTACAGATTATAATTTATCTTACACAGTAAATGGGATGGGAAATCATCAGTATTTCACATTTGTGTATTGTATAACTCCATAAACCATGTTTCATCTTATGCTTGTGTTTGGACTGTTAAAAGATGATGCATTTCTCTCTGTGGTGTGATCTAATGGTTTGAAGCGAGGCATGGGGAATAAGAGAATCTTGCATTCTAATAGACACAGTATCAAATATAGTTTTGGTTCTATCTGTAAATCCCTAAATATTAGCTCAAACCAAATCTGATTTATGTACAGGTTATTCCATGGCACCACAGAATTTCTGCTTGTGCTGATGGAGGTCCTCTCTATGATGGCATTAGTCTCTAAGGGAGTCTTTTGTTTACATTTTTCTGGTGTACTGGGAGCTTTCGAAACACAAAAATACAAAGTTCCTGCCCCAAATAGCATACAGTCTAAAAAGGACAAATGATGGGGATAAAAGGGATGTAACACAGCAGCAAGGTGATTGGAATGATAGGCACATATCTTACTAATTATGCAGTTAGTATTTAAAATATGTTTTAGATAAAAATTGGCTTCAATCACACATTTGTTTACTTCTCTCACACTGTCTTTGTGCTCTCTTCCCCGATGCCTATATTACATCAGTGCCTTCACTGAACTAATCCTTAGATTTGCTTCTCTTTCAGTCCCCTTCTCAAAACCCAGCTCAAGTGTGATACCTACAAGAAATGCGCCAACTAGTGATGTCTAAGTCAGGGGTAAAAGAAAGCAATACATTAAATGATTCAGTATCATCAAGTTGTGTACTTGGCCTATATAATTGCATGATCTTATTATTGGTATTCTCATCTTCCCTCCCCACCTCTTTGAATAAGAAAGGTATGGCAAATAGAAATGATGGTATAGTAGCGCTCTTTATTGCCTAGTCCCAGTCATGTGATACAGATCACTCTTACATCTTAAAACACCTCAAACTAATACAACCGGTTAATATACACAGTCAATAGAAAACTCAAATGGACTCTAGAAGGTCAGAGTAGGTGATGCTGACCCACTGGCAAATGAGAACTATTATGTCTCTTAATGGACTCTGTCGGTACATGCTATCTCTGAACTTTAGTCACTTTGCCCACGTCCAGACTACAGCCTAAAATCGATGTGCTTAAAATCGATTTTATAAAGCAGGGTTTATAAAATCGATTTTGTGCATCCACACTAGAGCTACTTACATTGATGTTAAGCGTCCATTTTCCCTGGCGTCCATCTTTTGCTTGAGCGTTGCACTCTGGGTACCTATCCCACAGTTCCTGCACGGGTCCCTGCCCTTTGGAATTATGGGTTACTAGCCCAGTGCATGATGGGGTCAAAGTCCCCGTCGTGGGTGGTTCTGGGTACAGCCTCACCCTCCCCCTTCCTGTTAGCGGCACACAGTCAGTTCGCGCGGTTTTTACTGGCTGCAGTGAGGAAAACGCCATTTTGCAGCAAGCATGGATCCAGGTCTGCTCTTATCCTTGATCGCGAATACTGTAAATACTTCACGCATTCTCGTTCTATCAATGCTGACCCATGATGCAGAAATGCAAGAGAGAATGCCTGAATGCGGGGACGACAGCGATGACGAACTGGAGAACGAGTTTTCCGACACCCCAGGCCCCTGCACGTTGGAGCTCCTGACGGTTATGGGTGAGGTTCTACCCGTTCCGCGCCGCTTTTGGGCACGGGAAACAAGCACTGACTGGTGGGACCGCATAGTCCTGCAGGTGTGGGACGATTCGCAGTGGCTGCGGAACTTTCGCATGCATAAGAGCACTTTCTTTGAACTTTGTGACTCGCTTTCTCCTGTGCTGAAGCGGCATAATACCAGGATGAGACCAGCCCTCACAGTGGAAAAGCGAGTGGCAATAGCCATATGGAAGCTTGCAACGCCAGACAGCTACCGGTCAGTCGGTAATCAATTTGGAGTGGGCAAATCTACTGTGGGGGCTGCTGTGCTGGAAGTATCCAAAGCAATCATTAAGCTGCTGCTTCGAAAGGTTGTGACTCTGGGAAATGTGCAGGCCATTGTGGATGGCTTTGCTGCAATGGGATTCCCTAACTGTGGGGGGGCCATAGATGGAACCCATATCCCTATTTTGGCACCGGAACACCAGGGTGCCCATTACATAAACCGCAAGGGGTACTTTTCAATGGTTCTGCAAGCCCTGGTGGATCACAAGGGACGTTTCACCAACATCCACCTGGGATGGCCAGGAAGGGTTCACGACGCACGTGTCTTCAGGAGCACTACACTGTTTAAACGGCTGCAGCAAGGGACCTACTTCCCTGACCAGAGAATAACAGTTGGAGATGTCGAAATGCCTATAGTTATCCTTGGGGACCCAGCCTACCCCTTGATGCCCTGGCTAATGAAGCCATACACAGGCAGCCTTGACAGTGCTCAGGAGTTGTTTAATTACAGGCTGAGCAAGTGCAGAATGGTGGTAGAATGTGCATTTGGCAGGCTTAAGGCGAGATGGCGAACGCTTCTTACTCGCTCAGATCTTAGCCAAACCAATATCCCCTTTGTCATTGCTGCTTGCTGTGTGCTCCACAATCTCTGTGAGAGCAAGGGGGAGGCCTTTATAGCGGGATGGGAGACTGAGGTAAACCACCTGGCCGCTGATTATGCGCAGCCAGACACCAGGGCAATTAGAAGATCACACCAGGATGCTGTGAGCATCAGAGAAGCACTGAAAAGTAGCTTCCTCATGGGCCAGGGTACAGTTTGAATGCTGATTTTTCCTTTCAATTGATTGCTGCCCTCCCCGTCTATGCAGTCTTGCTGCTGCAAGATACCTTCCCTGCAGCATTCCACAACTGCTTGCTTAGGTTACTTGCAAGAGCTGTCCGTTGAAAAACATATAAATCTTTATTTCACTATTATTACCTACCTCCACCATTTGCTGCTTCCGTCTGCTGCAAGGCACCGTACCTGCAACCTTCCTTAACTGCTTTTTTATTGAAAATAAAGTTACTATTATTTGTTAAAAAAAATTGTGTTCTTTATTTAAAATCAGACCCTTTCAGCAATCAAGCATCATGCTTGTTGTTACAATACTGTGCATGAAATTTCATAACTCGGCGTTCTATGGGGAACGGAGCAAGGGAGGTTTGGAGGAAGGGGGAGGGAGGTTGGAAAGAAGAAAGTGCATCAGAGAAGACAGAACAAGAATTCTCATGCACCAGGGTACGGTATGGCTGCTTTCTTTGTTTTCCCGGTATTACCCATATCCCCAATTGTCAACTCCTGATGCTGATAACTAGCTTCCGTGCAGCTTTCCAAAAGCTGCTTGCTTTACTTCATTACCAAACTACACTCACACTGCCTTAACAGCATGACCTGAGAGTAAAAATAGGCAAAGGTGCCATGGGAGAAGTTTGGGGCATTAGAGGAGGGAAAAAACAGGACACAAAGGGCTTTTCAATTTAATGAAAGCCTTCTGGTTGGAGTGTCCGCAGCAGTGGAGGGGGCTGGTGCAGAGAGCCTTCCCCCACGCGTTCTTACACGCCTGGTTCTGGAAGGTGTGGGACAGGGTGAGTACTGAGGGAGGTTATACACGGGCTGTAGGGACATTCTGATACCACGGAGCTCTTGCAGCATATCGCGGAGGATGTCAGTCTGATCACGAAGAAGATCCACCGTTGCTGCTCGCCAGCGCTGATCTTCCTGCCACCTGACATCATTTTTGGTGTCCCTCCTGTCTTTGCGTTGGTCCCTCCTGTCTTCGCGTTGACTGGCAGCCTCCCTGTACTTTGCGACCAATTGTTTCCAGTCCCCCTGCTGAGCTCTCTCTGTACGGGTTACTGCCATAATTTCGGTGAACATGTCCTCACGCGTCCTCCTTTTCCTCAGTCTTCTTATGATACCCCCCCTACGTACAGGAGAAGGGAGAGGGAGGCTGGAGAAATGTGCAGCTGTGTGTGGGGGGGGTGGGGATAGGAAAAAGTGATAGAAGAATCATAAGAGACACATTTCACAAAACAATGCATACAGTCTTTCTCCTCACTGACCTGTGCCTGTTAAAAAACCTTGAACATGTTACTTTACCACAAGGTCGCCTTAGGATTCCTTTAATACTTATTGCTTGTGGCTGAGGACAGAGATTTCTGCTCAGACGCAGGTCAGGGAGCACACAGACCGTGTCCGGAGAAAATGGTAAGTTTATGGCTAGTAATCCGTGTAGTCGATTGTACTGTCAGGTAGCATGAACGGAGCAAAGTGCCTTAAGGAACAACATTGCTTTCTTTTCTTAAGCCATGGACAGGGACATGCTACCACTTCCCTCCCACTTGTGCTGCACTTCGCAGCACGCATGAAATCCATCTACCTCACCCCATCCCCCCTCTACCATGGCAACAAATTGCCGTGAGTCATGATGGCCAAGTGCTGGAGGAATCCTCCCTGTTACGATGGAGACTTTTCTAACAACCACCTCATGGGTCTCTGTTTTAGGAAAGGTTTTTAATCTGCTTGGTCAGCACAGAAGGACCGACTGTATGCGCATCTCTGTTCCCTTTCACTAAAAGTACGTTAATCTCTAACAGGTGACCATGGACGATATCACTCTCCTGAGGATAAGAGACAGAGAAAGAGGAAATCATGCTTCTCGAATGTAAGCAGTCACCAGGGCAATTCGCAGCTAAAATTTGTCATGCGATGATTCCTGAGTATGTGCTGCAGGCATGGCGTGGTAAAGTTTCCTTTTATGGTGGACGGAACAGGGCCGCCCTACCCAGAAACCTTCTGCAAAGGCTTTTGGGGTACCTCCAGGAGTGCTTCATAGAGATGTCCCTGGAGGATTTTCACTCCATCCCCAGACATGTTAACAGGCTGTTCCAGTGACTCTAAGTACAGGTAGTGATTTGAAGCACCCAGTAAAAAAGGCTTACATTAAACCGAAGCTTTTATTAAAAGAAATTACACTCACCAGAGGACGGTTCCTCAGCTTCATTTTCTGGAGTACTGGCTTGAGATGGCTGGCAGGGAACCTCAGTTAGGGTGAGGAAAAGATCCTGGCTGTTTGGGGGGATAAAATGCTCTGTGCTCTCTGCTGGAGCCTCCTCCTCTTGGTCCTCATCATACTGATAATCGCCGTCAAATAAAACTTCCGTAGTGGCAGGAATCACGACGCCCACCTCTGAATCCACAGACAAGGGGGGGTTCGTCGTTGCGCAGTTCCCCAATATTGCGTTAAGCTCGTCGTAGAACCGGCATGTTTTGGGGGCAGAGCCTGACCTGCCCTTTGCTGCTTTGGTCTTCTGATACACCTGTCTGAGCTCTTTCACTTTCACTCGGCACTGTAACGAGTCCCTGGTATGTCCCCTCTCCCGCATGGCATTAGAAATTTTTTCAAAGGTTTTCTCATTTCGTCTGCTCGAGCGCAGTTCTGAAAGCACTGACTCTTCTCCCCATACAGCTATCAGATCGAGTAACTCCTGTGTGTTCCATGCTGGAGCTCTTTTCCTATTTTCAGGAGACTGCATTGTTCTCTCTGCTGCTGAGAGCTCAACGCTGTGCAAACAGGAAATAGAATTTCAAATTTCCCGGGGCTTTTCCTGTTTACCTGGCCAGCAGTAGAGTTCCTTTACCTGTGTAGAGTGGCCACTAGAGCACTGTGGGATACGTCCCGGAGGCCATTAAATTCGATGTCCGTCCACACTAGCATAAAATCGATTTTAAAAAATCGATTTTGGGGTTACTCCTCTCGTTTAGATGGAGTTCCGAAATCGATTTTAGGGACCCTTAAAATCGATTTTATGCACTCTTTAGTGTGGACAGTTACAGCTTTAAATCGATTTAGAGCTCTTAAAATTGATTTAAAGCCCTAGTCTGGACCTGCCCTTTGTGTCATAAAGCCACTTCTTCTGTTGAAAACAATACCTTTCATAAGTGGCCTGTTGGATAGGCCACCAGGAGGCTTGTTTGTCTTTTGAAGATGCCTAGAATACTCCTGATAGCACTCCTGTTCTGACAGAAGTAATATAGGCTCACCTAGTCAATGAAAACCATAGAGAGAGACAGGGACCCATTGTACTCCTTGGGTTTTATTTAGATATCTTCTGTTCTTCCTTTAGAACTGAGCCTTATGGATGGTTATGATGCATGATCTTGGTACAAATGGTATAACGTATCTTGGCAGGTTGCCAGCCCTTTTGGAATATTGGCATTATCTACCACTTGCAGTGAGGCAGAAGATAATTGTTCTTATTCCCATCTAACCTTCTGGTCCAGATTCCTTGAATGTAATTACTTCAGGGTTAAGAGGCTCAAGAAACTCGTTAGATATTGGTGCGAAGGTTTTATGCCCATGGTGATCCTAGTAAAGCAGTTTAAGGTGGCCTGCAATATGCTACAATACTAAATATGGATCCCCGGATTCCACTAAGGCCTTTTTTTTTAATCAAGTTTTTTGCTATTTGTACTGATTCTTCTGCTGACCTTTTGCCTGTGCATTTTAAGGGCTAGAGAACTTGTTATTCAGCTGATATTATAGTGGGTGCTAGTTGCAACTCGTATATTTAGGTTGCCTATCACTTTCAGTTTTAAAAGATAGGAAATGCCTATGCCACCTGAATTCTGCCCCTTTTGCATATGCATCATGATATGATGATTAGTGGCATCATATACTATTTTTTCCATAAGATCCCTGCATAAAGTATATAGGATGGATGATGATCAGGGAATGAGGCAATTCAGTATCTTTTTATCCTCAGCATTCAATGTGTGATCTTTGCCTTGTTTACTGCATACCATCAAAACCCTGTACGGAATATAAAATTAACTATTCCTTCATGGCCTTTACTGGAGCACTTATCGCTATAGAATCTGAGGTTTCAGAGTAGCTGCCGTGTTAGTCTGTATCCGCAAAAAGAACAGGAGTACTTGTGGCACCTTAGAGACTAACAAATTTATTTCAGCATAAGCTTTCGTTGGCTACAGCTCACTTCTTCAGATGCATAGAATGGAACACACAGACAGAAGATATTTATACATACAGAGAACATGAAAAAGTGGAAGTACCCATACCAACTGTAAGGGCCAATCTATTGAGATGAGCTATCATCAGCAGGAGAAAAAAAACCTTTGAAGTGATAATCGAGATGACCCATAGAAGGCATGAGGAGAACTTAACATGGGGAAATAGATTCAATTAGTGTAAAGACCCAACCATTTCCAGTCATAGAATCTGAGTGCATCACAAATATTCATGAATGTATCTCCACATCTGTCAGCAAGATTCATAAAATTCTCCCCATTTTACAGATGGAGAAACTGAGGTGGAAACTTATCTGAGGTCACACATTGAATCCATGGCAGAGGCAGAATTAGAATTCAAGATCCCCTGTCTCCCGAATTTATGCTAATACCTTATTATCAGAGATGCTAAGCATCCACAGCTCCCATTGATTTCAGTGGCAGTCGTGAATGCTCATTACTTTTGCATATCAAACCCCACACATGTCAAGTAGCTCACCTACAGAGCAACACACAGTTAGTGGCCACCTACTAAAATCTTAGTTTAAATTACTTATAGGACAAATACTTAGTTTCATCTGGCAAAAACTACTTTGCTTCACTTGCTGTTTTAAGAGTTGCTAGGGGATAACTATGATCTGTGTCTGTTGTGGCTGGAGAAAGCCAATGAGAAAGTGTTAGAGCCACTAATGCAATTGATTACAGTCTCCTTGCATGAGAGCAAGATGCCAACCTCTTTTAAATAGTTGTGGTTTGCCCCTTACTCAAGACTCCATCTCTTGAAGATGACAGCCTGTTCACTTATTGTTGTGCTCCAATTCTTCCTCCTCTGGGGATGTTTAATTCATTTTGTGAACTTGGACAAGTACTCAACCTTCTTATGCCATAGGCCCATCTATACTGAGGCTTGGAAGTATTAGATTTTTTTACCGGTAAATATCAGTGAACATCAATTTCACCGTACATACACGAACCACCAAAAAATATTTCCACAATTTAAATTTGATTATCAGACAGGCAGAGTAAGAAAAATGTTGCTTGAGAACTTAAGGATTTGATTTAAGGATATTTACTTATATTTTGATGTGATAACTTTGTACAACTGTGAAGATTTAAATCAATAAAAATTAAAAAAAATACTTACAAATAAACACCATTATCTGTAAAATTATTAAAAAAAAATCATATTCTGCCAAGCCTATCTATGCTACACAGTTTGACTTTTTGAATCACCATGTAAGGCTTTTGATGTAGTCCCACGGAACATTCTCATAAGCAACCTAGGGAAATGTGGCCTAGATGCAATTACTATAAGGTGAGTGCACAATTAGTTGAAAGACCATACTCAGGGTATGTCTACACTATGGGATTATTCCGATTTTACATAAACCGGTTTTGTAAAACAGATTGTATAAAGTCGAGTGCACGCAGCCACACAAAGGAGAATAATTCGGCTGTGTGTGTCCATGTACCGAGGCTAGCGTTGATTTCTGGAGCGTTGCACTCTGGGTAGCTATCCTGTAGCTATCCCATAGTTCCCACAGTCTCCCCCGCCCAATGGAATTCTGGGTTGAGATCCCAATGCATGATGGTGCAAAAACAGTGTCACGGGTGATTCTGGGTAAATGTCGTCACTCATCCCTTCCTCCATGAAAGCAACAGCAGACAATCATTTCGCGCCCTTTTTCCCTGGATTGCCCTGGCAGACGCCAGAGCATGGCAACCATGGTGCCCGTTTTGCCTTTTGTCACTGTCACCGTATGTGTACTAGATGCCGCTGACAGAGGCAGTACTGCAGTGCTACACAGCAGCATTCATTTGCCTTTGCAAGGTAGCAGAGACAGTTACCAGTTGTTCTGTACCGATCGATATAAAGTGCCTCGTTGTGTGTGGACAGGTGCAGCATTAAATCGGTTTAACGCTGATAAATTCAGTTTAAACGTGTAGTGTAGACCAGGCCTCAGAGAGCAGTTATAAAATATCAGTGGTTCACTGTCCAACTGGGAGGGTGTATCTTGGGGCCCTGTAGAGTTCAGTCTGGAGTCTGGTAATAATCAATATTTTCATTAATGACTTGGATAATGGAGTGGTGAGTCTGTCTGTAAAATTTGTGGATGGCACCAAACTGGGAGGGGTTGCAGGCACTTTGGAGGATAGGATTAGAATTCAAAATGGCCTTGACAAATTAGAGAGTTTGTCTGAAATCAAGAAGAAATTCAGTAAAGACAAATGGCAAGTACTTCACTTAGGAAGGAAAAATCAAATGCACAGTTATAAAATGGGGAATAACTGGTTAGGTGGTGGTACTGTTGCAAAGCATTTGGGGTTATAGTATATCACAAATTGAATATGAGTCAATGTGATGCAGTTGCACAGAAGACTAATATTATTCTGGGGTGTATTAGCAGGAGTTTCATATTTAAGACACAGGAGGTAATTGTCCCATCATCTCGTCACTGGTGAGGCCTCAGCTGCAGTATTGTGTCCAGTTCTGGGTACCACACATTTAGGAAGATGTGGACAAAGTGGAGGGAGTCCAGAGCACCGCAACAAATTGGATAAAAGGTTTAGAAAACCTGACCTATTGAGGAAAGATTAAAAAAACGGGGGCATGTTTAGTCTTGAAAAAAGAAGACTAAGGGGAGACCTGATAACAGTATTCAAGTATGTTAAGGACTCTTATGAAGAGAGAGTGATTGGTTGTTCTCCACCTCCACTGAAGGTAGGACAAGAAGTAATGTGCTTAATCTGTAGCAAGGGAGATTTAGGGTAGATATGAGGAAGAACTTTCTAACTATAAGTGTATTTAATTTAAGCTCTGGAATAGGCTGCCAAGGCACATTGTGGAATCTCTGTCATTGGAAGTTTTTAAGAACAAGTTGGACAAACACGTGAGGGATGGTCTGGGTTTACCTGGTTCCGCCTTAGGGCAAGGGGCTGGACTGGATGACTTTTTGAGGTCCCTTCCAGCCTGACATTTCTATGATTCTATGTTATAACTCACACATATGTCATAGAAAGCCTACCTTCTAGTGGTGGACTCAGAGAGCGCAAACTACGTAACAAAGATAATGGGGTGACTGGATTACATTTTGTAAGTATCTAAATGGAAAACAAATTATTAATAATAGACTCTTCAAACTATCAGAAAGGTACATAATCCAATGACTGGAAGTTGAAGCTAGTCCAATTCAGACTTGAAATAAGGCATATATTTTTGACACTGATTGTAATTAACCATTGGAACAATTTGCCAAGGGTCATAGTAGAGTCTCCATCACTGACAATTTTTAAATCAAGACTGAATGTTTTTCTAAAAAATCTGCTCTAGGAATTTCATTTGGGGAAGTTCTTTGGCCTGTAGTATAGAGGAGGTCAGACTAAATGAACACAATGGTCCCTTCTGGCCTTGGAATCTATGGATCTGAATTCAGGGCTCAGAAATTATTGTTGCTAGTAGGCTTGTTGAATGGCTCCCTGGCTGCTGTGAGTAGGGATTTTGGTTATCTGAGAACTGCATAGTAGAACATGAAGCATGGTTCTTAGAGGGAACCGCTAGGCACACAGTAATAAAAATATGCTAGAACCCTGCAAGGAACTGCTGTCTAAACATGTAATTTAGCACAGTTTTACTCTCAACGTAGACAAGGTCTCAGACATCTCATCTGTAAAAATGAGTAAGAGAATCTGGTTGTAAACAAGATACAGATCCTCAGTTGAGCTTTCTTGAATGTGTTATACATTACAATTTTTATTTGAAATTGGAGGGAATGGTTTTGGGACTGATACAGTAGTGGTGAAGGTGTGCTACAATAATGCCTTCAAAGTCTACTCAGTAAAATATACACTGCTATTTTAGAAAAGCGCTTGTCATTCTTACCAAATGTAATTGAAAAGTACTCATCTATTTTTCCCCATTGGTGGGGTTGGTTGTGCTGAAGGAATTTTAAAGGGACATAAATCAATGAGTACCTCAGAATTATATTAAGTGTCTCAATTTTCAAAATGGGGTATCTAAATACAATTATATTGTCTTATTTTATTGCTCAGATTTTGTAAACTGATTTAGATCCATCTTTGCTAATAGTTGGGAAATCCCATAGTAGATGCTCAAGAACAGACTTCTTCAGTTGCTAGTTATGTATTTGTACACCTAATTTTTTTCCTTAAGGTTAAATAAAGACTATCTTATTACTCTTGTAGTTATGTAGGTTTAAATAAGAAGACAAACTGAAAATGAATTCTGGCATGTCAAAATACATTGGCAGAAAGTGAAAACAAGATAAAGTTTAGTAACCTTTGTATTTGTCTAAATGCTTAAAGGTAATCCAAAACAAACACGAGTTTAATTTAAGAATTAGTGTTTACAGTGAAGATTAATAGAAATTAACTCTTTGTAAATATTAATGAGAAATGTCTGTTTTGACTTGTAGTACTTCTGCTTTCTATTACTAGATTTATAATGTTTCTTTAGCACCATGGGTCTAAAATTTGTCTTTTACAAACTGTAGTCTTGGGTTGCTATTGCTGTGCGTAAGAACTATTAATATACTTAGTTAGAAATGATACGCTAATGTTTATACTATATAAGAAATTAAGAATGCAGATACTTGAGGAAGATGAAAAGGACAAAAGCATTTCTGTAAAAGTTGGACCATTGAGCAGACGTACGGAGTAACAACACGACACTTCAGCTACTTAGCCAGCTGACTTCTAGAATTTAAGTGTGCATTTGAGTGTCCTAATTGACAAACTATAAATGAAACGAAATGACCACCTAGTTTTATTTAAGCATGGCATCAGGTGTGCATTTGAGGTGCAACCTCAGGTATACATTTATGTATATCTGATTTTTATTTTTTTTATTGCACATTTTATGCAGGTGCTGCTTTTAACAGATTACTAGCGTCATGGCTCTGACTGTTATATTAGCTATTTGAATGCTTTATAAGACTTCACTAGTACTGTTGACAAACATTGTAATGGGCTTAGTTATAGAGTTTTTCTAAGACTGCACCAGTTCTCTTTGTTATGCTTCACTTTTGTTAAGAGTTAATTATGCACTAATCTACACTGCCGATTTCATGTGTTGAATCAGTGATACTAAGACCTGAGTGGTTAAGGAGCCAAATTAGCGATCAACATTACCCAAGAGTCACAGTCATGTGAATTGATTATATAAATAATTCTCACAGCCTAACTTAATTGGTTAATAACATAGTAAAAGCATCCTGACTGGTTGTTAACTTAGATTGGTTAATAATTAAATCACACAGTGTTTTAATAAGTACTGCAAAGAGCCACTTGCGGCTTCAGACCGCACTCTGAGTATCACTGTTAAATTGTCAGGTTCGTCTGTGGTGTTACGGTATGCAGAATGGTGGTGGACATGTGTGGTGGTCAGCAATGTTGGAATTTGCATAGATGACTGATGTAACTTTGAGGGGGAGAACTTGTGATTTGTCTTAGTTTTTGTTTTTGGAGGCTTGTTATGCATATTCTCCCCATCCCCAAAAAACACTTAACAAAGATTGCTACAAGAAATATAACTGTACACAACACATCAAAGGAATATTATGATTAAAAGGAAAGGCTGGAAGTAACTAGGTAGGATAATTTAGTAGGGTTTGTAGTGAAGCACTAAACTCAGTGCACAGTAAACAGCTTTGTTTCTTCAAGTATAAAAGTTTGTAGCTCAGTGAGGCCATGTATATCACAGGACCCTGTAGAACTGTGAAGGGTAGAGCTTCATAGGAGAAGGAAGTGAAATATCTCAGGGACCCAGCAATCATAACAAAGCCACAAGGTGCTTGCTGAGTGGCAGGATTAGCCTCTGAACCTATTTAACTTCTTAGTTTTACACTTGTAAAAAGAAAGCAGCTTTCACCGCACCAAGTGACATGTTTAAGCATGAACCTGGCAATCTACAAACCAGTTTACTTACTAAACTGATTAAAATTTTCAGTGTGTAGGATCAGGAGCTACTCCTATTTCCAGTTTCCTTGCAGAGCTACTAAGCTCTGCAAGATACCTGGCTCCCTTTAGGTTTCACTGCCTATTGCTGAGCAATGTGTAAATTTTACACAACTACTTTTCTGATAGAAATCCAGCCACTATTGTTGATGAATGTAAAATTTATTTTGCTTAAAATTCATAATCCTTAAAATCTATGGTATGCATGAGTTTTCATAGGTATTGCATGTGTGAATTTGCTTCAACTTAATATAACTGTTCTTAAATATTAGGCTACAGGGTTTGTATAGGGAAGACAAACTCGTTTATTTATTGCTAGATATATCTGCTATATGTGAATTTGTGACATGAACAAGCACAAACTAATAACTTGTATAAAACGATTAATTGACCTCTTCAAATTGCAATTGGAGTCTAATATTAATAGTATTTTTTTATTTAAATTTGATTTAAATTTGAGTTACTTCTGTTTTCTGAGAATTCTTTGCCTGGCCATCTGTTTAAAAATTACTTGCTTCAAGAAGGCAACAAGCTACACTTCTAGTCACAATTTTTTTTTCTGTAAAAGCATTTTAGGTGTAAAAACACTTTACATTTATGAAAACTTACATAATCTGTTAATAGTACAAACAAATATAGGAAAACATTCTACTCTCATTCTTTTTTTTCCTTAAACACCAAATCAAGTGTTGCATAACTTATATTATAAAAAGGGACACATAAAATAAGTTGGATGGAATATATTTTGTTTGTCTCTTTTATCTTCAAGGTTTGGCTTGAGCAACAGGTTTGACACAGAATTTCCTTCTGTCCTGACAGGAAAGGTAAGTCTGAGTTTGCATTGAAATTTTAAATTCGGAAGACATTTCATCCAATAATTTGTGCATTACAAATGTCTAGAAGCATTGTTCTTGAATTCAAGTAGAATAAGTCTAAGCCAAATCCTTTCCAGGTCAGTAGTGACAGGAGGTTGTTACTGTCTGCTACTCTGTCCTACATGAACCAATTTGGCAATCGCTGCCCAGTTCCTAGTGCATATCTCCACATCATAAAAACTACTCACCACAATTGCAGTCATTGGCAATCTGAGCAAAGAAAGACCAAGGGGGTCTGACATCACCTACAGTATCTTCACTCCTCTATAGGCAGTCTCTTCAAAACATGACAATGCCACACCCTGGGTTTCTGGATCCAGAAGCCTGTGTATGGATTAAATAAAAGACCTCAGTGCCTTTCAATCTGGTTTCTCTCTCAAGCACTGAATTCAATTTAACACTTTTTTTGGGTGGGGGGTGGAATTCCGTTTCTCCATAGACTGTCTGGCCTCCGGTGTAAGCCTGTAAATGGAAAAAAGTTTGATTGCTTTGCTAAGCACATCTATAGTTATTTGGTCATTTGTAGAGATGATATTTTGCAGAAGAAAACGTACAGTTGGCTCACCACGTCTTTGGAGGAAATTCTCCCACTTTTCATAGTATTCTGTATCTTGACTGACAGAGATTAGCAGAAATCCCCTTTTTAAATTGATAGTCATCTATTAATGAAATGTTGTGACCAGATTCTTGGTTCTTGCTTTAAAACCTTTCCTTGTTCATACATACCTCTATTTCAGATTTGTGCTGCTTTATTCTGACTTTGACTTTTCTCATGTCTTTCATACCTTTAAATTCAGTTATATTACTCTTACTTTTCCCTTGTTTCACCCCATACTGTATACTATTCCCTTTCAGAATCTGGGGGTGAAAGGTTCAGCTCTTGTTACTCTCCCTAATGACAAAGCATGTAGCTAAGGTCTCCTACTGCCTTTGCACTCGCTATTGAGTCATATTAACATTGTACATACATGCATTTGGATGGCATCCCCTGTCTGGTTCTGACAAATCCACCTGTTTCTCCTCCTGGAACATGATGATTATGAAAATACTGTGTCTCTGTCCCACATATTATTTGACAACAGTTGAATTAAATGGTGAAAAGGCAAGTTGCCATTTGGATTTTTAAGGTGTCAGAAGGCAACCTGGTAAATCTAGGCCTAATCCCAGATTAGAGAAAGGATCTCAATGACATCATTGGGTTTTGAATCAGACCCAGTATCACTAAAGGGTTTTTTGCCATGTTACATGTTGTTGTAGTCTCCTGGGCCTTAAGTTAAACTTTCAGAAATAATTCCTTGATGTAAAGCAACAAACTAAACTCGATTTGAAAAGAATATGAAAACTCAACAGATGTTTCAAATAAGCATATTTTTCTATAAATGAAGCTACCAGTATGGAAAATTTCATGAATAATTGTTAAAGCATAATTCAATATTGAAATTAGCAAATGCTAGTTTAAATAAAACTTTAATGGAAACGTCAGTGTCTCTCATATTTTCCTCTTAATGGTGTTTTCAGCATTAACTGGTTTATGAGCATTCTCCAGGTTCGATAGCAAACATTTTCATTACAGGTCAACTGACTTTTCTCTTCTTTAGATTCAGAGGGAAAAAATAGAAGTTGACTGGTTTCTTATATCCCCCTTTCATTCTTACTTGTTGAGGGCTTTCATATAATGTTGTAAATAATAAATCATATCTGATATAACTGAGTGCAGGATATAGTAGAACCTCAGAGTTACGAACACCTTGGGAATGGAGGTTGTCCATAACTCTGAAATGTCTGTACCTCTGAAAAAAACATTATGGTTGTTCTTTCAAAAGTTTACAACTGAATGTTGACTTTGAAATTTTACTATGCAGGGAAAAAATACTGCTTTTTAACCATCTTAATTTAAAGGAAACAAGCACAGAAAGTTTCCTTACCTTAGCAAAACAAAATTAAACTTTCCCTTTTATATTTTTTTAGTAGTATTTAGGGTTTTTTTTTTTTAATATATTTAACACAGTACTATATTTGCCTTTTTTTTTTTTTTTTGGTCTCTGCTGCTGCCTGATTGCGTACTTCCAGTTCAGGTGTGTGGTTGACTGGTCAGTTCATAACTGGTGTTTGTAACTCTGAGGTTCTACTGTATATTTTTTGTTTTCAGAAATTAGAATCTGTGTTTACCTTTTTCCCATACCAATTTGAGAATCTGTTCTCAATTACAGAAATCTTGAAATAAACAAATAATCTCCTGCGGGATAAAAAGTAGGGCTGTCAAGTGATTAAAAAAATTAATCACAATTAACCATGCGATTAATTGCACAGTTAAACAATAATAGAATGCCATTTATTTATATATTTTGGATGTTTACTACATTTTCAAATATACTGATTTCAATTACAACACAATACAAAGTGTACAGTGCTCACTTTATATTTATTTTTTATTACAAATATTTGCATTGTAAAAAACAAAAGAAATAGTATTTTTCATTCGCCTAATGCAAGTACTGTAGTGCAATCTCTTTATCATGAAAGTTTAACTTACAAATGTAGAATTATGTACAAAAAATAGCTGCATTCAAAAATAAAACAATGTAAAACTACAGAGCCGAGAAAGTCCATTCAGTCCTACTTTGTGTTCAGCCAATTGCTCAGACAAACAAGTTTGTTTACATTTGTAGAAGATAATGCTGCCCACTTCTTGTTTATAATGTCATTTGAAAGTGAGAACGGGCATTCATAAGGCACTGTTATAGCCAGCGTCGCAAGATATTTATGTGCCAGATACGCTAAAGATTCATATGTCCCTTCATGCTTCAACCACTATTCCAGAGGACATGCATCCATGCTGATGATGGGTTCTGCTAGATAATGATCCAAAACAGTGTAGACCAATACATGTTCATTTTCGTCATCTGAGTCAGATGCCACCAGCAGAAGGTTGATTTTCCTTTTTGGTGGTTTGGGTTCTGTAGTTTTTGCATCAGAGTGTTGCGCTTTTACAACTTTTGAAAGCATGCTCCATACTTGGTATCTCTCAGATTTTGAAAGGCACTTCAGCTTCTTAAATTTGGGTTGAGTGCTGTAACTATCTTTAGAAATTTCACATTGGTATTTTGTCAAATCTGCAGTGACAGTGTTCTTAAAATGAGCAACATGTGTTGGGTTATCATTTGAGACTGCCGTAACATGGAATACATGGCAGAATGCAGGTAAAACAGAACAGGAGACGTACCATTCTTCCCAAAGCAGTTCAATCATAAATTTAATTAATGCATTATTTTTTTAATGAGCATCGTTAGCATGGAAGCATGTCCTCTGGAATGGTGTCAGGAGCATGAAGAAGCATATGAATGTTTAGCATCTCTGGCTTGTAAATACCCTGCAGTGCCAGCTACAAAAGTGCCATGCGAATGCCTGTTCTCACTTTCAGGTAACATCGTAAATAAGAAGCGGAAAGCATTATCTCCCATAAATGTAAACAAACTTATTTCTCTTAGTGATTGTCTGACCAAGAAGTAGGACTGAGTGGACTTGTAGGCTCTAAAGTTTTACATTGTTTTGTTTTTGAATGCAATTATATAACAAAAAAAAAAATCTATATTTGTAAGTTACACTTTCACGATAAACAGATTGTACTATGGTACTTCTATGAGGTGAATTGAAAAATGTTATTTCTTTTGTTTATCATTTTTAAAGTGCAAATCTTTGTAATAAAAAATAATATAAAGTGAGAACTGTACACTTTGTATTCCGTGTTTTAATTGAAATCAATATATTTGAAAATGTAGAAAAACACCCAAAATATTTAATAAATTTCAATTGGTATTCTATTGTTTAACAGTGCGATTAATCATGATTAATTTTTTTGAGTTAATCATGTGAGTTTACTGCAATTAATCGATAGCCCTATTAAAAAGCAAATAATTTCTCTTGCTAACTGCCAGTTACTATCATCTTTGGTTTTGAGGAAGAATCTTGTGCTCAGGTGAATGCAAGAAGCAAACATGCCTGTCCTGGCCATTTGCTAATTTATTTTTAAAAAACCAAAACATGTCTGTTTAATTTCAGTATAAATGTATTTTCAGTGGCACCCAAAGTTCACAAGGGTGAATTTTGCAGTCAGTTGTTACATTTATTTTAACATTTAAAAATAAATGTAACGTAAAAAGCATCAGAATGATTGTGCTCTGAAAGTCTATGTTATACATAGCATAGTCCCTTCTTTAGTGAACCATTCTATTGTTAAGATGTATCAGATTCTTTGTTAAGAATAATGCACAATGCAATAAAATAAAGCAGTATTTTATTCAGAACACAGGTGTAACAATTTAATAGATCTGTGAGTTCATATTGTCCAGTTCAGCAGCTTGAATGCATTAGTTAAGCCATTAGATGTGGGCTGTGTTTTCTTGTATAATATTACTGGAGGAAAACTCAAAGGTAAATCCTTAAAGTAACAATAAAGGTCTAATTTTTAAAAAGATGCTGTCTAGGTAACTGTCTCCCAAAAAATATTAACACTTTGGAATTATGATACTGGCTCACGTTGTGACTCTGGGAAATTCACTTAACCTGTGTAAGTCTCAGTTTCCCCCTCTGTAACATGAGGATAGTAATACTTAAACTTTTAAAGTGCTTTTGAGATCTATAGACAAATGCTATTGAAGTGCTAGGTATTGTTGTTACAACACTAAACTGTTTCTTAACTGAAATATTCCCCCATTGTTTACAGATACTGGTTATTCATTATAGAGTTCTTGAGTGCTAAGATGCAGAGAAAATAAGCAAACAAAAAATGGTAACTGAAAAGCACACTGAAACTTTGCTCTCTTTTTCTGGGAAATGGGCACATGTATAGTGGAGGTTATATGGACTCTGAAAACAGATATATAGGGGCAAAGTTTCACGGGGGTCAGAAATGGGCCTACTAATCTAATCAGTTTCTCAACTTTCAAGATAAATTGATACTAACCTTAACACATCTACCTAGGTAGAACCGGGTCTTCAAACTGTCGATGTTGCATGTTTTTGATTTTTTTACGGTTTTTAAGACATGAACAAGAGGTAGGATCTAATATTTAAAATACAGATTGTATAACTTCATTATTGTAAATCTACCTTGACAGGTTTTGGTGGCCAAATTCTGTATGTATATTTCATAGGTATGTTAGGTCTATTTTAAATAGTTTGTTTAAAATGCTATTTAAACTAAGACTTAACTGTAATCTTGTATGCAAAATAACTTATAGGACTATAGGTTTAGGAAAGAGGAGATTCCTTCATTGTCACAAAGGCTAAACCAAACTGGAAAAGTACTATTCATGATATATGGCACAACAGCACACTGCTCCAGGTGACAAGAAAATGACAGAGCCAGTGAACCTTAAAGAAGAAAGTGGAGCTTCCTGCCCTGATCTTAAAACAATAAGGGGTCCTATACAGAGATTAGTGTGCAATTCAGGGAAGTGTAAGCCATAAAATGTACCCTTAGTATTGTGATCCAACACGACATGTGATGGATAGCGTTTGTGATCATGATGATTGAAGGAGGCAGATCAGGCCTGCTGGGCTTTGCTTGGTCTGTTCCTCTGTTTGCAGATTCTCTTGCATCCTGTTGTAAAATATTACGATCCCCCTTCTTTTATGTGTTTTTAAAGGCCTAAAAGGAACTAATCTCTCTTTACAATGTGGACTGCACAGCCAGAAGCAGTGTACTTATCTTTCTTTTCAAGATCCAGACAGAAACCCTCCAAGCAATTTTTCCAAAATTATTCAAATGCAGAGTTTAAGCATGCTATGAATTATATATTGACAATTTAACTAAAATCTTTCCAATACAACACTTTTAGATTAATCTCTCAAAGCTTCAGAATCAAAGGGAGGAAAGCTACAGATTCAATGTGGCAACAAAATGGATATGGTCTACTTACAATGCATTCCAGAACACAAATTCTATTGGTAAATTGGCACAATATTATGTATTTCATAAAAAATACAGCACATTATTAATTTCTTGATGTGCAAAATGCTACATCTTTATCGGATTACAAAAAAATTTGATACCAAATGTGCAGTAACTTTTTTAATAAACACCTACTGTACCTATATGTACAAATAAACATGGTATGAATGCTTATAAAATAGATGGATTTAAAACTCTGTTTTTATCTGTTGAAAAGCATTTGTTCTTTAATTCGAGACAAAGGTTGCTGAGCTGTAAATTTAATTGTAAACTGACATGAACAGAATTTATATTATTTCTGTCTACACCAAGGGGAATCACCTTGTTATCGAGTACCAAAACTTACTTTTCTCCATTAGAAACTTATCTCTGATTCACAGACCTATTTATCATTGCTTGATTTCTAAAACTGTGGTAAAAAGACTTACATACTAGAGACATCTGTAACTCCATTGCCTTCAGTAAGTTTGTGCCATGTGATGTAACTTATTGAAACTTGATGTGCAAAGCTGTGCATGATGTAAAAGAGAGACTAGAATCCAGTTCCCACTCTTTTAGCAAAGTGGGCAACGCAGTGCTAGCAGGAACAAAAAGTAGTCATTTATTTTTGTCATTTAAAGTAAACATATATGACTCCGAAAACACAAATGCTTAACTTCTTTTGAATGAAAAGTGCCATTTGTGTAGAGTCGCACTTCAGAACAGAACCATAATTTAAGATGTTAATTTCCTTAAAAGTTACCACCACAGACTCATTAATACACTCAACCCCAGCATGCCTGGAGAATAAGCATCCACCATCTGTAACTGCAAAAATTGTGTGTTACTGGGCTATGTAGCAGTCTAGCAAGATTTGTTTGTTTTAATACAAAATTTGCATTAAGAGTACAGATGAAGTGTTATGGAATTATATCCATTTTTCATAAGTCTCACAAAAGTTAAAGATGGGGAGAAAACCCTCCTGCTATTGTAGGATTTTTTTCTTACACTATATGTTGTTGTTTTTTCCATTTTTCTTTTAAAAAAATTCCAAGTCGGGGGGGGATTCCTGGGCTTTCCCCACTTCCCTTAGTTGATTATTTTGTGTGCCATGTGCCTTAATTTTTAAATTAACATAAACCCATCCACAAATAGCTGTGATGATAAACAAATTTCCTTTATTCCAGTGAAAGATCCGGTGCAAATAAAGTATTTTAAATTTTGATATTTCAGTCACTATCAATTGGAATTGTTCCATTTGTGCTCATGAAAAGAATTAATTTAATTTGTTTTTAAAAAATTATTGCGTATACACTATATTTGAACTTGCCCATTTGTCAGAGAATGTAAGCTTGTTTCCTTAGCCCCAAAAAGTAAATACTCTTATAAAATATTCACTGCATAGTTATTCATTCATGCTACCAAAAAGTACCATGTTCTTTTGTTAACTGGCAGCAAGCCTGGCTCACGTGCACACCCAAATCACCACTGATTTTAATGATCAGTGATCCAAATGGTCAGGAAACAGCTGTTGTGGTTTTTTGGCACCCATTCCTGCAGTCTTTTCTATGCTCTTGGCTCTTAGGAGGTAGCAGGATCCTATCTTCAACATTTCCTGCCCCCTCCTCTGCAGATGTGGAAGAACAAAGGTGGCAGTGAAACTGATGCATTTCTGATGTACAGAAATTGTGGGATGGAATATAGCAAGATTTGGTTGAGGTTATGTAGGGATTGTTCATGCTCTGTGTAAAGCAGGGGCGGGCAAACTTTTTGGCCTGAGGGCCACATCGGGTTTCTGAAATCGTATGGAGGGCTGGTTAGGGGAGGCTGTGCCTCCCCAAACAGCCAGGTATGGCCTGGCCCTCACTCTGCTTCTCACCCTCTGATGGTCCCCCTGGGACTCCTGCCCCATCCACCCCTCCCTGTCCCCTGACTGCCCCTGAAACCCCTGACCGCCCCCTGCCACCCAATCCAACCCCTCCTCTCCTTCCTGACCGCCCCGCCCCCTATCCACACCTCCGCCTCTTGACCACCACCTCGAACTCCCCAGCCCTCTATCCAAGCCCCCCCCCGCTCCCTTACCGCACTGCCTGGAGCATCGGTGGTTGGCAGCGCTACAGCTGTGCCTTCCAGAACACCAGGACAGTCCACAGCTCTGCAAGAGCCCCGCCACCCAGAGCATTGTGTCGGTGGCGTGGCGAGCTGAGGCTGTGGGGGAGGGGGAACAGCACGGGAGGGGCTAGGAGCCAGCCTCCCAGGTCAGGCACTCAGGGGCCGGGCAGGAGGGTCCCATGAGCTGGATGTGGCCTGTGGGTCATAGTTTGCCCACCTCTGGGGGAAAGCCTAATTCTTGCTCTGAGAGTTGCTAATGGCCAGGAAATAAACCCTATAATCCTTTCTCACCAATCAGGATGGATGGTATTGCTGAGGGAGATGGGATTTTTGCCTTAATGCTAAACAAAGATTTGTAACCTCATATAACAGTCCATTTACTGTACACTTCTGAAAAGTTCTTGCTATGGTAGCAATGATTTCTGTTAAAGTAAATTGACAATAATATCAGTTGTCTTTGATTGTAATGATTCTAGAATTTACTCAGCATCCGAAGAAGTGAGCTGTAGCCCACGAAAGCTTATGCTCAAATAAATTTGTTAGTCTCTAAGGTGCCACAAGTACTCCTGTTCTTTTTGCAGATACAGACTAACACGGCTGCTACTCTGAAACCTGTCAGCTGTTCCAGTGGCTGCCATTAAAAGAATATCTGTAGAATTAAATCTCATCATCTTAAAACTTACTAATAGAAAAATGCTTTGATAGTCAATACAATGGAAAAATAAAAGCTTCCTTTTTAAATATCAAAACAGATTAATCAATTACTATGACCAGTGTTGCAAATTGTTATACTTTTTTGAAGTTGCATATATATATAAAACATAAAAGTTCTAATCTCTAAGTGATAACCAGATATATTTCAGAAGACTTTTTACCTTATTCAGTATCAAATTTAAGAGCACATGTGGCGTACGTGTGTGTTCAGCAAAGGTCCTGTTAAAATAATATGTTCATGTTATATTCTCCATGACTTAGCCCCCACAGATCCCATTATGAGATCACAGGTCCTGCCATTCAGCAGTTGGACTCATTTCAAAGCAGCTTTTGCGGGAGTATTTGTGTGCCTCTGTCACAGCATTCTAAAATCAAGGATGTAAGCCCTTACACACACACACACGCAATTATACATCATTACCTCTTTCCATTGGCCTAAGTGGACAGAACCCTACCCTCTGCTTGCATTGGTACTGGACTTAATTGAGTATTTTAGTTCATGAAGTATTTATGTAGTAGTAAGTTCATAGATTTTGTGTGGACTCTATTTAGATTTCCTTTGCAGGTCAAAAAAGTGATTGTAGTTCAGGACTCCATGCCCTGACATGGAGGAAGCCATGGGGACTCAGGCACTTAAGAGCACTCCTGCAAGAGGTCTCTCAGAATTGTTGCATGATGCCAGAAGGTTCTTCTGGGTCTTTACCCATGAAGTCCTCGTATCTGTTGGAGAAGGATCTAGTCACTGGATTTTGGAAGGCTCTGCAAGGTCTGAACCTGGATGCAAAAAGATGACTTGCCTATGAGTAGAACAGCCAGGTACTCTTTAAGAGTTTGACGCATTCCCCAAAAGCACATGTTTCAGCTTCTAAAAATAGCAGAAGGCATAGGGGAAAACAGATATCCAGTAATGTACATTGGTCCTCTTCATCTGGGATAGACTTTGCTGAAGATTGGCTCTAATTATGAAAGATCTCCTTCACTGAAGTAGTTCAGAAATTTGCAACATTTATTCATTGATGGTGTGCAACAGGGGTGGCCAACCTGTGGCTCCGGAGCCACACGCGGCTCTTCAGAAGTTAATTTGCGGCTCCTTGTATAGGCGCCGACTCCGGGGCTGGAGCTACAGGTGCCAGCTTTCCAGTGTGTCAGGGGGTGCTCACTGCTCAACCTCTGGCTCTGCCCCCACTCCACCTCTTCTCACCTCTCTCAAGCCTGCCATGCCCTCGCTCCTCTCCCCGTTCCCCCAGAGCCTCCTGCATGCCACAAAACAGCTGACTGGGAGGTGTGGGGAAGGAGGAGGAAGCACTGATCGGCAGGGCTGATGGTGAGAGGCCCTGGGAGTGAGGGAGGAGCTGATGAAGGGCTGCCGACACATTACGGTGGCTCTTTGGCAGTGTACGTTGGTAAATTATGGATCCTTCTCAGGCTCCGGTTGGTCACCCCTTTCTACAATGACATTTCAGACCCTGCAACTAGGTCCCTGGTTATGACCACTGTAGTCCATATCATGGCTGGCTTTGTAATTCTGCAATCAGATTAATAGTTAGAAGACTGAGGCTGGGAAGCAACAGAAGCTGCTTTTTTTTTTTTTTTTTTTTTTTTTTTTTTTTTTTTTTTTTAAGAGGTTCATCACATCACTCAAGGTTACAGGAGATTTATTTTTTGGTCACTGCAGAAACAGTCATCCATCTTGGTCCATCAGCTTCTTCTGCACTTCCAGTGAAACAGCAGTTTTTCCAGAAGATCTGGAACCCATTTTAATTTTTAAGATGTTCGCAGGCATTGCAGAATATCAGGTATCTTTCCAGATTGCTGGTTCCTGGAGTTCTTGAATGGATATATTCTTTTCAGTTTGAGTTCAGGCCAAATCCTGATCCCCAGTCCTTCTCATAGTAAACCATTACAGGATATATTAATATCTCATGTGAAAATTGAGACTACAGAATTGGTGCTGGTGGCAAAGTCTCACTATATATGTGAGCCGTATAAGTCCTACTTCAAATTGAAAAGATTGCCAGGACTCATGCTCCCACATCTTGATAAAACAAACATAGGAAGCACCTCGGGTTCAATGGGGGAGTTTCTCAGTCAGTGAAATTGCACGCTACAGAGTGGCTTGTGTCCGGCAATTGTGGTCACCAGCCTTTGTCAGCAGAGCCTGAAGTTGTTTCCATATTAGATATTTGACTTCGAAGAGTCATCTTGTTGGGGCATGATTAATTTTCTAAAGATCACTTGTTCTCTGCCCAATGCTGAAGTTGAGTGAAATTGGGGAAATTTGGTCTTAGTGCCACTCAGGTTCTGACACTTAAGAACTTTTCTGAGTTCTTGGAAGGTACTAGTTTGTCTTCTGTAAGAAGACTTGTGGACTTCTAACAGGTGTTGTCAATGATCAGATCTCAGGAACTTACATAAACAGTAACTGGCTGGGGCTGAGGGCTTCATGCTTTTATTCCTCTGATCAGAGCAAAGCCGATGGATATTCACACTGATAACACCTGTCAATACACAGTTTATTTGAACAGGCAGGGTCATCAGTCTTCTGTGTTGTATCAACATGCAGTGTATTTGTGATGCTAGTGCATCCATACGCGTACCAACTTCAGCTTGCATTTTGGCAGTAATGAAGAACATCCTAGCAGGAAAGTATCATATGGTTAAATCAACGCATGGGGTTTTCAGAGAGTTTAGCAAATTCCTTCTCTGTCAAATTTCACCTGAAGGTAGTTGCTTTACCCTGAATCAGAGTATAGTGTAGCCAATATATTATTCCAGGATATTCATGATCACAGCATGGTTTCAAATGTTGTCACATTGGAGAAGGGAATGCACATATGTATCTTCTTACAAAAGTTCTCAGGAATATTTAGCTAAGAGGGCCAGGTGATTCTGGTTGGGCTCACCAGATATTCTCAGTTCCATTAGCTCTGCTCCTGCTTGCAGTCTTTTAATAAAGGTTCCTTCCTGAAGGCTATGCCGTTTGCCAGGAGATCTTAAGAAAGGCAACCTTTAATGGCATAACTTCCTTGTACTAATTTTCACACAACTGATTAATAGTCTTAATATTCTATACCAAATTATTGACTTTTTACTATCACGTTTGTTGATATCATATTTTTGTCAGTGTTTTTCAAAGCCATGAGATCTTCTGTGTTGATCTTTGCTGTACACCTTGGTTGTTGAAAGGGCTGTTGATTATTTCTTGGACAGGGCAAAACCTGTTAAGAAATCCTCAGAACTGGCTGAATTTGCTTTTGAAGTTTCAGCTGTAGTTAAAAAAGGAACTGAAAAACAGTTGGATGCGTGTGGGCCTTTGTACCCTTGGGTTTAAAATGCTGGAATAGGGGCATGCAGCCCTTGGGGAAGCTCATGCATACAGTCTTGCAGTGTGAATCTGCAGAGGCAGTACACAATTTACTTTGGTAAACATCCTCTTGTTCACTCCTCTCCCCCCAAAACAATAGTCCTTTAAAAATAAGTTTGTTGTTTTGAGAAAACAAAGTAAAACATACTAAAATTTATCAGATGAAATATCAAAATCATTATTTGTCTTGCTGCTTTAAATTGTTTTATCTTGAAAAGGATACTTTGCAATCTCAGATAATGTCCCACCAAACCGTAGGGATACAGAATCTAGGGTTGTCTGTCCTTACAAATTTGCTTTGTTCAAATCTTGTTTTGGCTATTAACGGAGACTTTAAAAGGTGGAGACACTCTTGTGCTTCCATTGCTTTGTAACCAGAATAATCATGAGTCTTTCTTTGTGACACTTGCAGTAGTTAATCATTTCATTGGATGGGGGGTGTTTTATAAATCGGGGGGTGGGGGGGTTCTGTAAGTGAAAGAGGGTAAATTCACTTCACTGTATATCACTGTCTTAGTAAACTTTCAGTCATGAAGACCTTGGCCAAGGCTTTCCAGAGTGATTAGTGATTTTGGGGTGCCTTGGTTAGTGAGTGTGTCACTTAGACTTTAAAGAGCCCTAACTGTCAGAAAGCACTGAGCATCCACTCTCTGAAAATCAGGCCCCTTTACAGTCTTTCAAGTTAAGCACCCACTGACTGAGGCATCCAGAACCAGCAGTCACTCTGGAAAATCTTGGCCAAAGTTTGTAACTTTTACTTATCTCAGCATCAGCCACTCTTCAAGAACCAGCCATAGTGACTTATATGACTTATACACCATGGCAAGCAATAAAATTAGTTGAAATAAGAAGGAATAATCTAATGCTTCAAACCTTCACATCACTGTTCAGCATGCTGCTGATCCTAGGCATGTTTTATACTCCTGTATAAAGCATAGTTATTATAACCCACCTGTTCGCTCCTTGGTTACGCCTCCTCAGCAGGATACCATAATTAGAGATGTGGGATGGTACCAATCAGTAATTTGTTCCTGGAAGAAATATTTTCATTTCTATTGACAAGCACAGCTTTTCGCTCCAAAGAGAGGGCAACTTCACATGCATGTTACAAGCTTGTAATAGGGAGAAATTAGACACAGTGATGAACACTTGTTTTGTGTGTGAAATGGCACCTTTTTACATACAAAGGTACCTTTTGTTTCCATGAAAGCCAAAATGTCTCTTTCATCTAATTTTTTGTCAAAGTCACCAATTTTGTCTGTTGCTTGGCCCTGTTCCTAATCTAGTTTTACAGGGGATGGTTGTGTTATCAACACGATTTATTAGCAGTTGCAAGAGAACATGGGAAGAAACTCTTCTAACTTACTGCAATTATCATTTTTACATAAAAAAAAATTTCAAGCATAGAGAGTAAATGAACTTAATTTAGGAAGGCGAACTTTCACACTAGTTGTACTAGCAATGTTTTTGGAGGATTTATATAGCTTTGTTTCACACCTTATAACTGTACCTCTGTCACTTATGTTGTAATCCATGGAACCAGTGAATAAGAAAGCGCATCTGCAGTGGCTTCCAGTTAAAGTTTGCCATTTCTGTTGTAGGTTGCTCCTGAAGAATTTAAGACTAGTATCAGCCGTGTGAATGCGTGTTTAAAGAAGAATCTCCCTGTCAATGTAAAATGGCTGCTTTGTGGCTGTCTGTGCTGCTGCTGCACCCTGGGTTGCAGCCTGTGGCCTGTTATCTGTCTTAATAAAAGAGTAAGTGCACATTTCAAAGTTGCATTGTGACCAAAAATTGACAACAGCTGCTAATGTATAATAGCCTTTAAGTAAAGGTGCCTTTCTTTATTCTGAAACTTCTTTCTGTATCCCCAGTTGCTGTCATACGTCTCCCTTTAACTGGTGAGATATGTCTGCTAGCTGTTAATCTTTAATAATAACAGTAAATAAAATATATAATGTAAACAATGTTGAATTATGTTAATAACAATGAGTTGTGCCAGAGTAGCAGTTAATGAGCCAAAGAATGTCCTAAATAGACTGAAATCTCTTTGTAAACCTCTGTACATTGTACAATTTATTAAAGGAAGAAACAGTATACTCCTTCATCTTTGTTACTTTTCTAGTTTCATATCAGGATTTATCATTGTGAATTGAAGCTAATGTTACAGACGTTCAAAAGATTGAGCCATTTCTCCCATTGTCTAGTTTTGTTTCTATCTCTGGTGAGCTAAGTGTGAAAAGGAAAGTCCACTAAACTCTGCCCCCAAAAAAAGCCTACAGGTTGCACCACATGCAGAGAGAAGTGGTTTGGCAGCTCCTTCAATTTGCTTATGAAAGTAACAATAATAGAACTGCTTGGAGTGAAGCAGAATGCAGGCAGGCATTTTCCTTTACCCCTCTTCCAGATCATACTAGTTCTGCCCTGCAGCATCCCTTATTATGATTTTTGGGCCTTTCTTAAGTAGAGAGAACCAAAATATGTGTGTTTTGTAATAGAGGACAAACCTTTGCTGAGGTATACAAGGAGACTTTGCATTTAATGTTTGACCTCATAAGGGTTGATCTCAGGGTTGAAAAGCATAGTGCTTTAACCCACTGGGCTGCTGTCATACAGCTGGCTCCTCATTAAGTGCCCTTCCATGTCAGGATGCAACACGACAGCTGCATCTGCCTCAGTTTCCCTCCTTCACTGGTCCCCAGAAAGGATCTCCAAGCACTCTTACCTAGGCTTGGTCTACACTGAAAATGTATACTGTCATAGCTATGTCAGTCAGGGGCATCAAAAAAAAACTACACACCCTTGCAACATAGCTATACCAGCAAAAAAAACAACAACCCAGTGTAGGCCCAGCTATGCTTACATAAGAGTGTTTCTGTCAGCATGGCTAACATTGTGGCATTCCTACACCAACAGAATAGCTCCTTCTGTCAGCATACATACTATGCTGGGGTGTGACCTGACATCAAGTGTGAAAAATCGGGATGTGGGATGGGGGTAATAGGAGTCTATATAAGAAAAGCTCCAAATAACGGGACTGGACTGTCCCTATAAAATCAGGACATCTAGTCACCCTAATGACAGCATATGCTCTGTAGTGTAGACATAGCCCTTGTCTAATCCTATACAGTGTACATCAATGTATCTGAATGCTTCCCAAGTATTTAAAATACAAATAACGCTTGTATCACTCTTCCTCCTGGAAAGCAGTAACTCTGAAAAGGATTTAGATATGATGACAAACATCCAAATGAACATAAGCTCCCAGTCCAATGCTGGAGCGAAAAGGGTTAGTGTAATCCTCAAAGGTATAAACAGGTGTATATAGAGTAGGAGTAGGGAGATAATACTGCACTGATCAGACCATAACTGGAATATTGTTTCTATTCAGGTATAAACAGTTAAAAAATGTTGAAAAAGTGGAGAGGATTCAGATGAGAGCTATAAAAAATGATTTAAGGACAGGAAAACATTACAGGTGAAGGATTATCGATTAATCTGTTCAGTTTATTGAAGACAGGGTTAAGTGATCTGATCACTGTCTACAAATACCCACATGATGAGATGTCTGATAGTAAAAGGTTCTCTAATCTGACAAAGACATAACAAGATCCAGTGGCTGGAATTTGAAGCTAGACCAACTCAAACTGGAAATAAATGCAAATTTTAAAAATGAGAGTAGTTAAACAATTAGAAAAACTTATCAAGGGAAATGGTGGATTCAGGGCTGGCTTTAGGACGTGCGGGGCCCCATTCGAAAGAGCTGCTGCTGAAATGCTGCTGAAGACAGCGGCAGCATTGAGCTGCCGCCGAAGATGGCAGTGGCAATTCGGCATCAGCTCAATCGGTTGCCACTGTTTCCAGCGGCACTTCAGCGGAGGGTGCGGGGCCCTCTTGGGTGCGGGGCCTGATACCCGGGAATTGGTGGAATTGCCCTAAAGCCAGCCCTGGGTGAATTCTCTCCCACCTGAAATCTTTAAATCAAGATTGGATGTCTTTCTAAAAGAGATGCTCTAGCCCAACCACAGTTATTGGGTTTGAGACAGGAATTACTGGGTGAAATTCTATGATTTGTGTTATGCAGGGGTCAGACTAGATCACAACCTTTGTGGCCTTGAAATCTATGGATCTCTCTTTTTTTCCTTTTCACCTTATTGGTGAAATAGTTTGATTAGTTTAAGATATGAATTTTCCATTTAGCCCTCCAAGTGGCTATTTCGAAGTTGACTTATTTTTTTAGTTCCATGTTGTAGATCCAGGTCCTATGTATGTTCTGTTTCCTGTACTTGTGACTCTCACAATGTGTTAAGAGTTCCCTTGCCCTGGTGGAACATAACCATCATGGTATGTTTGAACTGGTTGCACGACAGGTGATCTGTTAAGTACATGTGGCCAGTCCCTTAGAGGATTTTGAATATCAGGCCATAGACCTTGAATTGGACTCAGTGTACTTGGAAGCCAGTGCAGAGAGCAGAGCACCAGGATGATACATTCAGAGTCCTATGTCGCTAAGCATACTGGTGCTGACTTTTGTACCAGCTGGAGACTTTTTTCAGCATATGTAGTTTCATTCCTAGATATGAGTTGCAATACCGAAGCCCAGAGGTCACAGTTATGTGGATCACTGTGACGGGTCAGATGGTTGTAATCTTTTGACCAGTAACAGATGGAAGATGGAGTTTTGCTGAGTTAGCTACTTGAGCACCCCAAAATGCTCCTGAGTCCAAGATAACTCCCAAATTGTACAGCTGAGAAAGGTAGTGGGAATGATGGAGCTTCTAGACAGAAATCATAATCTATAATTCTGATGAGATGCCCTTACTCTCCCACCCCTATAATCTATGCTTGAGACAAGTGGATTTGGGAAGGCAAGACTTCTCCAAGGTGAAATTCTTCCTTTCCTTAGTTATCCTTTCCTAAAACATACTTTACCACTTTACATGTGATGTTTGAGAGCTGCAAATATAACTTTAAGACTTTTGGGAATGAGATTGATAGCTGAGCCATTTCTAATATAATATTGATTTTCTTTCCTAGACTAGAAGATCAATTCAGAAGTTGCTAGAATGGGAAAATAACAGACTATATCATAAGGTAAGAAATATTAAGGACTAGAATCTATAAATTTCTTTTTCCACTTTTATTTAGAATTAATAAAATACTGCACAATTGGAATATAGGAATACTATTCGCTTGTTTAGGACTGGAGCTAAAATACTAAATTCTTCTCACATCTTAAAGCGTAAGAAATGTAAAAAGACATGCTTGAGATCTTGAACTGTTAGATATTGCTGAAGCTTTTATTATGTTGTTGATGAGAAATAATGCAATAGTACACCTTTAATCCCACAATAATTATTTTCTTAGCTTGGTTTGCACTGGAAGCTGAGTAAAAGGAAATGTGAAACTAGCAATATGATGGAATATGTAAGTATTCTTTTTCTGTTACATTTTTAGTATCCATCACTACAGTGTGATTTTAATAGTTCAAATGTCATTAACTGCCAGACTCTTTACCCTTCAGTTTCCTCACGTCTAATTCGTTCTCAGCTGATGTACACACAACCTTTGGAAATTCACCATTTGTGTCACTCACTACAGAAACTCTTGGCTAGTAGAATGAAAATCCTATTTTGATACATGAATATGGCAACATAACAGTGCAACAGCTGCATGTAGTAAAACTTTGACATTATCATCTGAAAACAGAGTTTCTCCTTCATAACATTGCCTGCTCAGAGCCCTGCTGCTGGAGATTTGTGTTGAATAATAGTTGACAGTTAGAGGAACCTTATCTGCTATAGTGAGGTTACAGATTCCCTCACCCCTTCTTAGTTCTCACCCACAACCTCAGTTCCTGTCCACCTGTTGAATACTCACTGAACGAACCTCTCCCTTTCTCCCTTATTAAAGTAGCTGTAAATAACTCACAAGTAGCTAGTATAGCATAGACTTAAGTGTTTAATTTTTGTATATTTTGGTTACTTCAGCAATTTTTTGTTGGTTTGCGTTTGCCTAGAGCTTTGACCAAGATAGTGGACGCATCTAAGAAAGCAGAGTTCAAGATGTTCATCTTGTTTGACTACGTTTTCCTCTTCAGATGGGCATAAAAATTATCTTTTATACTTCGGGGAAGGTCACTTAGCCAAAAACTTTGATGCATACTGTAGGTCTAGTCTTAGCAAGGACGTGAAACAATGAACAAAGCGTAAGTTACAATACCCTTGTAAATATGTAAAAGGTGTAGCTAGTAGAAAAGAGAGAGAAGGATAGTAAGCAATGTGTGATAACTTGCAGCTGTAGTGGAGTGGCCTAGCATGTAGTGGAGTGCACAAACACCTCATGATTTAGTTAAGGATTGGCTACAAAAATGAGTAGACCAATCAGTGTGCGATATGATGTAGTAAGTGTAAGTATGTGTATAAACTGGTTCGTGATTATGTATTTCGGATGTGTGGTATACCCTGTACCAACCCCTACACTCGAGCCTGATCAGCTCAAGTATAGTTTGATTGTATACCAATAAAAAAACAATTCAGTGACGAGCCTGGAGTTGAACTGATTTCTTGGATTCCAGAAGACTGAATAAAGTGCTCTCCCACTACTGAACGAGGTGTTCTGAGATAAGCCGAGCGGAAAAAATTGTGGAGGGAATCCCAGCACCCACAACATCCTTTCCAGTGGAATCCAGGACAGAAGGACTCTGCTCAGTACCTGATTTTATTTATTTTTAAGCTGGGTGGTATAGGTTCTCCACATGTCAAGTCCAGTAGCAAGCACATAGCAATAAATATGTATACAGTTTCATCAACATTATTCTAAAGAACAGTTTGATTAATATGTTGGGTTTTTTCTTCAACAGGTAATACTAATAGAATTCTTACCAAAATATCCCATATTTCGACCTGACTGAGGAGCAGTATTCAGTCTTTCATGTTACCTGCCATTTCCTACTCTTAGTGCCTTGTAGCTGATTTTGAAAAGAAGATGGTCTACTTTGCTGTGACTTAAAAATGTTATTTGGTAGAATATCTTCCTTGCTATGTTATTTTCTTTTGTTTAAGACAGAAACAATTTGCACAATTTTTATGTTAAATGAGGCTTCTATGTTGCACTCTGAATTTTTAACATTAACAATAACAGATATAGTTGCCGCTAAGGATCTAACATCAGTACTGCTTAAAACTTGTTCTGAGCATGCTGCCTTATTAATTTCCATACTTACTGTTTCCACATGTACATCCTAACTCTGTATCATATTGTATTTCATTCTAAAATCTCATTTCTATAAATCCTCAATAGAAACGTCCAAGTAAGCTTCCAGTAGTTAGCAATGATTTTACTATAACTTGCTTGCATAGGACTTGCAATTAACAGCACTGGTTTTGTCCCGCACTTTGCAAAATCATCACTTACATTAGAGGGTTAATTATTTTACCCACTGTGGATTTGTAAATAGTGCTTCATTGCATAATGTAAAGTGTGGTGTGTCAAGGTTTACAGAATGTAATATAGCTCTGATTGTATTGCCAACAGTTCTACATAGATTTATTAATGACATTTATTAGCATCCTGATTCTATGGACCCATTCATATGCCATTTTTATGGTAAAGCCATAATGAGTTTGTACATACTATCAGATGTAGGGCTCAGATGCACTTTGTTAGTAAATGGATGAAAAATGCACAGCATTTCTGTGTTTCTTCAGAAAGTTTTCAGGTGTCTTGGTTAGTACCTGAAATAAGGAATCTTAAGTATTCTCATCTTTTGGAAAAATTGTATTTGTGGAGTAGACTGCAACTAATATTATCAGACTATCCTAAAAGCCTATTTTTAAGACACAAATATATGGAAGTCAGGAAAAAAACACATTTAAAAAAAAAAAAGCAAAGAAGCAAATTTAAAGTAATTGGACCAAATTGTTATAACTAAAGCCAACTACTTGGGACAGGTAAATCAATACAGAAGAAACATTAAACTTATTATTTTTATAGCACAGTGGTACCTGATATTATTTTTTACATATTAAGTAGTTAACTAAAACTGCACCCTTTCCAGAATGAAAAAGGAGCAGCATACATATTGTCAAACAGAATAACAGAGAACCACAAAACAGTCGTTTGATGTGAGCCATGATGAGCTGATATTTGCCTCAAGGAGCTTTATCATAACTTAGTGTCCAGGCATTGCTTTACCGTTATTTGGATTCTTTGTGATGCTATTTGATGCCTAAGTTTTCCAGTTCCAGATTGATTTTAGACTTTCCTCTGAAATATTAATCCATACAGAAAAGGGATGGTACAAACCCTGGTTGGATTTGAAGAAAGCATTTGTTAAACCATTGAATTTAAGTAGCTGCAGTTGACATGACTTCTAGCAGACTGTTTCATGGGCATGTAGTCTTGTTGAGTCAAATTCTTCATCCTTTTTGTTGCTCAGCTGAGGAACAAGAAACTCCTGTACTTGGGATGTAATTTCCAACCACAGCTGCCAAGAATGATGCTTCAAGCTGAGAAATTTGAATGCTGAAATGGATTGTCAGCTTAGTAAACAGGTTTCAGTTCACGTTAGTAGATCAGTGTCAGCTAACTAACTGCATTTTAAAACACTAGAATGTAAGTAGTTTAAAAAAAAATCTACAATAATGTCTGACTATAAACTTCACTGAAACTTTATTACAGAACTACAAAAAGCATACATAGACACATTTCATCATAATGTGGCACTAACTGTGGGAAGCAGAGGGAATGCTTAAAGACTCAGAGAAAATAGAGTGCAAAACAGAATTGGAATAGCATGCTTAATTTTATATTCATTTCTGTTAAAACAGGATTCTGGGCAGAAAGTGTTGCTAATAAAAGAATAATTGTAAGCATATTTAATACCTTAAAATCTTAAGTAATAGAAGCTTCTTACTGTTATGCTAGAGGTTGTTAATAATTATTCCGTCTCATTTTTGTTAACCAACAGCCCAGAAACCACACCACACTCTTTATTTCCTTCCCTCATTTGAGTGACTATATTTTCAGAATGTTCCTCTGCAGCTGAGGGGACAAGAAAGCCAGTGAGAGTTTGATGTCATGAGTAGTAGTGAATATTGAATACTCTTTAGTCTCATAGTTATTAGCAGTCCTTCCCCTTAAACCCAAGTCTGTGTCTGACCTTAGGATATGCAGGTCAGAATTGTTCCATCTGATTTATAACACATTTTTGTGAAACACTGTGCCAGGCTGAGAGAAAATACCATCAGCTCTCCACAGTTAGACAGTATGTTCAATGGCTTATTAATTTAGAAGACTTGCACTTGTATCTGTATGAAAATGACACATTTAAGAACATAAATTCTATAGGGATTTTGGGGTATTTTTTTGGGAAATGTCAGATTACAAATCGTTTAATCTTCACCCATTAATATTTAGTTCAAAAGTGAGCACCTAAATTTTTCCCAGCTATGAGACAATACTAGCAAATGTCCTGGAACATAAGAGCCAAGACAGCTGATTACGACAAACTTGATCTGAATAAAGAGGTAATTTTGGATTGTGTTACAAATGCCAGCATGCAAATGACACAGATCATTTTTTTCATTTAAAGATAAAGGCAGCCACAGGTTTTGCTTTAGATTATAGGCTGCATTCTGCTGACAGGTTCTATTTTGACTACCATTTGCTTTAATACATGAATATTCATCTGATAGTTTTCAGTCTTCTAAAATCTGTATTACCTTAAAAACTATAAGTAAATATGAATTTTGTAAAAACCAATCCACGATGAGTCATTGAGAATCAGAGAGGGCGCATAGCGATACAACGAAGAGTAGCGGTAACAAAGTTTAATGCAAATGGAAAGGAAAGTGCCTTGACTGGTTCAAATGAAAGAGAAAATGCTGTGCAAAGGGGGAGAAAAGGGAACCAGTTTAAGTGAATATCTGTAAACGTAATTTCCCACAAATTTCCTGAAAAGCACATCTGGAAACATTGTTTAGTTTAAGTTTTGTCAGAATACTTTGATCATTGTTTTCTTTTCCAGACTTCTGTATTAGGAAATGTCGCAGTATTATAGAATATTGGCAGAGAAGGAAAACTCTCATCTAAAAGCTTTAAAATGACTCTTTTGAGAGTAGTTTCATGCTGGCCTAAAGAAATATAAATGTATATGAACATGTGTAGAAAGTTTAGATTTGATTATGTATGAGACTAGAAACAAAATACATTTTTGCTAAATTTAGTGTAGTCTTGATAAAGTTCACATGCTCATCTTGATAAGTACAGAAATCTGTATGCAAAAACATGAATATGCGTGTATTAGTGTCTCCTGACATCAGTTTACTGCATTTATCTATAAACATTAGCATTTGAGCAATAAAAATGTCAAACAGTTAATATTCAATGTAAATAGTTCTGACCATTTTAGTAAACAAGGTTGTCTGATATTCCTGTTCTGCAATCTTTGTTTTTGTTGTTTTGTTTTTGGTGTTTTTATGAAAGTGTAATATTATTTGTAACTCATCAGAAATCTGTTTTTGTTTAAGTTGTATGAAAGGATTTTTAATTGAGTCCTTAACATTTTTATTCTGTTTACAAGTAAATAGCCACTTTTTTAAATAGGACCTCATACCTTGAAGTTTTTTGAATAAAATCCTAAACAAGCTTTGTCTTTACAATTTACTGCATTGACCTGTGCCATTAAAGAAGCTGGAAGTCAAACTCGGTTAATCTGAATCATTTTTCAAAATGTTTTTATTTTAATTAAATCCAGAGATGAAAACAAATATTGCAAAGTTTGTGTAGAAATGGAAAACACCCTTTTGCGCCTCTTCTGTTGTTACATATATGTCAATTTTTTAGTCTATCTGACCCAGCCAGATAGTTCTTTACATCAAGGCCTCCACCATGTTTACCTGCTCAAGGTACCAGGAGTCAGCAATTTATGAAGGCTCTGCTGGACTGAGGGTAGTGGAGGCCTTGGAATCATTCTGGGCCATGCTCCTACTTTTCCATAGAATCTGTCCAATTGGTTGATACTGACTTTTTTCAAGAACTGTTTTCCACTTGCCACCGTGGAGATAGCACTCTGGGCAATGGGAACCACAGTTTTGGACTAGCCCATGCCATCTTCAGATCCAAGGCATCTGCAATGCCTGCTGGATCGGAGCTCAATGGTGAGGACTTCTCAGAACTGAGAAAAGCAAGTTCTTTTCATTCTGCTGTAGGTCCACCTCAAGGGAAGCCTGACTGGAGCACAAGAACGTGTGCCTGTTAAGACAAAAACAGTTGAACAGAAGACTGTATATGCAGCACAATGCTGTAAAGCCCCATTTCCCATCCCATAGTTGTTGATATACCAACTTTTCTTATGAGAGTGGGATTTTATACATAAGTCCTTCAGCATTCTGTGTAGTGGGGAATGCATGGGTCCCTGTAACTAGTATATGTACATATATTGCTCAAAGATAGAGCACCGTTTTCTAGAGCTCTGCATTTTCTCAGTACATTAGGCAAATGAAAAAGCATTCCAATGTGTGCACTTCACTGACCAGTTTTCTGTCATTGCTACAACCCAATACTCAAATCCCTCTAAAACAGAACACTTCTGGGTGCTAGGCCAAATCTCCATTAGCCAATTTTACTCTGACTTGCATTTTTGTGTTTTTTAATAGCTAATGAGTCTAGTCACTCGTATTACATGTTGTACCCCCTTGCTTTACAAACTATATGTACAGAGCTACTGAAAATGCAGCTGCCTCTGGAGTGGACAGTAGCACCTAGAAGGACAATCGATCACCACTATGTTGCACCTTTGGAGAAGGAATGGGGGGGAAATTGGCATGAGTCTATATATGCTTCCATTTCCTCCCATGGGAAGGTTGATTTTGTGATTAAAGCAGTAGATTGTGACTCGAGAGATCTGGGGTTTTGTCTCCGCTTTGTTACAGACTTCCTCTATGAGTGGGTAAATCAATCTGTATGTGCTTCCATTCTCATCTGTAAAATGAGGATATTTCCTTACCTTACAGGAATGTAGTGAAGCTTACAGTGCAATTTAAGTGTAATTGTAGCAAGGGTTAATTTAGCTGCACTAGCTTTAATCTAGTGAATAACAAAGACATGTCAGCACAGACTAGCAACCAAGTATAAGCCCACTGGGGACCCTGGGTACGTACTCAGGTTGCTAGCTCATGCCGGTGTTTGTGCCACTGCATCTTCACTGCTATTGTTACTTGTACTAGCTAGAAGAAAGCTAGCTTGGATATATCTATCCACACTACAATTACACTAAATTGCAGTGTAAACTTGCTGTAAATCTGTTACTGTTTATGTAGTGCTTAGATACTAAAGGGACAAGTGCTGTAGAAAAGATTTTAAATTGAATGAATGGAAAAATCCTCTAATTATACTCCTAAGTGAAAATGGTCAAAACAGTCCACTCATGATAAATTACATTAGAAAGAGCCCAAAGAGGGGAGGAGTGGCAAGTGAAATAAGCCTACCACCAGCAAGTGTGGTGACATCCATGTTCTACAGATACAATTTTTAGCATCCAATATGCTATTATGAACACTATTGAAGAAAAAGGATTTGAATTGTTTAATTATAAAATAACCCAAGACTTGTCAGATTGCTGTCAAGAAAGATATTACGACACTTGAAAATGGAGGGAAATTGCACTAGGAATTATGCTAACATCAGTCCTTTAATTATAGTTTTCTATTTCTCTGATGATGCGTAGGAACAGGTTTTGAATATATAACTGCCTGTTAGTGAAATCAGCCAATAGACAAACTATTTAACCTTGTTTTGAATACCTTGTATATTAAATATGCCATGTAAACCTCACTTCAGTCATCATTGGAAAGTCCAACAGGAGTTTAAAAATAGAGTAAATTTAAAAGAAAATCAAAGAAAAATATGATTCATTTAAAGGAACTGATGCACCTAAAATATCGTCTGACTTCCACCAGTCCAAGTAAACCACAATGTTATGCAAATCTTAAGGGACATAAAATTGAGGGGAAAATACAATAGCCTTCTGTTAGTCAGGGAGATGGCCATTTCTTGTGAAAGGGAGTTTTGTAAAACAGGTTTACTTCTAACATTCTATTGATAACGTTGCTATTACCAGCTATGAGGTAATGTCTCCCGTTGGTTGAAGGTCTGAACTGTGTTCCACCGTAAAATGAAAATAATGACTGTTGCATATGAATTGATAAGCAGTTTTTGTTTTAAAGAATTTTTTTAAACTTTGGGTGAATTTAGTGCTGGAGAATGAAATTGTTGCCATCTGAACACCACTAAATGGCCTGTGTGAAATTAGCTGGTCATCTCAGTCCCACTTTCCATGAACTATGATTATGTTGTTAAAACCACCATCACGTACATCTTTATTAGCCTTAGCTGAAAAGATGTCTAGAATATGATTCAAGGTGAGTGGGGGAGGAAGCACAGGGGTTATGATGTTAGCATATCATAACAAACAGAGTCTAAAACTAATGTGGACTGGACAAGTTGTACTTAGTTTAGCACATGTTAGCTGGTAAGGTTAGGAGGGAGCCCGCCTAGGCCATTCACCTGACATGTCCAAATACAACTTGCCCTGGCTACACTTGAGTTTTAAATGGGTCAGTTAAAACGTTTGAGCTAAAACGTTTTCAAAATGTAACTTTTATTCATGTCTAAACAAACCTGTGGAGGGACTTCCTCCAAATCAGGATACGGCAAGTTGAGGGAGGTGAAGAAACTTGCACTAACACTCTCGTGAGTGGAGAAACTGAGCTCAGTTTCCAGCAATAACGCATCCAGGACTCTTCACAAACGCTCACTTAATTTCTAGTTTTTTAAAAGAACCTCACTCCCCCACGCACAGACTTGTTTAGTCTTGTTACTAAAACAATTGCCGTTTACTGAATATCGTCCCAGTCCTTCTCAGGCTCTGAGGGTATAGACAGGATTCTGAATCTGGAAACTTATTGCAACCCTCTGCCCTTTGGAGTAGGATTTTGTTTTTCTTGTGTTTGTATGTGTATGATAGGAGACCTAGTCATGGACCAATGGCCCAGGAGCTTCTGCAATACAAATAATGTATCAATAGGAAAAAGTCAGGTGATATGTTAGCAGCCTTCCACAGTGATAGTTATTTTATATCAAGGCCTTGTCTACATACAGTTTTTGTGCTGGTTTAACTCTTTCTGTTATGGGTGTGATTTCCTATTGAAATAGTTAAATCAATACAACCCCTAAACCTGATTTTAAAAATTGGCCTTGGCACAGCTATGTCAGTCAGAGGTGTTGTTTTTTTTTAAACTGTCATAACTATACCAGTAAAAGCTATTGTGTAGACACAGTTATACCGGTATAACTGTGCTTTATACCAGTACAGCTTATGCTGTTGTAGGAATTAGCATAAGTTATATCAGTATGAGCACTTCAGTATCAATATAACTGCATTCATCCTCGAGGGGTTTGCCAGAATAGCTAGGTTTATAGTTTTCTTTGTATCCAAGAATAAGCCATATTGATATTGGCACCATTATAACTGTGTGCACACTAGGTGGAGAGGTTATATCACTTTAAATATATCAGTACAGTTAGAGCAGCATAATTTTTGCATGTATTGGGGAAGTGGATGGTGGATCCAATCTTCTGTATTTTGTAAAGGGTGGTGGAGAGTTGAGAGCAGTATCGGACAACACTTTTATCTTCTCTCTTACATCTTGAAGTCCAGTCATTGCCACACAAGAGAGGGATAACCTGGATGTGATGAGTAAGGCCAACTTGTCTAATATTTAATGTTACTTGATAACTCTCATCTAATCTCTACTTCACATCTTGTTACCTGAATGAATCTGGCATCCTTCCAGCACTGTCTGCCCCATGCTCAGGTAAAATGCCCACGTCTGCCTCAAAAATGTCAATTGAGAATCAGTAAAGGACAGATACTAATGTGATGGGAAGATAGTTATCCTGGGCCAGATGTGAAGTATTTGTAACTGCGTTTGTTTTTAAATGAAAAGATATGTATAAAGAAAACCCACTGATTGTTCTGTATTGACAGAAGATGATGTAATGCCTAATGCTAATTGAGTAGAGATTGAGACTGGATCTGTTGACTCTTAAGAGTAATAACTGGAGAGGACAGCTTGGGCTATGTGATCACAGTGAGGTGACTGAAAGAAAAAGACAACTTTAGACAGAAGAAATAAAAAAAGGCCTTTTCTGCCATGCTATTGAAAATGGCCTAAATTTGCTAATGAGCCTAGTGATTTTGGGTGCCTCCATTTTTTGGGTCCCCATATTGAGATGCCTTGTAAAGGGATCTGATTTTCAGAGGGTGGGTGCACTGTCTGAAAATGAGTCTTCTACCAGGTCTGTAAAGCTGGGCATCCAAAATCACTAATCACTTTGGCAAATGTATACCAACCTTTCAGTGTGCAGTACTGTAAGCTCCAGTCCAGCTTAGTTATCCTTTCTGAAGTATTCATCTGATCTTTTATGATTTTCTCTTGATTTTTGTGAAGCTGCACATAAAATATCATTTCATTTATGAACTTCTGAAGTGGGTCCTGGAGCTGTTGGCTGAAGCATTTACTGGGCAAGCCCCTCAGGAACTAGAGACTGAACTTTTGCTTTGGAACCATGTTGACTTAGATACAAGAGCTCTGGCTCAAAGGAGGCTGCAATCTCGCTGTCTAAATTGCAGCTAAGGCCTATTATAGAGAGAATAGAATGATTTGAAACACATAAGGTCTGGTACAGTGTTGACGAGATCTTAGATGGCAGTGTCAGTAACAATGATAATCTTACTCTTGTATTGCAACTTTCATTCAGCTACATCCCAAAGGAGATTTACAAATAGATGTTCAAACAACTAAATAGGAATCTCTGTAAGCAACCACTGGGGTGCAATGTGGTTAAACATTGTATGGCAGCCTACAGGTTAGTTCCACACGGATCTGCTACATGCCTGATGTCTATCATGGTTTTGTGCCCGAAGGACAAATTCAGCTTGGTCCAGTTTGTTCCATAATGACAACAATTGGATGGCTGGAGAAACTCCAGGTCATTAATCAGGGTCTCTCAGTGCCATGCACATTTTGAGTTACAAACTATGGAGAGCAAGACATAAACTGAAAAGACATTACAAAGCTAATACACTAACAGATCTGTGCTCTATCACTGCTTCACCCTGGAAAATGTGGTTATATTAAACTGCTTGAAAACATCACTTTACTCCTGATGGGGCTTACTTTTATATTTAGACAGATCACACAAGTGTCACTTCATAAGGCCCAAGCAATGACTTGAAATTATTGTTTGTCACTTGTGAAATATTCTGACAGGCCACAAGAGACACAGATGACTACAACTGTCAGTCACTTTCTGGTTGTGGGAACAGGAGTTTTCCACAGAAGACTGGATGAAGATAATCTAGACTCAGTAATCCCTGGTATAGGATCCCCCATAGAGATCTGCTCTCAAGGCTTTAAGTGTAGGTGTCTTTCTGTGTGACTTGTCTGTCACTACTGACTGTTTTCCATTCAGACAGAGAATGTGCAGTGTTTCTTTTAATCTGTAGAAGGAAACCCCAGGCAGAAAGAGTGAGAGGAGCTTTAGAGGTAATACTGGGTTTTTTATTCTAATTAAGACACTTGTACACTATTAGAACCATCTTTTTCTTCTGTTTGTACAGCATCTAGCACAACAGGGTCCTGGTCCTCAAGTCTGGCCCCTTGGTGCTACAGAAATACAAATAATCATAAGAAAGTGATTCATTCTGTGATTATTTGAGCCTGTCATATGACAGTAGTATTGTTCTAAGCTTCCATACAGCATGACCCAAACCAAAGAATCTGTAAGAGAGGAGATAGGTGGCAGCACACTGCCTACAACAAAATAGGCACTATGCAGCTGAGTCTCCTGAAATGACAGTTACTCCAAAGGACTGGGAAATACCAGATGATTTGTGTAATTCCCAGAAGGAAGAGGATGGGAAGCTACACACAGGTCTTGAATCTGCCAGCTGAGATGAAATTACTCATGAGTTGCAAAGCCAGAAATGAATTATGCAGGTCATCCCAAGCAAATGCCTATAAATCCTGCATAACACATTGCCACACCATGTGTCCTGCATGTGCCACCTACTTGACAGAAGAACTATTAACAAAATGTTTAAAGAGTCATATAGAAACGTGTTGCGGTATTGCTTTTTGCATCCATCCACTTGTAAAACCCTATTGGAAATTCTGGATGGCTCATTAAAATTTTTTAACAGTTT